>NW_012101655.1:205845-221098 GCF_000951045.1 Mandrillus leucophaeus | reverse complement strand
GGCTGAGCCAGGAGAATGGCGTAAACCCGGGAGGTGGAGCTTGCAGTGAGCTGAGATCCGGCCACTGCACTCCAGCCCGGGCTACAGAGCAAGACTCCGTCTCAAAAAAAAAAAAAAAAAAGAGTCTCCATGTGGTGAACACTATTTTTGCTGTAGTTTATGCAAATAATCAGGCCAAATATAATAAAACTAAAGCTTATTTGCAAATAAATTGGTCCTACTATGATTTGCCTTTAGTAGAAAAGGGGGACTGGAGAGAGAAAATTATGTTTCAGAAGAAAATGATAGCGTACCTGTTGTTAGATTCTAGCTTTGTCCATTGTTTTTAAGTTTTAATTATTTGCCTACATTTGAACTAAATCTTGAATTCTTTCCTGGCTACAAGTCTCCAAGCTAACATTTAAATTTTTTTCTCCTGTTTTTCTGACTTGGAATAAGTAGAAGTTAAAACTATGCTTTTCTTGAAGCCCTGCAGACTGCAGCAAGACAACTTAAATAAACTATGGGAAAAATCACTATAGCAACTTATATATAAACAGCCTTTTTGTTTGTTGATGTATGGAATACTCAGAAAGTTCACTGCAAGACCTGATTTAAACTACAACCAGGAGAGTGTCAGATTAACACTACAATCTGAAGAACTACAGAGACTCTCAAAAAACTAGTGTATAGTCTACAGTAGATATTAACCTTTGTTTCTCTTCTGTTTTCATAGAAACACCTTTTATTAAAAATCTGTTTGCCTGCTTCATATATAGAGTCCTAACCCATCTGTAATGCCACCTCCTGGAATGGGACATAGCTGTTTAACTGAACTGATCTATTCTCAGGACTAAGAGACTGATAAAAAAGATATAAAATGATATATTCAAATTTGCTATTTTCTGCTTATCCCTTTTGTTTTTCCACTCCTTTGTCTGTCTGTTTCTCTAACCAAAAAAGGGTCCTGATCCAGACCCCAAGAGAGGATTCTTGGATCTTGCGCAAGAAAAAGTTCGAGATGAGTCCACAGTGCAAAGTGAAAGTAAGGTTGTTAAGAAAGTGAAGGAGTGAAATAGTCCATAGACAGAGTAGATCATTCCCAAAAGTAAGAGGAGGAATGCACCCACCGTAAGTACAGTGCTTGTTTATATATAGGATAACAACAACAACAACAACAACAACAAAAATCACAGGGAGATGTGCTCTATTACAAGGGTTTGTGATAAAGGACTAATTTTCTCAAATACTATATTTTGCAAGAATTGATATTATTCTGTTTAAAGCAAAATTAGGAATGTCTTTGTTCTCAAGATGTCAGGATATTGGTCATTCCTGGGCCTGGGTCTGTTTAGTAAACATTTTTAATCTGTTCCCTTAACCTTAAATATCTAGAGGCTAGGAATACCTAACCCCATGGGAATGCAGCCCAGCAAGTCCCAGCCTTATTCTTCTAGATGGAGTCAATTCAAGATGGAATCACTCTGGTTCGAATGCTTCTGACATATTTCCCCCTTCCCTTTTACAAGAGGACCCGTAATCGGGGTTGCAGAAGAATGAAGATCCATCTTCTGTAACTTCATGCTGAACAGGGGCAATGATATTCCTACCTACCTATTAGGGTCTCATATTCAGGTAGAAAGGACGGTAGAGAGGAGCTCAGTCAGAAAGCATCAGTATGGTGAGGGCCATTTGTAACTCTGAGTCCCAGCAAAAGGGATATCTGGAAGATTAACAAGTGTTCAATTTAAGAAAGCGTTGAGTAAGCTTATCTTGCATTCCTACACAAAAAGTACAACAGCAGTATATTCACAACAGCAAGGCAAAATAGTGAAATCATCCCAAGTAAACTAAACAGGAAGGCTTGCCGAGAACTGGGCAGTTTTTGGAACCAAGCTGATATAGGGTCGTCTGATAGCGCATCAATGACAGAGATATGAGTGTCTAAAGCTTTCATAGACTGGGTAATATTAAGTATACTGTCCAGAACATACACACAACATTCGGTTTTGAACAAAGCACAAGTTTCCCCTCAGGCTGCTGTTAAAATTCCAAACTCATATAATTTTGTAAGGTCACCTGCCTAATCTGAGAAGCTTCCTAAGTTAGGAAGGTAAGGCATGGTAAGTATTATTGAAAGTTGCAGCCATGTGCTTGGCTAGGGCTTCGACTTGCAGCTCGATATCCATCATGGCGCCTGTGAGGAAAATATAGCCTACAGGTAGAACCACAAAAATGCCCATTTTTGTCATGTACGCCGAGCCTTTACAATTTCCCAGTTAGATGAGAGAGAGTTCAGTTTGGTGAGGATATGTCCTGGGAGATAAGGATGACCCCACATACACTGTCCAGTCCAATTATAAGGTAAAAGTATGGCCAGCCATGGGTTCCACAAGCCCATAACCATCCCCAAGGGGAAGGGTAGGCACCCATTTTTGGTGAATTATGTTGCCATCCCAACCAAATATGGTCTGTTAAAAGAAGGGTCTGATTACATTGTTGAGGCAGCAACCATCCGATATCATGTGTTCCAGTGTGGTGGTGACTATTATTGCACCTTTCAAAACATAGAGATCCTTTGCCTGATACCAGTACTTGAACAGCTGTCATCTGCCTAAGTCCATCATGTACAGTATAACCTAAAGTTGGGGTGGAGTTTAGCTGTTTCCTAATGACATGAAAAAGTGCCTTTTTTTCTCTCCATAGGAAAGGAAAGGACTAAGGTCTGTGTGGCTGTGGTACATGGGAAAAGAGAGAATATGTTTACAATATTCAGTTTCCCAATCATAATAAAGTCCCCATAAACTTAGGTTGGCCAGTTGAATATGCGAGGGCAAACCAGAAATAGAGGAAAGTGGCAATTCTCCACATACTCAACAGTTTGTCCGATTATGTAGAGAAATTAAAGTCTGTGCCCACTCAGCAAATAAGTTACTCTCTGTGTGATTCCAACTTATACCCAAAAGTAGGATGCCAATCCCTGTCTTTGTGTTGCCAATCCCTTTTGTTTATTTTGAACAGGAGCCAGAGGTCACTGGTTGATTCACGGGAGTAAGTGGTATTAGTGTCTTGTGTTCGGTCGACCTGTGGGACGTCATAAGAAACAAGTTTAATTCAAGATAAGTGGACCCAGTTGTTTATTCCTAGAAGTTTAACTGCAGTTGGGATACTAAGAAGAACTTGCTAGGGTCCCTTCCATTTGGGGGAAAGTTGATCTGCTGGAAATCCTTCCTCCCAAGTTTTTAATGGGATACAACCTCCCAGCTGGGTTATAATAGGATTCTCTTCCTTAGTTGGGGAAGGAGTCTTTGGTTTCCATATCCAAGGAGTGTCTTTTGCACTTGTCCTGAGTTGATTACATAACTTTGTAGCATGAAAGTATCTATCAGGAAGTATCTATCAGGCCTTCCATACATTATTTCAAAAGGACTGAGCTGCAGATTTCCCTTGGAGGGGGCCACTGGAACCTGTAACAAGGCTACAGGCAATAAAGACAGCCAGGTTGCTGATGTTTCCTGTTATAGTTTAGAAAGAGTCCTTTTTAGCGTTTGATTGGGGTCTTTCTACTTTCCCTGAAAACTGCGGCCTCCACACTAAATGAAGGCAGTACTGGATTCCTAGGCCTGAAGATATATTTTGGAGTATTGTCACTGTGAAAGATGGGTCATTATCACTCTGCAATCTCTTAGGCAAGCCAAATCTAGGACTTGTTTCCTTCAATGGCAGTTTAGAAACCTCAATTGTCTTTTCAGACCAGGTAGGGAAAGCCTCAATCCTACTGGTAAAGGTGTCGATGAATAACTAAATATTAAACCCTTTACATGGGATAATCTGAGTATAGTCTACTTGCCAATCTTCACTGGGGTATATTCCCCTAAGCTGAACAAGCCTTACGGAAGAAGGAGGTAAAGATTGGTTATTCAGATTATTCTGGGCACAGACTTTACAGGCCCAAGTTACCTGCTTTACTGTTTTAAATAAACCTTTTACTTAAAAAAGATGAGACATTAACTGAAATTGAGAATCTCTTCCCAAATGAGTAGAATCATGCAAATGCTTAACTATTTCCCACTGATTAGCACCCAGGATCAACAGTTTGTTGTCACTGATTATCCAGCCAGAAGAATCTTGAATTAAACTCTGACCTTTAGCCCATTCTTATTTCTCTCGGTATATCTCGGTTCTGTCATTACTGGGCTGGTAGGCACTAATATGCCTACAAGTCCAACTGGCTCCATTAATGCAGCAGCCTTAGCTGCAGCATCTGCAAAGGAGTTTCCCTTTGTCACACTACAGTCTCATTTTTGATGCCTTCTGAAACAGATTACACCTACTTCTTGGGCAGCAAAACATCTAATAGATTTCAATTTTCCAAGTGATGCTGCACAGAGGAGCCCTTAGCAGTTCCTCCCAGATAGCAGCATGAGCATGAAGTACCAGGAAGTGTAAATGTTGATTCTTAAGTCCTTTTCCAGTTGCAGGGCTCTAATAAGAGCTACTAATTCTGCTTTTTGAGCCAAAGTAGAAGTTGGTAAGGCTTCTATTCAATTACCTCATGTTGACTGACAACTGCATACCCAGCTTTTCTGTTTCCCTGGTGCACAAAGCTACTTCCATCTGTAAGACATTCTACTTCAGGCTTATCTAGAGGCTTAGCCTTTCAATTTGGCCAGCTGGAATAAATTTGCTCCGTAACTTGTTTACAAGAATGATTGGCAGGGTGCGGTGTCTCACACCTGTAATCCCAGCACTTTGGGAGGCCGAGGTAGGCAGATCACCTGAGGTCAGGAGTTCAAGACCAGCCTGGCCAATATGGTGAAACCCCATCTCTACTAAAAATATAAAAATTAGCTGGACGTGGTGGTAGGCACCTGTAATCCCAGCGATTCAGGAGGCTGAGGAAGGAGAATCACTTGAATCTGGGAGGTGGAGGTTGCAGTGAGCCGAGATCATGCCATTGCACTCCAGCCTGGGGAACAACAGCAAGACTTCATCTCAAAAAAAAAAAAAAAAAATGATATAGGGTGCCTGTGGGTTCAGGCAGATAGGCAGCTGGATTTAAAGTCTGGCATATTTAACAGTTACATAATGACTCAGACTCATCTATGAATTTTCCTGAATTTTCCAGAAAAATGGCCAAACTTCTCTTTACATAGAGTCACATCAGACATAGAAAAGGGGACATGTACTCTTACAGTGCCTTCTTCTCTGTTTGCCACTTGTCTAAGTGGACAAAGATTTCCCTTTGGAGATTAAAAAGAGGCTTCACTACAAGTAGTACCTGCAAGGCTAGATTCTTCAGGAAGTGGTGGGTATAAAGTAGGACTAGACAAGTAAGGGGAAGGGGATGTAGGGGTTTCAATACAACTTCCAGGTGGACTAAAAGGAGAAGAGGCCAATGCACTGAATATTCAGAGCTGACAGAGGAGGTTCTGCTCCACCCAAAAATGCCCGCTGAACTTGGGGTGCTTGCATCAAGGGATCATCTGTTATCCTAGTTCTTTTTCTTCCTTTCCTCTCATCAAACATGCACATGCCTGCTGCAGGGTTTTCTCCTGACTGAGCAACAAAAATACTTGAACATGTGGCATTTCATCCCATTTTCCCTTCCCTCTTACAAAACAAATCGAGTTGAAGTATAGTATTCAAGGCTGTAGTTCCAGTAGGTGGCCATTTTTCTTGTTTTTCCAAATAATATCAAGGCCAAACAGTATTACATAGAAGCATCAATTTCCTCTTCTTAAGCCCATTTAATTTAAACTGGTCCCAACATTCAAGAATACATTCTAACATTGAGTCCTTTGGAATCAACAACATGGGTCCCATGAAGGAGGCAGGTGATGTTGGAAGAAAAGTTCCAAATCTACAAGACTGTTTTGCCACTGGCCAAGTTCCACTGAAAAGGATAAGAGAGGTCTTAAGGCCAGTTGCATTAATGACGAGACCTCTGCTGAAAACCGAATTCTCTTATTCACACAAGCCAAATAATATAAATGAGCTAAGCCATGTATCTTAAATAAACCATAACATGAAATCTGACAAAATAAATGTCAAATAAGGCAAACAAAATGAAGAGGATTTAGATGGGGATGACCAGAGCAAGCATGTTCTGGGCAACAATGGTAGCATGAATTGGACAAGCAACGCCAATTTACCTGAATCCAAGAAAGGAAAGAATTTTTTTAGTGTGCAAATGAAACAGAAAAGCAAGGAGAAAAGTCCCCTGATTTCTATCTGTTTTAGTCTGTTCTCATGCTGCTAATAAAGACATCCCTGTGACTGGGTAATTTATAAAGGAAAGAGGCTTAATTGACTCACAGTTCAGCAGTGCTGAGGAGACCTCAGGAAACTTACAATCATGACAGAAGGAGAAGCAAACATATCCTTCTTCACATGGTGGCAGCAAGGAGAAGTGCCGAGCAAAAGTGGGGAAAGCCCCTTATAAAACCATCAGATCTGGTGAGAACTCATTATCATAAAAACAGCATGAGTGTAATTGCCTCCATGATTAAATTACCTCCCACCAATTCCCTCCCATGACATGTGGGAATTATGAGAACTACAATTTAAGATGAGATCTGGGTGGGGACACAGCCAAACCATATCAATAAAGTGCTTCTTTATTACAACTAGTGGGCATAGCTGCAGCAAAACATAACCACATCTATCTAATCTTATTGCTCATACCTGTTAAATACCAAATCTCAATCAGCAATTTTAGAGATGGGACCTTAGCAGTTAGAGTCTTAAAATAAGCCAAATATAATAAAACCAAATCCTGCAATGCCTTTTGTTCCCAATGTTTCAAAAGCAAGTGGACAGAAATCAGGAGGTACACAAAGGAAGAGAAAGTTCAAATCCCTAAGACCAGTTAAATGATGTTTCCTGAAAATGACAGTGAAACTGAGATAGCCACCAAGAAATTGATTCATGCAGCAAAGAGGACAAGGCAGATTAATACAAAGAACATAGCAGTTAACATCCCATGGTGCCAAACCCATTTTTAGCCAAGAGGGATTTTACTGAATGGGGCCTCAACCCCCTAAATCTTGGGAGGGACTCTAACCTTCCTAAGTTGGGCCTTGAACCCAGGTTCGGCCAAGTGTCTTTGACTTTTATTAAAGGGGCCTTTAACCTTCCCTGTCTTAGGAGAGAGTTAAGTTGGGCCTCTAACCTAATCCCATCCTCTACCTAGGTAAATGCACTCCACTTACCCAAAGTTGGCCACTTGGTGTAGTGCACAGATGATTTTCCTTTGGGTCAGGGGTCTCTTCAGTATAATCCCTTTGTGGTTCACCAGAAAGATGTTACTGGAAAGGGGTCCCGATCCAGACCCCAAGAGAGGGTTCTTGGATCTTGCACAAGAAATAGTTTAGGGTGAGTCCACAGTGCAAAGTGAAAGTAAGTTTATTTAAAAAGTAAAGGAGTGAAAGAGTAGCTACTCCATAGACAGAGCAGGGCATTCTCAAAAGTAGGAGGAGGAATGCACCCACCCTAAGTACAATACTTGTTTATGTATAGGATAACAAAAACAAAATCACAGGGATATATGCTCGACTACAGGGTTTGTGACAAAGGATTAATTTTCTTAATTATTATATTTTATAAGAATCAATATTATCTTTAAAGCAAAATTAGGAATGCTTTTGTTCTCAAGATATGGGGATATCAGGACATTCCTGGCCCTGGGTCTGTTTAGTAAACATTATTAATCTGTTTCCTTAACCATAAACATCTAGAAGCTAGGAATGCCTAACCTCCTGGGAATGCAGGCTAGGGCTGCATTGAATGACAGCTTTTTCCTAGTCCTCTTTCAAGACGAAGTCTCTCTGGTTTGAATGCCTCTGACATGCCCAAGAAACTCTGATATGGCTTGCCTGTATCCCCACCCAAATCTCATCTTGAATTGTAGCTCCCATAACTCTCACGTGTTGTGGGAGGGAGGTGGTGGGAGATAATTGAATCATGGGTTAGTTTCCTCCATATTATTCTCATGGTAGTAAATAAGTCTCACGAGATCTAATGGTTTTATAAGGGGGTTTCCCTTTTTCCTTGGTTCTCATTCTATTTTGTCTGCTGCCATGTAACAATGCCTTTCTCCTTCCTCTATGAGTGTGAGGCCTCCCCAGCCACGTGGAACTGTAAGTCTCTTAAATCTCTTTTTCTCTATAAATTACCCAGTCTCGGGTATGCCTTTATCAGCAGCATGAGAATAGACTAATACAACCTCTGATCCAAATTTCTCCAAAGCTATCAACTTGGCTTTTTTAGTATGTAAACCTTCTTAAAGTTTCAAAATGAGGACTGAAGGAAATAAAAATATTTCACCCCAAAATGTATTTATCTGACATATTTTGCCATAGCTGTTCAGAGGGCCTGCAAATGAAGTATCCCTGCAAAGCTGCCTTCTGTGGGAGAGAGCTGCATCTGTAGAGAAAATCTGTATTGATGCAGCCAGGTTCTTTCTGAGGCCTTCCATTGTCTATATCAAGAAAAGATTAACTGAGAGTCTGACGACTTTAAAGGTCTGAAAAAGTATTCGCCATCTAGCCTCTCTGAGGTCTGCTACCTGTTAAGTTTCATCTATATAACAAGACCACCTTTGCTAGCCAGGCTTCCTCTTATCTCTCTCTCCCGTAACAGTGTTTTGCCATTGTAACCTGTTTTGTCACAATCTAAGCCCCCATTCTTCCTGTAACCTCAATATGGTATATAAGCTTCTGAATCCCATTAGGGGTTGGAGTGATCACTCTATGGTTCTCCCTCATGTACATGTAAAAAATTTGTATGTCTTTTCTCCAATTAGTCTGCCTTTTGTCAGCAAATTTTTCAGTGAAACTTCAGAGGACAAAGCAGAAACTTTCCTTGGCATGTACCCCTAAATCTGTTTTATTTAGGTATTTTCCATCTTACAGGCTGAGGCACCAAAGCCGGAATCCTGGAAGTCACCCTGATCTCTGGCCTCTCACTAATGCCTCACACACAATCTGTCAACTTCTTCCTAAACATCTCTTCAGTGTGGCCTTTCTCTCCAACCCCACTACCACTACCTTTCTGGACACCACCATTTCTCACCAGACTTTCTGCAATAGCCACTGAACTTGTTTTCCTGCTTCACGTCTCATATGCCTCAAACCTAGTAATCTCACACCCCTGCATATCCTCAGCACCTGGAACAGTGCTGGCAGGAAGTAGACACAAAATCAATATTCGTTGAATTAACAAGTGAATGAATGAATTGCTATTGTAGGGGACAAATAAAAACTTCTCCTTTGCTCTCTCAAGTTTTACTGAAAAATCAACTGACAAAAGGTATATTAATAGAAATTACTTTGAGGCCGGGCGTGGTGGTTCACGCCTGTAATCCCAGCACTTTGGGAGGCCGAGGTGGGTGGATCACCAGGTCAAGAGTTCGAGACCAGCCTGGCCAATATGGTGAAACCCTGTTTCTACTAAAAATACAAAAATTAGCTGGGCGTGGTGACGTGTGCCTGTAATCCCAGCCACTTGGGAGGCTGAGGCAGGAGAATTGCTGGACCCAGGGAGGCGGAGGTTGCAGTGGGCCGAAATCGTGCCACTGCACTCCAGCCTGGGTGACAGAGCAAGACTCCGTCTCAAAAAAAAAAAAAAAAAGAAAAAAAGAAAAGAAATGACTGTGCTCAGAGGAGAGTCACAAAGTAATTACCCAAATGGGGTACAGAAGCTGATATACTTACTATCTTGAAGTTACAGAAAGAGTGGAAGCTCAGCACATAGCCAAAAACAGATTACGGTGTTAAATCAGTTATAATAGCAAGACAGAGTGAGAGAGAGAGAGAGAAGAGGAGAACTGGCTAGCAAAGGTGGTCTTATTATGTAGATGAAATCTCACAGGTAGCAGTGCTCATAGAGAATGTTTATAAACCTTTAAAGGTATCAGAGTCTCAGTTAATCTTTCCTAGACGGGACAAGTGAGGGTCTCAGAGAAAGCCTCACTGCATCAATGCAGATTTTTCTCTACAGATTCAATCTTCCCCACAAAAGGCAGGTTTTTAACTATTCTTATATGTTCAGCCCATCCAAATAACCATCTTGAACTATGTCAAGGAAATATATTTTGGGGTGAAATATTTTGGTTTCCTTCATTAGCCTCATGGAATTTACAGTACAGCTAAGAGATCAACGTTAAACAAGTATCAGTAGATGTTAAGGGGGGTCCAAGCAGCATTCCTGGCTATCTTAGACTCTAAGATGAATTGGGGCCCTAATCCAGATGGGAGTCTCAAGAGTTGACTGCCTGGGGTTATGTTTAATAGTGGCCAGAGGAAAATAATTTACACAGATGAGACACACGAGGACAAATGCATCAGCTAATCTTTTTCTCTCTTAATGATGACCCCACTCATTTATAATGATATGTAAGTTGCTATGATGATTTGTGCAGAAAGGAATTAACTGAACTAGCTAGCAGAGAATTAGGAGTGATAGAATAAGATGGAACAAAGTTTATTTATATGTTAGGTTTCTAAAACTTAATTATAGATTCACATGCAATTCTAAGAAATAATACAGAGAGATCTTGTTTATGCTTCACCTTGTTTCCCCCAATAGTAATATCTTGTATAACTATAATATAAGTGATACAGTTCACCAACCTTAGTTTTACATGCACACGTGTGTATGTGTGTATGTGTGCGCACTTATTTCTATGGAATGTTATCACATGTATAGACTCATGTGACCATCATTACAGTCAAGAACAAAATAGTTCCATCACAAGGTTTTTCTCATACTACCTACTATTTTAATAACCACATCTTCTTGCCTCTAAATTCCACTCCCTCCTTAATCCCTGGCAACCACAAATCTGCTCTCCATCTTTGTAATTTTGTCATAAACTGAATCACACAATTACTCTTGAGATAGAAATTTTGTGTTCAGCATAATTCCCTTGAGATCCATCAACATTCTTATACTAGTAGTTGTTCCTTTTTTTGCTGAGTAGTATTCTGTGGTATGAATGTACCACAGTTAAACTATTTATTCATCAAACGATATTTGGGTTCTTTCTAATTTGGGGCTATTAATAATGCCACTCTAAATATTTGGGTACAGGATTTTATGTGAATATACATCTTAATTTCTCTGTGAGAAATGTCCAGTAGTGCAATTGCTGGGTCATACAGTACTAATATGTATAGTTTTTTAAAGAAACTATCAAACTGTTTTCTAGAGTGACTACAGCATTTTACATTTTCACCAGCAACGTATGAGCAACACAGTTCCTAGTTTCTCTACATCCTTGAATTTGTGTTGTCACTATTGTTTATTTGAGCTATTGGAATAAGTAGGTAGTGAAATCTCAGTGGTTTTTAAAACATTTTCCTACTGGCTAATTATGTTGAACATTTTTCATAGGCTTATGCTATTTGTATATTCCCTTCATTGAAGTGTTCTTTCATTTATGTTTGGCCCTTTTCTAACTGAATTGTCCTTTTACAGTTGATTTGGGTTTTTTGTTTGTTTGGGTTTTTTTTCAGATGGAGTCACGCACAACCCAGGCTGGAGTGCAGTGGTGCGATCTCGGCTCACTGCAACCTCTGCCTCCTGGGTTCAAGCGATTCCCCTGCCTCAGCCTCCCAAGTAGCTAGGATTACAAGCACGCATCACCATACCTGGCTAATTTTTGTATTTTTAGTAGAGACGGGGTTTCATATGTTGTCCAGGCTGGTCTCGAACTCCTGACCTCAGGTAATCTGCCTGCCTCAGCCTCCCATAGTGCTGGGATCGCACCTGGCTACAGTATTCTCAATACAGTTGAGTTCTGAGGGTACTTTACATATTCTAGATACGAGTCTTTTGTCAAATATGTGGTGCCTTCATCCATTTTTGTTGCTATAAAAGAATAGCTGAGGCTGGGTAACTTATAAAGAAAAGGGTTTTATTTGGCTCACTATTCTGCAAGCTGTACTAGAAGCATGGCACCAACATCTGCTTCTGGTGAGGGCTTCAGGCTGCTTCTATGCATGGCAGAAAGGGAAAGGGAGCCAGCGTGCAGAGATCACATGACAAGAGAGGAGGCATGAGAGACGGGGAGGGTGCCAGGCTCTCTTCAACAACCAGCTCTTGAGGAAACTCCTTGGGAACTAGTAAAACCATAACATAGCATAATTCATTCATTATTATGCACATAACTCATTCATTACTGTGAGAATGGCACCATGCCATTCATAAGGAATCTGCCACCATGACCCAAACACCTCCCATTAGGCCCCACCTCCAACATTCAGGATCAAGTTTCAACACGAGGCTTGGAGGGTCAAATATACAAACTATACCATGTGGTTTGCAAATATTTCCTCTTGCATATTTATGAAAATTTTCTCTTGGTAGCTGGCCTTGAAAGGCTGCACTGTCTACTCCCACAAGGTCTAATGATGATCCTGAGGTCAACAAGTTCTAAAAATCAGTCTTTTTTTTTTTTTTTTTTTTTTATTTATTACCATCACTAGACTGGTGACCTAAGGAAAGGCAGGACCATTGCAGGTGAGTCCTATTTCTGTTAAAAGCTTATAATGGACTAAGTACTGGGTTAGGACCTAAAGGATTAAAAGGCATCCTCTGTATTCAGAGGGCTAGTGTAGGGAAGGAGACATTTAAATAAACCAAATACTAACAATAACAATCTGGCATGCTAACTACTAAGACACTTTTCCCAGGGTACGCTTATCACAAGGGAGAGAATCTAAGATTAGGCAGCTTGGGAAGTCTTACTGGAGAAAGGCTTTCAAGTACAGTTTAAGGAAATTTTCATAGTTCACAGCAGGTCCTTTTCCCATATTACAACGTATTTTCCAACCTGTCCAAATTTAGTTCTACTCTCCTTTCACCATAAATAAATAAGAAAGGCATACATGTGGATGATGAGCACTCTGATGATTCTCTTTAGGGAGGTCCACATGGTACTCACACGTTCATGTGTTTCTGTGTATGCATTTTGCAATACCTGCCAGTTAGCTCTAAAACAGTCCCAAGATGGATCTGAGCCCTTGTGGTATCTTGGCACCTTTTCTGTAAAATGAAGATATTGGAATGTCTATTTCACAGGATATGAGGATAAAATAAAATGATAAAAGCTCTTGAAAGGTGACTGACACATAACAAATATTAGATATTTTTATTATCATGATGCAAAATCCATTCATGTTATCTCCAAGTCTACTATCCACACATTATAAGAATAGGGCAAAAGTTATACAGTAACAAATACAGAGGAGGCAAAGGATATCTTACCTAACTTTCCTAACAAGAGGGTGTGAAGATGTCACGACATCACCATGGATGCAGTAATGGCCTTATCTTCACATAGGAAAGTCCCAGGTGTTAGAAAAGGTGCTATTCATCATAAAGGTTTTAAGGGGAAGTGAAAGGGTGGTGAGTGCAAACAAAAGCTTGGGACAGAATTGGGGCATCTACTTCAGTGGAGCATAACTCACTGTTAGTTTTCTAGCATAGTTTATGGGTCTTTCCTATACGATAGAAAAGTCCAGACAAGAGGTGACTGGTGACCACATACAATAATGAATTTTAAAATGTTAAAATTGTAATTTTTTAAATTGTAATCTTGTCTGTAATATATGCTCAGTGTTACAATACAGTTATTATTTTACAGATGAGGAAAGTGAGGCTCAGAGAAGCTAAACCCCTTACTTATTCAAAATCACACAGCCAGTAATAGTCAAGGCTGGAATCCCAACTAAGCTCTGGCAGACTGAATCCTATACTTTCCCTACACTGAAGAGCCACACGTACTGCTGGCTTCCTTCTCTGACTTCATTATTTTTGCCTAACATCAATAGCATGAATCATTTATTCATGATTGCCCTCGGTAAAGCCATTTTTTCATTTAGGGGAAAACATTGTTTTCTTTATTAATCAGAAGAGAAAATGGTTAACAAAAGTTTGTGTTCCTAATTGAAATGATTCTTAAGATGAAAAGATAGAAAAACATGAAACCCTGCTTACAACACAAGGCTAAAATCAGAATTTGTGGAGATGGATCAATCCAACAGTAAGGAAATCAATTTTTCCTTCCTTGTCGTTACTCATGTTCATCCATCCTTTCGTTGGCATTAACACTGTTAGGCCTGACAAAAACAACAATTTACATATTAATAAAGTCTAGAATTGTGCTGTGCAACGCAGTAGCCACTAGCCACATGTGGCTCTTGAACCCTTGAAATGTGCCAATCCTGACTAAGATGTGCCGTAAGTGTAAAATATACACTGGATTCCAACTAGTATCTAAAAAACAGAGAAAATATTTAATATTTTAAATCACATATTAAAATACCATTTTGAACATAATGGATTAAGTAAATTTAAATTAATTTCACCTGGGTTTTTGTTGTTGTTGTTTTTGCTTTTTTGAGACGGAGTTTCGCTCTTACTGCCCAGGCTGGAGTACAATGGTACGATCTCGGCTCACTGCAACCTCTGCCTCCTGCATTCAAGCGATTCTCCTGCCTCAGCCTCCCGAATAGCTAGGATTTACAGGCATGTGCCACCACGCCCGGCTAATTTTGTATTTTTAGTAGAGACAGGGTTGCTCCATGTTGGTCAGGCTCATCTCCAACTCCCTGCCTCAGATGATCCGCCCGCCTCGGCCTGCGAAAGTGCTGGGATTACAGGCGTGAGCCACCGCGCCTGGCCTCACCTGTTTCTTTTCACTCATTTAATGTGGCTTCTCGAAAATGTAAAATTACATAAGTGGTTTGCATTTGTGGCTCGCATTATATTTTCATTGGACAGCACTGATACAAGATGAAAAAGAGGGGAGAGTTACATTGAAAGGTAGCACATTTTCTTGAAATTTCTGGAGGGGAAGGTTAAAGCAGAGAGAACGAAGCTTGTTAAACGTAGGTGTGATCTACTGCGGTAAACACCTAGTGTGAATTAAAAAGGGGGGGACACATATTTTGATTCCGTTTCTACTCCCTTCCCCCGATGCTAACAGAGCAGGTGGCAGTCTCCCAGGGACCAGTCCTCAGCAGTCCGCGGGTCTCGGTCGGAGCCGAGTCGCTGAACACACCTGTGCGCCAGCGAACCCTGGCGCAGGGTCCACGCCCCCTCCCCCCGTGTTTTTATTTTCCGGGCGTCAACTGTCAGTCTCGCACGTCTCTCCTGAGAACTGCCGAGTAGGTCGGGCCTGCCTGTGGTAAGCGTCCCCCTCACCCCTCATACCCCCAGCCTGGCCCCAGGAACCCAGATGCCCCTGCCCGAGCCTGGCTGCGGG
>NW_012101655.1:130698-205125 GCF_000951045.1 Mandrillus leucophaeus | reverse complement strand
AGCGGCCTTCCCGGCCCGGGGCGCTCCCAGGTACGGAGCAGCTCTAAGGGCCCCAGTCCTCCTTGGCGAACGCTTCCCCACGGCCTTCCACGCGTGCCGAGGCCCGACGTTGTCTGCGGTCCCCACCCCCGGTTCCCCGAAAGCATTCCCCGAGAGGGCCGCGTGACCGGGTAGGGACGGGCCCGGAACCGGGTCTGGAAGGTGTCTGCTGGAATCCTTTGTGCGCCCGGCTGGGGGAGGGGCCGGGTGCGCGGTCTCGGAGTTCGCCGTCCCGGGCGGGAGGAAGTAAAAATCGCCTCCCCTCAGCAGCCCTCTAAAGCGAGACCCTAGCAACCAACCACCTCTTTTCCACCGATCCCTTTAAAAAGACAGAGGGGAAAAAAGCTCGCAAGCACGCATTTAGAGGCAGGTATGCCCATAAATGAGTCACAGCAAGTCTATTGTTCCTTTTTGTAGGCTGTCTGTACATATCTCGGCGATAACCATAAATTTCATGACGGTTCCTATTTAACTCTTAAAAACAGACGCTTTTCAGATGGTTTTTCAGTATATAGCAAGTTGTTGTACAAAGGAAAGAAAGCATCTAACGCCCGGTTTTTTTCTTTCTCAGAGCAAACGAGGCCCCTGAGAGCTCCACCTAGTTCACAGGATAAAATCCCACAGCAGAACTCGGAGTCAGCAATGGCTAAGCCCCAGGTGGTTGTAGCCCCTGTATTAATGTCTAAGCTGTCTGTGAATGCCCCTGAATTTTACCCTTCAGGTTATTCTTCCAATTACACAGTAAGTACCCCCTTTTTCCTACAACTCTGGGTTAATTTACTGGAATAATGTGATTATTTGTTAATCAGAGTATGTTTGTGCTTTCTGTACTACACCTAAAAAATTTTTTTATTGTGAATGTTTTGAATTATTGAGCTCAGAATGAAGCAAAGCTGATTCAGGAATATATTTTGTAGTTATATTCAAGGTATTAGAATGTAAGCTTGAGAGTACACATCTGTGTTCTTGTTTCTAGTGATTATTCCATTATATTAAAATAGACATAGTTTTGGTCCTAATTATTGTATGCAGAAATGTCCTACGGGGTTGTGATAAAGTATTTACATAGGTATAAAGAACGTTTAAACTTTCAGTTTTTCTTTGTAACTTATATAACAACTTTAAAACATAGTCACTTTTC
Source organism: Mandrillus leucophaeus (assembly GCF_000951045.1). NCBI lineage: Eukaryota > Metazoa > Chordata > Mammalia > Primates > Cercopithecidae > Mandrillus > Mandrillus leucophaeus. The sequence goes on along the minus strand of NW_012101655.1, from coordinate 203,945 downwards.
TTAAATAGTCGTACAAAGCACAGTTGGAATATGTAGAAAGGAATTTGTTGTACTGGATAAACCCAGATGAGTAAATGCATAGGGATTAATTGTAGAGAAGTGGGAGGGAATCATTGAAGAAATGATTGATGATACTTTAGCTTAAGTCCTGTCTTTCATATCTTCTTAGTTTTATTGAAGTATAGCAGAGAATACTGTACTTAAGTGTTAGCTCAGTTTCATAGAGTGAACACTCAACTAACCAGCATCACAGTCAGGAAATAGAACATTATCAACATCCCAAAAACCCCCTCTGTCTCCTTCCAGTTGTTCTGATGTCCAAGTATAACCACTGTTTCAACTTCTTTGGATAGTTTTGCCTGTGTTCAAAGTTTATATAAATGAAGTCATATAGAATATTTTCTTTCTCACTTTCACTCAGTATCAAGATTACTCCATATTGTAGCATATAATTGGAGGTGACTTATTTTTGTAACATTCCATTGCATGAATATATCCCATTTGTCTGACGAACGTTGGTAGCTTTCACTCTTGGGTTATTATGAATAGGGCACATTCTGTGTCTTGCTGGCTGTATGCCTTTATTTCTGTTTGGTATATACCAAGGAGTGGCGTTGCTGGGACTTAGGGTAGCCAGCTTTAGTAGAGACTGCCATGTAGTTTTCCAGAGATTGTTCCCCTGTACATTCTGAGTAGTGTATGATTTCCAGTTGCTCTACTTCCTGGTCGACACTTGGTATTTTCTATTTAAGTTTAACCTTTCTGGTGGGCGTATAGTATCAACTTGTGGTTTTAATTTGTATTTCTCTTATAACTGATAATGGCACACCTTTTTTATTACCTCTTTTTGGTTCTCCTTCCATATTTTACAGTAAAAGTATAGAAAAGCTATGTTCCATGTTTTAGATACTCCATGATTCTTACACTGTATAGGAAAAAGGTTTGGGATTGGAAAGAAAAAGATATAGCAGGAAAAGCAATTGATACAGGGTGAAAAAGGCCATCTATCTTGTGAGGCAGGAATGAGAGCGTCTTGAGACTTGCCAGAAAATTGTATTTAGCTCACAGAGGAGAAGAACCATTAGAGTGCTATAAGTAGTTGAATAAACTCTTAAGGATGCTTGTTCTAGCAGCCACAAGCAGGTTCCCATTTATTTTCTTCCCTATTGACTTGGGCTATTTTATGATGGAGGTATACAGGGGTGTGTTTGTAACAATCGTGTATCAACTATTTTTACATGGTTCAAGTGACTTTGGGGCTGTAGAGCAGTATATAAAGTAATGTTAGTCCACTTACTTTGAGCCACTGCATCCTTTAGGCATTCCTTGCCATCCTCTTATAGATGAGCACCTCCTGTGCTCAATTTGCCAAAACAGATTGCAGCCTGGCACCTGGAAACCTGTGTGGCCTGCAGGTGTCTTCTCTGGCCCTGAATGGGTTTGTTTTTTCTTTTAGTTGTTTTAATTAATTACCAATACCTAAATTAGATATTAGAAACTTGAATCATAAAATCTGGCCTTAGTGGACTGGCATTGTGATACAGCAAAAATTGGTTGTAGCTGAGTAGAGGCATTCTCTTTAGATGGAGTCTGTGAGCTCTAATTTGCTTTCTGGCTTATTTCATTCATTTGTAATCTACCTGAATTCTACAGGCATTCAGGCTTACTACCCCTATTCTGGTATATTCTCTAGCCTTACTAGTTTACCCTAATCTTCACTCATAGTTAAGGCTAAAAAAGTTTTTCTCAATCCAATTAGCCACAGAACAGCAGAATCCTTTTTTCCCCCTGACTCTTAGGACGAGCTCTTGTTGCAAAGTAAATGTATTCCAGTGGTGGCCATAATCCAAAGTTAGCTACGTTCACTCACTCGTTCAACAAATAGTCAAGTACTTATCATGAGTCAAGCACTGGTGATATAGCAACAAACAAAATGGACAGAAATTCCTGTCTTCATGGAGTCTCTGTTCTAGTAGTCTCCTGTCTCAGTTTCCAGACATTTATTGAGTCTGCTTTTGTTCTACACATGAAAATCTGTTTCCTGGTATCCTTTTTCTAACAGCCTTTATGGTAGTCGTCTGCTGTGCTTTCTTAACTCCTTCAAGGCACGCAGCCTTTTTATCTTCAGTTCTTCCTCTAATCCTGCTGCTAGAATTTCCTACTTTCCATGCCTTCTTACCAGTGAGTTGCTATATCCATTTATTCCTGGCCATTGTTTCTTCTCAGACAAACCATTATGCCTTGAATATTTCATCACAGGTCACTTACCAGAGCCAAAAATTTAACATAGGAATTCATAAAGCATTGATTAAGAGACAGAAGTTCCCTCCCTCCCCTGCAAAACGAGCTTTTTTTCTAAGAGAATCCCTCTTCAAGTTACTTCCCAGGTTTTCTTCTGCCTTGCAGTAGTATCATTCTCCAATAGGTAAAATTATTCACTGTCTCTCACTGTTCAAACCTCTGCAGTCTGATCTCCCTAATTATATTGATACTATTTTTGTGACTGATGTTCTTCCGATTTTTAAATTTATCCTCCTAAATCTCATTTTAAAACTTTAAGCACAGTAGGATCTATTCAGTTTATAAGTCCCCATGTGCCAGGTCCTGTGCTAGGTGCACAGGTACCTTTTTAGTCTATCAGAAGCTCCCTCTCATTTTTATAAGAACTAAGTATTTAAGGTATTAATTTTGTTCTTTTTTCTCTCTGAGCATAATCTCCTTCATTCCCAAGACTCCGCAATGATTATCCTCTTCCAGATTTCAACCTATGAATTTATTCTGTAGCATTTGTTGTTGTGAGCACCTCTTCTCCCCTACCTCTTTGGCTTCTGTGGCAGTACTTTCTTTATCCTCCCAATTTGCAGATCATTCCTTTTCCCCTCAGATGACTGTTGGTGATGTTCTTTCTTCCATTTTATTACCTCCTTTGCTAATCCCACCTATTCCCTAGAATCTATCACTTATGTGCAATAACCCTGACATCTTATTCTTCCTTTGAACTCTAGGCATACATTTTCATTTGTTTGACCACTTCCTGAGGACCTCACATTCAAATGCAAGTATAAAATCTATACACAGTATAAAAATTATCTCATGCGAATCTCTTCTTTCTAACTAGCTGCTTACACTAAGAACTGGGTGGCATATTGACTCACCTCTCCTGCACACCCTTGCCTTAGTTCAATCCAGCTAGCTAAAGTAGTCTTGACTGTATTCACTCTCTGTAGTGTCTGATCAGTTTTGTTTTTTTCCCACTGTTTTGTAATAGGTTCTCATCTCTTGACAATGTATATAGAGTACCTACCATGAAAAAGTACATTTTCTAATTGATATTGCTCCCAATCTCCCATAGAATTCTAAGAAAAATAAAACTTGAAAATATCCCTGTTTGGAAGCCATTTGATTCCACATTGAAGACTGAAGAAATTTGTGGCTTTAAAAAATCTGGTGCTAGAGAAGTAATGCAGGCTTTGATTCAAACACGTTGGAGTGCCTGTCTGTTCCAAATACTCTATCCCTCCTTTTTTGCTTAAAATGGCAGGCTCTGGATCCTCTGTTCTGCTATATTCAGAGCAGTTCTACTTTCTTCTTTTACTTATCAGATTTTACATTTTCTTAAGAGAGTTCTGTTGATAAAAAAAAAAAAAAAAAAAAGGACTGCAAATCAGTGTTCTAAGCAGCATTTTTGCCACAAAGAATGACATTTGATGGAAACAGGAAATTAGTACCTTCAGCTGGGACCCCTACCTTTGCCTTTCTCCTATTCCTTGTCATTAATAGTGGTAGGATACTACAAGTCTATAAAACTAACAACTGTATATCAAAAACTTAAGACTAGTTTTTAGTTATGAAATTCCCACATGTATGTAGTTAACATTAAGTATATGAATGTGTACAATTATGCCTAACTGCTTTCACAATTTTATAGTGTCAATATTTATAATGGGAACATTTTCTCACTCTAGAGGTAAGTACTGTTGTCTCTTGTTTTCTTAAATGGCTATATGATATTCCATTATACAGATACATGATAATGTATTTAACCAATTCCTTGTTAATGGATTGTTACATGGATTTTTTGGCAATGAACATCTTTGTACATAAAGTCAAAATTGAGTTTTAAGCTTTTGTCATTTGAGTTTCACATAGAAGTTAAAAGTATAGGCTTTGTTCTGCCCCCAATTCTAACTAGTTTTGTGACCATGCACAGTCACTTAAGTTGGTGCATGGTCCTTCCTTGTTCAAACCCTTTCCCCCATCCTGTTTTTCCTACTCCCTTAAGAGCCAGTTTCCTTAATTTGGCCCCCAAAGCCCTCTAAGATCTCTCTCCTTTTCTGCCTCATTGACCTTATTAGTTACCACCCTTCCTTAGCTTCTGTATTCTATTGTCTTTGTTTTTCAAAGCTATTAGGCCTCCTTGGGGCCTGTGTGCTTTTTGTGCCCTTAGAAAGACAGAGAATGTCTTTCCTTAAATATTTGTATGGCTGGATCTTTTTTTCTTTCTCAGTTTATATATTAACTCTAAGAATCCTTGGCTTTTTGCTTTTTATTCATTTATTTTTATTTTATTTTATTTTATTTTTTGTAGTATATTTCAACTTCTAAATACGTCTTCCATCATGGGCGATAAGCTCCATGAGAGGAGAGCCTGAGCCTTGTCTGCTTTATTCATGTCATGGCAGTATCCCATCCCCAAGACAGTCTTTGGCACTTAGTAGACACTCAGCAGCCACACCATTTTGAATGAATAACCAAAGTGACTTAACTACTCTGTGCCTGTTTCTTCTGTGAAGGGAGGATAATAATGCTTACCTCAAAATTTTGTAGGTTAAACAAGAGGCAGGCAAAGCCCTTATGGTGTCTATCACATATCTTATATGCAGCTGGTGGCTATTAGCTTATTAATTGGAGTACCATCCTAGGTGCCAAGAAATACAGCTTTGTATCATTCTTTTTGGATGCTTTTTATACTTTAGCCCATTTATGTATGAATATATGGTTTTTGCGTTTGGAATATGACTCAGTATTCTCCTAGAAATTTAAAATGTAATTCATTTGTTGAGCACTTTGTGCTTTACTATGTGATCTTCACCAGTCTAGGCAAATTTGATTAATTCACTTAATCCTCAGAGTCATAGCTATAATATCTATGATTAGTAAATAATTTCATCAATATTAATACCTCCTATTATAGTAGAGTGTTTAACTTGGGTTCCAATGTGTGACCAAAATTTAATGTATTAGAGTTTATATATCCTTCTATTCAATGAACACTATACGTGAATGAAAAAGGCACATGAATCTGCTATTTCTACAGCTGGTTTTACTTCCTGAGTGCCTCTCATAGTACATGCAACTTTTGCTAAGTATCCCTTCAGTCTCTAAAGATACATAGGCCGGGCTTAGTGACTCTTACCTGTAATCCCAGTGCTTTGGGAGGCCGAGGTGGGTGGATCATTTGAGGTCAGGAGTTCGAGACCATCCTGATCAACTGGTGAAACCCCATCTCTACTAAAAATGAAAAACAAATTAGCTGGGCCTCGTGGTGCATTCCTGTAGTCCCAGTTACTCCGGGAGGCTGAGGCAGGAGAATCGCTTGAACCTGGGAGGCAGAGGTTGCAGTGAGCCAAGATCTTGCCACTGTACTCCAGCCTGGGTGACAGAGCGAGACTCCATCTCAAAATAAATAAAACAAAAAATAAAGATACATAAAAAGTGTACAACATGACCTCCAAATGGTGGTCATTTGAAGTAGTAGCACTATAGTGGTCCGTTTTCATGCTGCTGACAGAGACATACCCGAGACTGGGAAGAAAAAGAAGTTTATTTGGACTTACAGTTCCACAAGTCTGGGGAAGTCTCAGAATCATAGCAGAGGTGAAAGGCACATCTGACATGCAGCACCAAGAGAAAAATGAGGAAGAAGCAAAAGCAGACACCCCTGATAAACCCATCAGATATCTTGAGACTTACTCACTATGACAAGAATAGCACGGGAAAGACTGGCCCCATTGATTCAATCACCTCCCCCTGGGTTTCTCCCACTAACACATGGGAATTCTGGGAGATACAATTCAAGTTGAGATTCAGGTGGGGACACAGCCAAAACCATACCAAGCACCAACAGTAGAGGAACAACTGGACAATTGGCAGTGTTAGTCTTTCTCCTAAGACCGTGTCCTGGGCCAGGCGCGGTGGCTCACGCCTGTAATCCCAGCACTTTGAGAGGCCGAGGTGGGCGACACCTGAAGTCAGGAGTTCGAGACCAGCCTGGCCAACATGGTGAAACCCTGTCTGTACTAAAAATACAAAAATTAGCTGGGCATGGTGGCACATGCCTGTAATCCCAGTTACTTGGGAGGCTGAGGTACAAGAATAGCTTGAACCCGGAAGGTGGAGGTTGCAGTGAGCCAAGATCACACCACTGCACTCCAGCCTGGGTGACAGAACAAGACTCTGTCTCAAAAAAAAAAAAAAAAGACTTTCTCCAACGTGGAGCGTTTCTAAGGGTGTTTTGACCACGTATGACTTTTTTTTTTCCTCTATGCACTCACTGACTCTAGAACTTAACCCCTTCACAAAATGCTTCTGTTTTGTAGTCGTAACTTTTTTATGTGACTGTTCTGGTTTTTTTTTTTTTGTTTTTTTTTTTTGAGACAGAGTCTCACTCTGTCGCCCAGGCTGGAGTGCAGTGGCCGGATCTCAGCTCACTGCAATCTCCGCCCCCCGGGTTTACGCCATTCTCCTGCCTGAGCCTCCCAAGTAGCTGGGACTACAGGAGCCCGCCACCTTGCCCGGCTGGTTTTGTATTTTTTAGTAGAGACGGGATGGTCGCAATCTCCTGACCTCGTGATCCGCCCGTCTCGGCCTCCCAAAGTGCTGGGATTACAGGCTTGAGCCACCGCCACGTCCGGCCTATGTGACTTATCATTTGACTCTGTTTGGAGAAGGTTAAATTTCATCAAGCAATATAGTTATTATTAGATTTTAACTGTTTGGTAAAGTTTAAAGCGCTTTGGGTGGTATTCCAGGCATTGAGATGTGAAAGTTGCTGCCCAAGTCTATTATCTTTTGTAAAACTCACCCACTCAGCCTCCTGCCATTAATGAAAAGGTTGGGAACTGCCAAAGGTGACAGTGGTGGAAACCACATTAGCTAGAAACTACTGCTGCTATCAAGGTTTTGTTAGAAACCTGGATGTAGCAGCCAAAAGATCTTCCATTTACACCATAATGAAATTTTAGTTACTCGAGCAACTTTGTGCATTTCTTTGCCCTTGGGGATTAACAGATGATAAAACTTACTAGGTTTTTGGGTTTTTTTTCCCCCCAATAAAAAAGTTGTCAAACATCTGCAGAAATACAGAGTATTTGGTATAATGAATCCTCATGGCCTCAACAGTAAACTACATGTGGCCATTCTTGTTTTTATATCCCTAGTCCATACTTGCCCTTCCATTTTGAAGCAAATCCTAGATCTTATTTCATTTGTAAATAGATCAGATTCTTAATTTTTGTATTGGCACTGTACTGATATATTGGTTTAAACTTTATTTCTCAGCCATCTTAGAAGTTGACCCAGAATGAGAAGACAATTCCCTATTCGGCTAAACAGAACCTTTCTGCTGTTAATATTATAACATTTCAGCTTTTAGGCAAGGAAGAAAAATAGCTCAATTGACAATTTCATTGATGAACGTAAATTTTTATCATGTGAAGGATCTTTAAAAAAGCATTTGTGCTAGAGACATAGCACTTTGTGTGTTTCAGCCAGTTGCATAGATTAAATTTTTTTTTTCATTTTTGATCCATAGGAATCCTATGAGGATGGTTGTGAGGATTATCCTACTCTGTCAGAATATGTTCAGGACTTTTTGAATCATCTTACAGAGCAGCCTGGCAGTTTTGAAACTGAAATTGAACAGTTTGCAGAGACCCTGAATGGTTGCGTTACAACAGATGACGCTTTGCAAGAACTTGTGGAACTCATCTATCAACAGGTATGTTGGCTTATAGCATGAAATGACCTTCAGATAGCTTCCTTGAAGCCCAAGGATAGTGGCTACTCCTTGAGGGAGACCAGATTCATGATCACCTGCCTCCACACTTAACTCTTTATAGTTTCTGGGAGTTCTAAGTCTGTCTTGTATAAAATTCCTGTAGTTAGGGATCGAAGGGCAGAGCCAGACTGGATTGCAAGTTCACCTGTGTAGTCAAGGTTCTATAGGCAGTATTCACCTGTCTGGCCAAAGCTCTATACAGGCAGTGTAGTATAGAAGGTGATATGGGCACTGAAAAGGAAGGCTACATAAGTGCCACCCACCCAAGCAAACCCTGCCCCTTGTTTTGCAGGCTCTGAGATTAGCAGTACCAGAAAAGACTGCAATTCTTTTCTGCTATGTGTTGAATTGAATAGTAGTATTAGAGTAAGGGAGGAAAAAAATTAAGAGAATTTGCTTGCCTCATAAATAAGTCTTTAAAAAAAGAAAGCCAGACCATAAAACGTCCTGTCTTGAGTCTTAACATTTCTACTTGTCTTTGCTTTCTTTTAAAATTTAAGGATTTCATCTTAATTCCTTGAAAATCTAATTTAGTCAATTGAAATTGTTTCATTATACAACATTTAGTTTTGATCCCAGTATATTGGTCATTAACATATTAACACTTTTTTTTTTTTTTTTGATATGGAGCCTTGCCCTCTCTCCCAGGCTGGAGTGCAGTGATGCAATCTCAGCTCCCTGCAACCTCCACCTCCTGGGTTCAAGCGATTCTCCTGCCTCAGCCTCCCAAGTAGCTGAGATTACAGGTGTGCACCACCATGCCCAGCTAATTTTTGTATTTTTGATAGAGACAGGGTTCCACCATGTTGACCAGGCTGGTCTCAAACTCATGACCTCAAGTGATCAGCTTGCCTTGGTCTCCCAAAATGCTGGGATTATAGACATGACCCACACCTGGCCTCATTAATGCTATTTTAAAAGTGAAAAATACAGTAGACAACACTGGCTTAATACAAACTTAGTGTGAGACTGGTCAAAAAAAATGGGTCATGATCAGAAATGTAAACTTTAGGTTCTTTAATTCATTGCTACAAGAGCAACTCAAATTTGGAATATATGGAAGGGAGATTATAATGCAAATTAATGATTATTTTCTATCCTAATGTTTCATTTGGCTGCTTTTCCAAGTTATTCTGGATGGTTACTGGACCCCAAGACTACCTAGCCAACTGTCAGGTTTGAGGAAGTACCTGAGATGTTAGGAAGACAGAACTGCACGATTTGTTCTCATTTCTGCTTTTTGCCGATAAATGGATTGAAAAGGAATATGAGATAAGAAAATGAAACAAATATATTTATTTCTTGTTGCCTTTCTGGCTTCCTCCACTATTCAGTTTCAGTTACTCAGTAGTCTGCATTATACTTATTCAGGGCTGGACCAAAGGGTCAGTAACCTGATAAGCTTCAACTGTTTCTCTGATTGTCAAATATGTAGTCGATATACTTAATGTTTTAATATTCTATGATCAATGATGCATAGGTTTATCAATAGCTGCTAAGTTTCATTGAGGTAATTTATGGAAATGTACTCATAGCAACTAACAACAAGGACGTATTATAAAAGATGACAGATTAAACACACATTCAGCTTTGATATCTCCCAAACACCACTAAAATGACACTATGGGGATATTTAAAAGGCATATAAGGACAGAGAAGAGGAAAAAAAAAGCACTAGTTTTGAAGACTAGAAAGCAGGTGGGTGAGTGGTACCTGACTTGGCAGATCCAAGCCAGTGGTGGTAAAGCTGAGAATCACCCTGATTTGCAGTGCAAAACCTAAAAGGTTCTAGAATAAGGATGGAATGAGACTAAAAGGATTGCTTGAGAATCTAAAAAGTTAGACCATCTAGATCTTTTTACACTGACCAGCCAGTTTGAAATTTTGTTGTAACCCTTCTTATGAAATTAACAAAGGAGGTACTCTGTCAAAAAGAGGAATTATGCCATGGATGAAGACATGGGAACTAGGAAAAGGAACTTTACAGAAGAGACTAAGTGAACTGTCCAGATGATGGTTCAAAGGAGATCTCAAAACAATAATGGCATGCATAGTAGGTCTGAAGCAGCCAGGCTTCACTGGACTAGGTCAGAAGACTCTAGGAAAGACATAATAAGATGAGCACATGTGCTGTAAGATATGAGAAGAAATTTACAGACTAGTGAGTTTAGGGATAAATCAATGAGAAGAATATAAAAATGTAGGAAAAACTGAGTCTAGGGAAAACAAAGTTGTGCAGAAAAAAGGTAAAAGCAGTGTAATGCAAGATTCAGCTATAAATGAAAACACAGCAAATGAATAAAATCATAACCATACTGTGATAGTAGGAAACAGTAGAGTGGGGTGAAATTAAGCAGAGTGAAAGCTAAAAGCTCATCTTCCATGATGGGAAATTATAAGTCGAGTATCCCTTATCTGAAATGCTTGGGATTTCAAGTGTTTCAGATGTTGGATTTTTGTAGATTTAGCATATACAGTATATAATGAGACACCTCAGGGAGGATACCTAAGTATATTACAGCTGAAGGGGGTTGACAGGGTCTTTTTTCCTTTGGGGATGCTGAGTAAATTATGTGTTGTACACCTGTGTTTTGATGACCTGTCACATGAGGTCAGGTGTGGAATTTTCCACTTTTTTTTGGCATTATGTGGGCACTCACATTTTCTGATTTTGGAGGATTTTGGATTTTTGAACTAGGGATGCTCCAGTTGCAGTAAGAAATAAAAAAGCTAAAACATCTAAACTGAAAAAGTATGTAGTGTGGAGATAACACGGGTTAAAATATTTTTAGCTGAAGGAGTCAAAAGTGGTTGTCTTTGGGAGTAAAACTGGTGTGTAAGTAGGGAAGCAGGAAACTTGAATGACAAGCCTTGTGGAACTTGTCTTTAAATCATGTGTTATAACATTAAAAAGAAGCTAAAGGAAAACATGCAGTGCCAATAATGGGAAAAGTGTAAGTATGAACTTTAAGTCTTGGGTACCAGCTAAACATACATGATGTCAGGAGAAATCACTCTTTCTCCCTTAATGTGACATGTACTGGCCCCATGTGAGCAAGGAAATAATTAGAAATAAAAATTACTAAGTAGACCCAACATAGGGTCAGAGGGGCAGCAGGACATTTGTTAGATCTCGATTCTATGTTCGATTACCTTTGTGGCCAAATCCCGGAACTTTTTCTTTTTTTCTTTCTTCTTTTTTTTTTTTTTTTTTTTTTTTTTTAAAAGACGGGGCTTTGTTTTGTCATGCACACTAGAGTGCAGTGGCGTGACCACAGCTCACTGCAGCCTTGAACTCCTGCACTCAAGTGCATTCCACCTCAGCCTCCAGTGTAGCTGGGACTACAGTGCATGCTACCCTACCCAGCTAATTTTTAAAATTTTTTATAGAGATGGTAGTCACACTGTGTTGACTAGACTGGTCTTAAACTCATGGCCTCAAGTGATCCTCTGACCTTGGCCTTCCAGAGTACTAGGATTACAGGCATGAGCCACTGTCCCTGGCTTCTTAACCTTTTAATGTGTGTTTTCTTACCTTATATTAGATTGTAAACTATATTCTCCACTATTCTTTAGAAATTGCTATTAAACTTGCTGAACACTGCTTCAGTTATATCACACAATCTTTGATGTGTAGTGTTTTCTTACTGTCTTTTTTTTTTTTTTTTTTTAAGTAGCTTAGCTGTTTTCATTTCCTCTTTACCCAATCATTCTTGGAGTGTTCTTTAAATGTCAGTTGCTTGTGCCAGGTACCATTAATCACCTCTTTAAAGTCTAACTGAAGCTCAGAAAGGTTTATTGATATCCAAAGTCATGAAGAATGCCAGGGAATCTTGTCCTGGACTGCCAAACACTAAAGTCTGTGCTTTCCTGCCTCAAGAAGCCCCACTGCTCAACAATTGGGCAATATTCTCATTCATAATTGTCACTGTGCAGTTGCGGCCATGTACAGATTTTCTGCAAAAAAAAAATGGGTTAGCACAGGAGACATTGTCTCTTTGCTTTCTGGTAGCCTCAGGTAACTGATGGGTTTTTTTCTTTTTTTTTTTTTTTTTTTTTTTGAGTTTTTTTTTTGTGTGATGGTGGCTCTTGCTGTAAGGTTGGGAGGCAAAGTGAACTTAATTTCCTTAAGCTTAACAATGACAAAAGGCTTGTATATATGGTCAGTTTGGTGAGTCAATTTTTTTCTCTTTAGAATGTTGCTGTTAAGGATTTGCATTAATAATGATGTACCTATGTCATATGACACTTTTCTTCTTTTTAAAAGGCCACGTCTATCCCAAATTTCTCTTATATGGGAGCTCGCCTGTGTAATTACCTGTCCCATCATCTGACAATTAGCCCACAGAGTGGCAACTTCCGCCAATTGCTACTTCAAAGGTGAGTGTAAATGTGAAATTAAAGGAAAACTACTAAATATACTAGAATTTAACCATTCCTCAGACCATATATTATAGAAAGCTGCAGGAAAGAATAGGGCAGCCCATTCTTATGTGCATTATATTTGAAGTTTATAGTTCAATATACCAGTCTTTTTTCTGTAATGGTCTGTGAATTTGATTTGTGTTTAGAAAGGCCTTCCTTTTCCAAGATCTTAAAAATAAACACCTATGTAATTCTTATTACTGTGGTAGCTTTGGTTTGAATAAGGATTTAATTTTATTTAGATTAGAGTAAAAATGAATAATCCATTTTTCCTTATTGATTTGAACTGCCACTTTTATCACACTGCATTATTTGGGTTTTGATTCTGGATTTTCATTCCATTTATCACTTATTCTGTTCCTTTTTATTACCATACAATCGCTATTAAAAAACTTTTCTTTTTTTTTTTTTTTTTTTTTGACAGAGTCTCACTTTGTCTCCCAGCCTGGAGTGCAGTGGCACGATCTCAGCTCACTGCAACCTCTGCCTCCCAGGTTCAAGTGATTATTCTGCCTCAACCTACCCAGTAGCTGGGGCTGCAGGCACCTGCCACCATGCCCAGCTAATTTTTGTATTTTTAGTAGAGATGGGGTTTCACCATGTTGGTCAGGCTGGGCTCAAACTCCTGACCTCAGGTGATCCACCCGCCTTGTCTTCCCCAAGTACTGGGATTACAGATGTGAGCCACCCCCGCTGCCAAAAGCTACAATTTTTTAAAACATCTTAGGGTAATTATTGTTTTGTTCGTTTTCTGAAATTTCCCCCCCCCGAGACCAAGTCATGCTCTGTCACCCAGGCTGGAGTGCAGTGGCTCAATCTTGGCTCACTGCAACCTCTACCTCCAAGACTCAAGCGATTCTCGTGCCTCAGCCTCCCGAGTAGCTAGGATGATAAGTGCGTACCACCATGCCCGGCTAATTTTTGTATTTTTAGTAGAGATGGGGTTCACCGTGTTGGCCAGGCTGGTCTCGAACTCCTGACCTCAAGTATTCATCCACCTCAGCCTCTCAAAGTGCTGGGATTACAGGCATCAGCCACCATGCCCAGCCTGTCGAATATTCTTTGCTATGCTTGTTTCGTCCAATGAACTTTAGAATCAGTATTTGAAATTACACAAGTCTTGTTAGTATATGTTAGATATTTTGGAGATAATACTCAATTTATAAGCTAATTTAGGGAAAACTAGTTTTCTTATAATTTGATGTCTTCAATAACAAGGTTATCTTCAAGTTTATTATAGTTTGTCCATTAGTTTTTTTAAGTTACTTTTAATGGTTGCAAAGCATTCCATTGTGTGGTTAAACTGCAGTGGAACAGAATAAAGATTCTAGAAGTAGACCCCAGAGACCTTTGAAAATTCAAGCTGTTGATAAAAAGATAAATTGTGCTGGTAGCATAACTGGATAGTCATTTGGGGAAAAAAAGATGAGTTCCTGTGTCACTCTCTGTGCTAAAATCCCAAATATGTCAGAGACTTAAAAGTGAAATGATAGGCCGGGCGCAGTGGCTCACACCTGTAATCCCAGCACTTTGGGAGGCCGAGGCGGGTGGATCACGAGATCAGGAGATTCAGGCCATCCTGGCTAATATGGTGAAACCCCGTCTCTACTAAAAATACAAAAAAAAAAAAAAACTAAAAGTACTATATATATTAGCTGGGCGTGGTGGTGGGCACCTGTGGCCCAGCTACACAGGAGACTGAGGAGGAGAAAGACGTGAACCTGGGAGTCGGAGGTTGCAGTGAGCCGAGATCACGCCACTGCACTCCAGCCTGGGTGACAGAGCCAGACTCCGTCTCAAAAATAATAATAATAAAAATACTTGGAATGGCCCAAAACAGTTTCGAAAAATACAGATGACAAAGTTATAAAAAGATATCTAACCATACTTAAAGAAACACAAATTGTAGCTTCTGTAAAGATTCAAAGTGGGTACTTGTAGGTGGTGGGACGCCAGGAATGCTCACTCATGTTTTTCAGTGCTTCTCACCCGCCGCTGTGCCTTAGAGTTACCTGAATACTTAAAGCCGAGATCCTGTCTGAACCATTTGAAATTCTGGTGTAATTAGATGACGTGGAGCTAGGGCATGATTTTTTAAAGCTTCCCAAGTGATTCTACTGTATAGCTATGATTGAGACCCACTCTTCTATTCTCGTTGACTGTTACCCACCATATGTGCTTCTATAGTACTGTAATCCTGTCAAAGATAATAATGTAAAGAAAGCAGAGCATAATTCTGCTACCTCTTTAAAAAATATATACATACTTTGAAAAAGATGGAATGGAAGTTACCTTTCACAGCAGTTATCTCTTGTTTTTAGTGGTATTATAGGTGACTTTGTTCTTTTTACTTTTTCTGTTTTAACATTTCCAAAATAAATGTACATTTCTTTTATAATTGAAAATCTTTAGCTTAAAACGTTTGACTTTTCACCTCGTCAATTATGTAGGTATTTATGTTTGCATGTACATAATTGTTTCCTAATGTACAATCTGTCATAGCATTTTATGAAAAAAGTTATTTCATCAACTCTTGCCAACAAAGTTGTAACAGAAAGAAAAGCAGCCAACAGGTGTTTTTACATAACTGATTTGGCATTAATTAACAGATCTCTTCCATTATTAACCAGAATGTACTATCTATAAATATCCCAACTTTTTTCTGATGAGGAATTTAATATGTACAAGATAACAAATATCTTACCACGTTTGACTCAAACAGAAGATGTTGCTCAGTTAATATACCTTGTAAACATTGGAATTGGCCACATAAGCACAGTAAGCTCTGCTGGGGTTTCGTGGTTGACAAACTGACCCAGAGTCAATTACTGAACAAGAGGTAGTTTATTTTTTCTTTATTAAAAATTTTTTACAAAGTCAGCCTAAACTGGCTGCATGGAAACCATTCAGTACCCATAGCTTTTCCCTTTGTCTTTAAAAGGAAAACTGTCAAAACCAGTTTTATAAAACAAGTTACTTTCCCAGAGTTTTCTCACCTTATCAATAAAGATTAAAAATACTTAATAACAAAATGATAAACTTTTACAGTCCAGTTTTAAAATCTATTTTAGTAACAATATCTGACACCGTAATTCACTTATGAAGGCAGTGACAGGGTTATTGTGCCTAGTTTAGTTACCTTGTAGGAACTATGACTGACAATAAGCTCCAAGAAGAGGATTTCTTCTTTTTGTCATCTGTGTGAAGCAAATGGGTCAAGTCAGGGGCAAACAGAGCAAGGAAAAATCAGTTATTTGAAGCTGTCAGTCTCGTTGGAAATAGAGAACAAGTCCGGTGCTTTCTAATTGTGGTTTTAATGGGGGAATTTTTTCCTCACATGAATACTTCTCTGATACGTATAATGGAAATTACAAGAATAACGGACTTAATTCATTTTATTTTCAATTGGAGGCTGTGTGCGTGTGTGTGTGTTTGTCTGTATTTAAAGATCCTTTTCAAAGTTGTAGTATAAAAAAAATTTACAGAGACATGTAAAATCAGTGCTTTCTTAGTAAAAAACCTGTAAGACAAATAAGGTGAGGCTCCCTCTCCCTTCTTTGGTGCTGCCAGTATGCTGTGAATCTGATTATACGTGTGTTGCTTAAACATATTACAAATTTGATAAAAATAGTTGAAAATAAAACTGTCAGTTTTTTCAAACTGGGAGTCTTAGTACAAAAACATGGTGTATAATCTAGCCTCTTCAATAAGCAGTTTCTTTATTGTAGAAAGAGCATTGGGACATTGTCCTTGCCTCTTGCTGTGGACAACCAAACTGACAAATGGTTATCTTGTTTGACTATTTAAAAAGCAAAGCAATGTGAGATTATAAAAGATATGTCTTTAATTAGATGTCGCACTGAATATGAAGTTAAAGATCAAGCTGCAAAAGGGGATGAAGTTACTCGAAAACGATTTCATGCATTTGTACTCTTTCTGGGAGAACTTTATCTTAACCTGGAGGTGAGAAGTTTTTCTTTTGTTAAGTACTAACAAGGCCTGAGAACATAAGTTAATCTCAATGAGGAATTTGTGTTCATATTGTATTTTTACAACCTGAAGAGTGAAATGAAGGAGGAAAGAAAACATGTTTCAGCACCTACGTTTACTGGACCGTCTGTCCATAACATTTGCTCATGGGCAGGATGTTGGGAAATAATTACTGAGGTAAAAGTCTGCATGCTTTAGGAAGCTGTGGTTTACATGCAAATTTAAGTTCTTGAGATATCAACAGTAATATCTTTTTGAATTCTTGCATCTTATATGTTAATACGTTTAGTATGTTGACTTTCAGATGGTGGTTCAAAGCAATTTACTCTGCAGAACTCTGAGTGAAAAGAGAGACTAGGCTTTTCACTCTAATTCACCCAAATAGTTTTTAAAAAAATATTTATTTTTTTAATTGACAAATTATGGTACACAACACTTTGATATATGTATACATCGTAGAATGGCTAAATCAAGCTATTTAACATATGCATTATTTTACTTTTTTTGTTGTTAAGAACACTTAAAATTTTTAGCAGTTTTCATGTATACAATATATTGTTAACTATAGTCATCATGATGTACAAGAGATCTCTTGAACTTACTCCCCCTAACTGAAATTTTGTGTCCTTTGACCAACATCTCCCCAATCCCCCAACCCCTAAGAATAGTTATTTTTTGTCCTATTTTATATATTAATCTTCCACATAAAAATGCATTTGTACAAAGTCTACAGCTAAACGTATTTATAAATTTGGGTGGTATACTTAAGTATATGCTTGTTAGTAGGCAATAGAAGTGCTGCATTCAGCACAGCATTATTACTGTGTAATGGATTTGCTTGAATTTTTTTTTTTTTTTTTTGGCGGGGACAGAGTCTCGCTCTGTTGCGCAGGCTGGAGTGCAGTGACGTGATCTCGGCTCACTACAACCTCCACCTCCCAGGTTCAAGTGGTTCTCCTGCTTCAGCCTTCTGAGCAGCTGGGATTACAGGCATGTAACACCACGCCTGGCTGATGTTTATATTTTTAATAGAGTTGGGATTTCACCATGTTGGCCAGGCTGGTCTCAAACTCCTGACCTCAGGTGCTGCCCACCTCAGCCTCCTGGAGTGCTGGGATTACAGGCATGAGCCACCACGCCCAGCCTCTGCTTGATTTTTTAAATTAGTGAATCTCAGATATAAGCTTATACCTTCTTATACTCTGATTTGAGAACCTAAGATCATAAATGCCATAATATCAGAAACATCATAAGACAATGTGAATCTATCAAATGTGCATCTCAGTCATTGTATCTAAAAGGTCTATGTCCAGTCCAGAGCCTTACTATGCCTTTTTATCACAGGTGGACTTAGTTTTTTGAAAATCTTATGCCATGTTCTTTTTCAGTCTAATTTTTGTTTAAGCCAAAATATGAACAGCAGTCTAAAATAAGAATACTGTTGAGCATTTTCTATATGGAGATAATGATGCTAGGTCTATGGGGGATGTAAAGATAAGGTTTAGTTCCTGCACCTAAAATTCTTCTACCCAGTGATACAAGATACATATACCACTCTGATGCAAAATAGAATATTTTAAAATATTTTAAAAGCAGAATAAAATGCTGTGTGTTCAAAAAAAGTGGTAGCTGAACAAACTAGAGAAAGCTTTATGAAGCAGTAACATCAAAGTGGCCTTAAATTATGCTGACTCTGTGATAAATGGATATTAAATTTTACCCATAGCTTACCAGTTTTATTAGAGGTCTTAGTTACATATAAAGTAATTCTAAGTCTGTGAAGATATCAGAGTGTATTCCGATGACTTTTGTCATTTAGCTAAAACACTTATTTTGCCAATGCCTTGTTCATTTATGTATCTGTATTATATTTTGGCATCATTCCTTTTGTTTTTTTCTCTTTTTTTTTTTTTTTTGGTCCCAAAAGATCAAGGGAACAAATGGACAGGTTACAAGAGCAGATATTCTTCAGGTTGGTCTTCGAGAATTGCTGAATGCCCTCTTTTCTAATCCTATGGATGACAATTTAATTTGTGCAGTAAAATTATTGAAGGTAGGTTTTTTTTTTTTAATTATTTAACTAATTTACCTATTATGATTTAGAGGAAGGGAAGTCTGTATAGTATTCAAATGAATTTAAGATTAAGTTATTACTTTAAGGTAAATATTGACATTTTACTTTTTTCCAATTATTTTGGAAAAGCAATATATACTTACTATGTAATATATGAAGCAAGTTCAGAAGTGAAAAATGGAAGTCCTTTACACCATTTCCATTTGCAAATTCTGTCTTCTTCCCTTCTTATCTCTGTATATGTGCTCTTATTAAATAAGATCTTACTCTGTTTTGGCCTTTTTTTGTTTTTGCCACCTAATGAAACATCTTAAATTTTTCCATGGCACACACAATAAAAGAGGTATCTTTTATTGAATAACTTCCTAGTATTCTGTCGTATGCATATGCATTGTTTATTCATTCCATAACATTTATCAATGTTTATTGATGAATATTTGGATTATCTTCAGTTTAGCCACTACAACATTGCTTGTAATATTTCCTCTTGTCTTTATATGTGCAGATGCTTTTGTAGGTTAAATTCTTAAACACAGAGTTGGTGAGTCGATGAGCATATGTACTTTACGACAAGTATTGGCTAATTTGCCTTCCAAATGCTGAACCAGAGTATAGCCCCATCAGCAGAATGAGTACATCTCTTTCTACATGCTTATAGTGATGGATATAGTCAATCTTGGTTTTTGTTTTGTCATAGATGATTCTAAGCATTTCTTCATGTTTATTAGCCATTTGCTTATTACTTTCTATAGATTACCTGTTTAAATTCTTAACTCATTTATTTCCTGATGAAATGCGTGTTTGTGTGTTTTTTTTTTAATTCAAAGCTTCTATGTTGCATGTTGTATATTTCAAAAAAGTGATATGTTCATTAAAATCTAATAGCTTTTCTTAGTCATACAGGGAATATAAAAGTCATTGACATAAAACCCATGATTAAAGTTCTGCTATCGTTTATTTTTTTAGTTTCTCTCAGTGAAGAGAAATACAGAGGGCATAGAGATCACTGAATATTAGATGATAGAGAAGAATTAGGAATATTAAACTCGCTAAATTCATCTTGTTTAGGGAATGCTTGAACTGTTACTGATATCTTTTTAGAATTTCTGTAATACGCTATGGAATTTCTTATTTTACTGACACCTGCTTTTTTAGTTGACAGGATCAGTTTTGGAAGATGCTTGGAAGGAAAAAGGAAAGATGGATATGGAAGAAATTATTCAGAGAATTGAAAATGTTGTCCTAGATGCAAACTGCAGTAGGTAGGAAAAGAAGTAATGTAAATAGCCAGTACATCTCAATGTCTTGCTTTTTCTTTGGAGATTGTTTTTTAATTTGCTGTACTTCAGCAGGGTAGTTGATGGCTAATGGATATGGAAAAATACTTTCTTTAAAGGAATAATATTTTACCTATAGCTTCTGCTCACTAGACATTTTTGTGATAGACATGTGTCAGACATTTTTGCTTAGAAATTGAAAAAGCTAATTTTCTTATGTTAAAATATGAATTAAATGAAAAACAAAATCCAGATATTAACTGTCCAACAAATAAAAGTACTACTGTAAATAGAGTAGGAGACATAAAAATGTTGTTTGAAGGATAGCCACTGCCTTTAAGGTCCATATAGTTATAGTTACATGGAACATAATTCAAGGCTGTTTTTTTAAATGAATTTATGTCATATAGGAAATGTCTAGAAAGTCAAGGCCTCAGATGTACATGTTAAATTAAGAAAATAAAGTTTTAGGAATTTGAGATACTTTAGGGTCTGACAGCCCTTATGGTGGATACACTAACTCATTTTCAACTTCTTTCCACAGAGATGTGAAACAGATGCTCTTGAAGCTTGTAGAACTCCGGTCAAGTAACTGGGGTAGAGTCCATGCAACTTCAACATATAGAGAAGCAACACCAGAAAATGATCCTAACTACTTTATGGTATGCCACTGTTTGTATTTTAAGTTTTGCTTATTGCTTGAATTCAGTTTTGGAAATTTGAAGATCTACATAAAGCTGTTCTCAGAATTCAGTGCCTAATAACTGTCTTCACTGGCTTTGAGTGACATGGCAACCATCAGACTGGGTAAAAAAGAGAAGAGACCTAGAATTCTCCAGTGAAAGGGTGGACTAGAGAAAGATATATCCAGTGGCAAGAGAGATTGACAAGGCTTGGACTTGAGCACAGGGATGCCAGGAAGCAGCTTTTCCAGAGAATTCATAACCAAGGACCTGCATCTCAGACTTTTACTTTGCATGTTGTAGTAAAGAAAAATAAAATAAAAATGGTTGGCCAGGCGTGGTGGCTCACACCTTTAATCCCAGCACTTTGGGAGGCCGAGGCAGGCAGATCACCTGAGGTCAGGAGTTCGAGACCAGCCTGACCAACATGGGGAAACCCTGTCTCTACTAAAAATACAAAATTAGCTGGGTGTGGTGGTGCACACGCCTGTAATCCCAGCTACTCGGGAGACTGAGGCAGGAGAATTGCTTGAAGCCAGGAGGCAGAGGTGGTGGTGAGCTGAAATCATGCCATTGCACTGCAGCCCAGACAACAGAACAGTTCACTGAAAGACAATAGACAGCACCGTTAGAACCACAAGAAATTGAGATAATAGAATGGAAATCTGAAAACCATAGACTTTCTCAGTGAAATGAAAATGGCTACTAGGAAGTTAGGTTCTTTTGCTTGTTCTTGCATTATCAGGTGCAGATGAGTGACATCAGCCATGCTTCATTATTTTACTTATAAAAATCTATTCTGAAATGATTACATATTTTTATCACTTTGATTCATCCTAGAACGAACCAACATTTTATACATCTGATGGTGTTCCTTTCACTGCAGCTGATCCAGGTATGTTGTCTCACAGTCATTCCCTCCTCCCAGTTGTGTGGTAAAGTAGTAAATTTACAGAAAACCACATCCTCACCAGCACAAAATTATAACTTTTTGATGTCTTCACATCATTCTAAAATACCGGTGTAATGGTTTGTCTAATATAGAATGCTCTTCATAGTGACCACTTGAACCATTTCAAATGAAAGTCTGATTCCACATATAATGTCTTGTCACCTAACAACAGAGGATGGGAAGGATTCTCAATTAAATGCAGCTATTTTAATTTTATATTTCCTTTAACATTTTTTTATAATCTTAAATTTTCAGGTGATTAGATGGAGGGGAAAGACGGTTCTAGTTCACCACATAGTCAGCAACATATGTTAATATGGGTTAATACTTGTCGACACGAAGAATTACACATTTCATTAATACTTGGTGTGTGAGAATTAATTAAAATCGAAATCTCTGCACATTTCCTCTTCCAGAAGAGGATCATTTATAGAAAGATTGCCTTAATTGTAATAGATGGGACTGTAGAGTGAGGAAGAGAAATTTTTCCCATTTGGTACAAACTGCAACCAGCTTATGGTTGGAATTTTTTCATTTGTTTCCTCCGGATTCCAAGCATTGACTGTCCTGTGTCTCTAGCACAAAGAAGTTTCTTTAGGGCAAGGGAGTAGAATTAAGTTATACGTTATGGGCATCTTAAACTTCACTAAATGTTACTAAATTGTTTTCCAGCATGATTATGCCACTTAACATTCCCATCAGCAGCACATGAGGGTTCCTGCTCCTCATCTTTGGCAATACTTTTTATTAAACTTAATTTTTATCCATCAGATTGTATGAAATTCTATCTTGCTGACACTTTATTTTCCTGACAAGTTATATTGAAGTTTTCTTGTTCCTGTTGACCTTTTTGATTTCTTTCTTTGAGAATTGCCTGCTTATACTCTTTGCTCATATTTCTGTTGGATCATTTGTCTTACTGCTTTGTAATTACTTGTGTAGTCTAGAAAAAAGTGATTCTTAGCTGAGGGTTTCGGTTACCTTCTTTCTCTTAGTATTTGGCTGTCTTTGCATTTTGTTTGTAATGTCTTGTCATGTAGAACCTTTGAGTTTTAATGTAAACAAAATTTCAGTCTTGTTTCTACTTTCTGTGGTTTGGCCGGGTGCGATGGCTCAAGCCTGTAATCCCAGCACTTTGGGAGGCCAAGACGGGCGGATCACAAGGTCAGCAGATCGAGACCATCCTGGCTCACCCGGTGAAACCCCGTCTCTACTAAAAAATACAAAAAACTAGCCGGGCGAGGTGGCGGGCGCCTGTAGTCCCAGCTACTCGGGAGGCTGAGGCAGGAGAATGGCATAAACCCAGGAGGCGGAGCTTGCAGTGAACTGAGATCCGGCCACTGCACTCCAGCCTGGGCGACATAGCGAGACTCCGTCTCAAAAAAAAAAAAAAGAAAGTTTCCTTACCACTTCTATTTGCTTCTAAAAATCATTGTTGCTTTTTATATTTAGGTCTTTAATCTACCAGTGCAATTTTTATATAGGAGGATATCATAGGAATTAAGTATCTTTTCCATTGCCTGTTGTCTCAACAATAGGTATTAAGCCATCCTTCCTTTCCTAGTTATAATAAGCCCCCTTTGTTGTATACCATGTAACTCTTCTATAAAATTGTGTGTCTTATTCCTGTGTTTGTGTGAATCTTTTTTTCTGTTAATCTCTTTCTATGCCAATACTACACTTAATTATTTTTACCTTACTGTGAATCTTGCTATGTCTAGTAAGACAAATCTTTCCTCTTATTCTTAAAAATTACCTTGATTTATTTTGATTGTTTTTGTCTAACCTGTTTGTTTCTAGTACTGTTTGATTTACAGAAATTCAGTTTGGTTTTTCAGTTTCTTTTCAAGGAAAAGAAGTAATATAGACAGCCAATAAATCTGTTTCTTTTTCTTAAGGGTTTTTAAATCCCCTGTACTTCGTGAAAGTAAATGAAATCTTAGTTTTACATAAAAATCAAGCTGAATTTTGTTTCTGCATTTTGTTCTAATAATCTTGACCTTTTCTCAGTTTCAAGTTAATTTTTCTCATTCTAAACATGCTTACTTCTGTTTTATATTTTTGTTTTGTCATCTTAATTATAACCCTTGTTATTTCTGATCATCACACATAAAATTTTTGCCTTAACTGTCTTTCTTAAACTTTTAGTTGGAAATGATTTCAAACTTACAGAAAAGTTACAAAAGTAAAATTGTACAAGGAGTACCTTTTACCCAGGTGTACTTTTTGTTAACGGTTATTTGCTTTATCATTTGTGCTCTTTCCACACACTTTTTTTTTCTTTTTTTCTTTTGTTTTTTAGAGACGGAGTCTCACTCTGTTACCCAGGCTGGGGTGCAGTGACACGACCTCAGCTCACTGCAACCTCCACCTCCTGGGTTCAAGCAATTCTCCTGCCTCAGCCTCCCGAGTAGCTGGGATTCCAGGTGTGCACCACCACACCCGGCTAATTTTGTTTTTTTTTTTCTTTAGTAGAGACAGGGTTTCACCATGTTGGTCAGGCCGGTCTTGAATTCCTGACCTTGTCCACACATTTTTTTTTTCTTAAACCATTTGAAGTTTCATATTAATATGACCCTGATTGAATGCTTCAGTGCTTTGTCTTTTTTTTTTCTCATGAAAAACACTATGACTTGGATTATAGGAACCTCTATCCAAAATGGTTTTACATTTGCTTCTGCCAGGAGCCACAGAGTACGTATCACTGACTTGGACAAATTTTTTATTTTCTTGTCATAGGGGTTCTTTATGTAGGTAGTAGGAATTTGAGGTGCAGGCCCATTGTTAAAAATTCTCTGGGGAACCAGTTTCTACAAAGTGCTCTGTCCCTACTCCAAACCCAGGCAGAGACGATCAAGCTTTCCTGCTGTCTCGCTTAGATAAAACGCCACTGAGATATTTTTGGGGTTTTTTCCTGATTCTCCTTTTGTTTAAGATACTAGCCTTTTGAGGGCCCCAAGTTTGTGCAGGTGAGGTGGGCATGGAGCATGGATTTCATCTTCCTGTTTCACATGGGGCCCAAGACCTTGCTTTCTGACTTTCTGTGGGTTTTAAAATCCAAGCCCCTTAGTTACTGAGACCAACATCACCTGTGAGCCTCCCAGCTGCGGCAGCTGCAGTTTATGTATGGCTTTCAGTTCCTTCTTCATTTGTGACCTGATGACTTGGTTTTTCTTTTCTGTGAACTCATCTATACATTTAAAAGAATGTCTTAGCTAGTACCTGAAGCATTTGTAGCAGGAAGGTTTTATTGTTAAAACTGTCTCTAAATTGTCAAAATTGACATGTATCAGCATGTCCCTAGCCCTTGAAGCTGGAGTTAGAGTTTTATACAGACTGACACAGTCTTGGAAAAACATGGCTTTTACACAGTCTAATATAATTGCAAAATTTCCATTGGCTTCTGTTCATAAGAAACTAATTATAAGATAACTAGTCTTAATATATACGGATTCATTTTTTTTTTATTCAGAGGTTAGGACTTCATAAAGAAATACTTTCCTTAAAAGGTACCCAGTAACTCTTCCTAAGACAATTGGCAGATAGCTGTGATATCACCAGTATTACTTTGGAGGATCCAATGAAGGGAAAGTTGGCAGAGCTGAAACATTTACCAGGTAGCTGCCTTCCCCATCTCTCTGGGAAGAAAGGGAAGGAAAATCACCCATTGTCAAAACTTTTGGTAGGTTAACCTCATCTGAGCAACAGAGACCATTTGCTGTTACCTGCTTACTTTACCAGATAGCTTTCTTTACTTCCTTGTGGAGGAGTTCAGGGGGAGCTGGAAACCAGTAATATTTGATTAATATCTTTCCAATGAAAGGAAAAACAGGAGTATGGAAGAACTGTTCTTCCCCAACAGTTATATAACCATTATTCTGTCTGATGGAAAGCAGCAGTAGAGAATGTCAACAGTACACATTGGCCATGAATGTACATCACCTACAATGGCTTTGATTTCCAACTTATATTTATAGTACTTTATGTAATTACTTTAAGATTTCTGAGCATGCAAGGGGGCAAAAGTCATAATATTTAAAAACATTTAGGGGTGATTGGTCATTTCATGTGATATTTTTTCAGCATTTAGTTTTTCTCCTATGTTGTCTTACAGATTACCAAGAGAAATATCAAGAATTACTTGAAAGAGAGGACTTTTTTCCAGATTATGAAGAAAATGGAACAGATTTATCCGGGGCTGGTGATCCGTAAGTTTTCTTTACTTACTAACTTTGTGAAATTTCCATGTCTGATTTGTAGGTGGAGATTAGACAAAGTAGCTCATGAAAGAATGGTGTCTGGGGCCAGGCGCAGTCGCTCACGCCTGTAATCGCAACACTTTGGGAGGCTGAGGAGGGCAGATCACTTGAGGCCAGTTCAAGACCAGCCTGGCCAACATGGTGAAACCCTGTCTCTACTAAAAATACAAAAATTAGTCAGAATCACAGCTACTCGGGAGGCTGAGGCACGAGAATTGCTCGAACTTGGGAGGCAGAGGTTGCAGTGAGCTGAGATCTTGCCACTGCACACTCCAGCTTGGGAGACAGAGCTAGACTCTGTCTCAAAAAAAAAAAAAAAGGCATTTTGATATTTTGATTTGATAGTGCTATGTGGTAGTGGTTATGTGTTAAAAATTTTCAGAAAATTGTATTAACTCACAGACTAGTTCTGAAAAATGTATAGTTGAGGAAAATAACCATTAAAATATAGTATGCCTAAGCATAATTATTTTTTAAAAATAGATTCTATTGTATCCAGACTTCAAGAAGTTCTAAAACGTACTGTAAGATCGTGGGCAACTTCTGTGTCTGCTTCTCCGTCTATAAAATAAGAATAGTAGTACCTGTCCTTGAGTCTTTTTTTTTTTTTTTTTTTTTTTTGGAAAACTACATGAGAATACATAAATACTTAGCCTTCTGGCACACAGTAGATGGCTCAAATCTTAGCTATTAAAGGATAAGAGTGCAGAAAACAGATTACTATGTAAAAATGTTTGAACTGATAAGATGTTAATTATAGGACTGTTTTTATATCTGTTTCTTCACCTGCCACTCTAATTAAAGATCCCTTTAACATATTACTCAATTACCATCAGATTGCACTACATTTTCTTATAGAAGGACCAGGAACTTGTGAGGTTTAGTCCCAACTCCGTTAACAACTTGTGTATATTTGGACAAGCTACTTAGTTTCTTTTCTTCCTAAGTAGGAGATGGGAGGGAATAAATTATATCTTGAACTTATTTTTTTTTTTTAATATCTCATCTCCTGTGTTGTAGATTTTTTTAAAAAGTGAACCACTTTTATTCTAGTGATATTTTAATTATGGGTCAGTTTGAGATCTAGAAATACAATTGTTGCCATACTTCTAAATCCTAGTTTAATAGAAAACAAAAAAATACAGGGATTTAAGGACCCAGGCATAACTAGGAAAGTTCCGTCTACCTGGGTATACCGCTGGAAGATAAAGTTGTTCTTGGCATTGAACTTCAGGTTATCCTCTTAAGTTTGTTTGGTAAGCATCATATTCTCTTGCCCTAATGAGCTCATGGTTATTTAAACACATTGCCCTGTATTAGAAATGGGGAAGAAACAGAAAAGAACTCATCAGCAGTTGGTAGGATTGGCAAGATTGTTTTTTCATGCTTGTAGGTGGAAGGGATTGGATTATTGGAGGGGTGGGGAAAGTGTAGATAGAATCATGTTGTGGAGGAAAAGCATAGAAAAGGGGGCAAGACCTGGAGTCAAATTCTGGGCCCGCCACACACTTAAAATTTTACATTGTTCGTTTAACCTTCCAGAGTCTCTCTATTTTCCATCTCCAAAATGAAGATGATCATAATGCGTATCTTTTTAAGATGGCTATGGACATTCAGTAAGAATGTGTAGATTAAATCCTTAATTGTACACTTTAAATCTTTCCCCCCGTAATTAACTATGGGAAACCTTGCTTTCCACCATTTTAAACTACCTAATAGTTGAAAAAAAATCTGGAATAGATGATCTCAAAAGTAGCTTCCTATGAAAATCTGATTCCAAATAAACGGGAATGTGACTAAATTGTCATCATGGGAATAACCCAGCAGAAATCATAGCAGGAATAGCACTTTCTGTTATTAAGTAGACATAAAATATTAGTGCATCACTAGAGGTGAATGGCATATTTGAAATTATGTTCTATTAATAGTTATATTCTAATTGTTTATTGGTAAGGTAAATTTATTAATATCAATCTTGAGCCCCAAGTTTATATGTCAAGCCTTTGATTAACTTTCAAGTTACAGAATTTAACTTATGTCTAAAAGTATATATATGCTTTACTGTAATTTCAGATACAAGGGACTCAGAATCTGTAAATTTTTACCTATCAAATTAAGCATTTGGTTGTCCAAAGACTGCCATTAATGTAATTCTAAAGTTAGGCTTGTGTTCTATATAACTCAGTCTAGGAAAATTGTATTACATTTTTTTTTCATGATTTAGCATCTTATTTTCTGAATTGAAAAACCTTACACTCTTATGAATCATCTTTGCTTTTACAGATACTTGGATGATATTGATGATGAGATGGACCCAGAGATAGAAGAAGCTTATGAAAAGTTTTGTTTGGAATCAGAGCGTAAGCGAAAACAGTAAAGTTAAATTTCAGCATATCAGTTTTATAAAGCAGTTTAGGTATGGTGATTTAGCAGAACACAGGAGAGCAAGAAAATGTGTAACACCTATACCAAATTAAGGATGCTGAGTTATGTTACTAATGTATGCAACTTTAATTTTGTTTAACACTATCTGCCAAAATAAACTTTATTCCCTATAACTTAAAATGTGTATATATATAAAATAGTTTATTATGTACAGTTAATTCTACTGTTTTGGCTGCAATAAAATCGATTTTGAAATAAATGAAATGTTGAAAATTTTGCTAGTTGGTTAGATGCTTATCCTTTAAATTCTACTTTTCTTGAGGAGAAAAAGTCTTCGTCTGGAAATACATATTACTGCAAAAATGTAGCATCCTTTTTTAGGTAGGAGTATTATGGCTTTCATTTTAGTTTTTACGTTTAGTGTCCCAATGAATTGAATTTCCAATATGAATCATAATCTTGAAAATCTTTAGCACTAAAGTCTTGGAATGTATCAACAACTGACTTACATATGCAGATGCTATTTGATACCAGGGGCTTTTTAAATGTCATGGGGCGGCGGGGGGAAAAAACCCTAACTTGGTGAACTCCCAACTAAACAACCAAGACTTCACTGAAGATTTATTCCAATTCTAGAATTGTTTTTTTTTGTTTTGTTTTGTTTTCTCAGCTGACCAAATTCATTACTTTAAAGCCTAGAACATTATTCTGCTTTATTTATATGGCTTTCTCACTTTTATTTTGTAGCATGGGTTGCATCGACTTTTTTACTAGAGAATTTTACTAGATATTTGTCATTCAAGTTTTCATCTGCTTTATAATTGATACACCTTGAGGGTCACTTTTCTAATACTTTTACTATAATGTGGTACCACCTCAGCCCTAATAAATAATATTTTTACCTAATGTCAGATCTTTTTCCAGCTAACTAAAAATTAAACTATGTACAAAAGGATTGCTTGTAAATATGCATGTAAATAGTTCTGTTAATAACCCACTGTTTTACATTTGGTACATCTGTGTCTGCTAATACAGTTAGCTTTCTCACTTTTCTGCTTGTTTGTTCAGTCTGAATTAAAATTAGACTTTGAAAATAAAGCTTAAATAGTTCTGTTTCCTCTAAATTTTTGAAGTAGTATCTGGTATTTTAAATAATTTGCTGTTGAACTTGTTTATATGACATAGAATTTACTTAATGGTTTGAAATCAAATCAGAAGATATTTTATTCATTCTCTGAATAAGAATTCATTAACAAGTCTACCTTGAAAAACTAGCAAATATAAGACATTAAAACTTTAAAATTCCTTCTGTAAAGGAAATATGTATGTAATTGTGGTTTTCAGAAGTTGTAGTAATAAATATTTTTTTCAAAATGGCTCCTGTAACATGGCAGCTATTAACATAATCTGCAGTTCTCTAAAGATAGCACTGACTATAATATTGGAGGGAGAGGACATGTAGAGAAGGGGTGGTACCTTAGACCAGGGACAAGGAATGCTAACTGCATATACTTGAAACTTCTAGCAGCTGCTCTGTGAGTAACCATCCAGTATTTGCTCTACTCACAGTAGCTACCAACAAAATCAGTATCTGTTCCCGGTATTACTAATGCTTAATTTTTAAAAAAGCACAGAAACCTAGCGTCTTAAAACAATCATTTTATTATGCTCGTGGACTTATATGGTTCAGGAACTTGGAGAGAGTACAATGGGGATGGCTTTTCTCTATTCTATGATGTCTGAGGCCTAGGCAAGGAAAACTAAGGGCTGAGGGTAATTTGAACATCTGAGAGCTATAATCATCTGGATTCATGGTACTGAGATGACTTAAAGCCAAGACTAGATTGGAATGGTTCACCAGAATTGTATACACTTGTCCATGTAGCTTGGACTTCTAACAGCATGTTGCCTGGATTCTGAAGGGCCATTTCAAAAGACCCAGAAAGCAGCTGCATTTGGAAGTTATACGGCATTAGTTCCATTATATTCTCTTGGTCCTAAGGGACTCACTAAAACCATATCAGATAGGAGGCCATCAAGGAGCATGTGGCCATATTTTAAAACTGATGGCTTGAGCCTGGTGGTCTTTGGTTGACCAGACTTTGCATAATTGACTACAACAGTACATAATGAAAGGAAGAGTTGCCCCTGTCCACAATTGTTGGCCTTTAGAATTGTCATGCCTTAAATAGAAACATGTCAGTAAGTCTTGAGGAAAGATCATTTTCCAATGAGCAAGGACACAGAGCTGCTAGTAAATATAATCTTGTGTCTGGCAACAAAACGCAAATATTGGTCTTAACCTAGAAGTCATGTCATCAACTCTGACCCTCTGTCTTTATGTTGTTAATGCTCTCCAGCCGTAGACTACCAGGAACACACCTGTACCTGAACATGTTGAGCTTATTGGGTTTTGTTTTTGTTTGCTTTTTTTTGTTTTTTGAGGCAGAGTATTGTTCTTGTTGCCCAGGCTGGAGTGCAGTGGCGTGATCTCAGCTCACCTCAACCTCCACCTACCAGGTTCAAGCAATTCTCCTGCCTCAGCCTCTCAAGTAGCTGGGATTACAGGCATGCACTACCATGCCCAGCTAATTTTGTATTTTTAGTAGAGACTGGATTTCTCTAGGTTGGCCAGGTTGGCCTCGAGCTGCCAACCTCAGATGATTTGCCCATCTGGACCTCCCAAAGTGCTGGGATTACAGGTGTGAGCCACCTCGCCCAGCCTGAGCTTATTGTTGCAGTGAAGAACATACACCTTGTGGGAGTTGTGGGGTGCATCACTAAGAGTGTGTTACAAAGAAACTGTGATAGGATTTGGGCTTTGGTTTGGTGATTGGGGGATGGTCTAAGAAACTTGAGGTTCACTCTAGGCTGGGTCTTGCCAGAAAGCAAGCTTAATTCTATAATTAGGTACTTTATTAAATCTTTAGGGAGGCCAGATGCATATGGATTAAGTTGTACTTTAGGGGGAAAAATCATTCACATTTAATGAGAGGAGGATGTTTGGTATGAAAGTAAACTCTAGGACTCAAAAAGTGGCTTAAACTGAAAAAAAAGCTCCACCACTGACTGTCAGGGGGACAGGCAGATAAAGGCAGCTGCAAAGTTAACATGAAATTGTTGGGTCCTGCAGCAGCTATAAAATACCATCATGACTCCCTCCTTATGTGACCACTGCTTTGCTGGCTATGACACCCTTAGACTTACTTTGCTATAACCCATCTACTACTGGGGATATCCAGTTGCTAAACTTGCCCTCACCTCATTGCAGCACCCTAGTTAATTCTCACATCTAATCTTGCTACAAAAATAGCATCCAACGCAGAACTGGTCTCCTTTCCCTTATAGCTTGCTCAGAACCCTACATTGGGAACCCAAACCTTACCAAAGATGGCACCCCCTGCCCTTTTGTGGAATGCACCATCTTTGCTGCTTCTGGTTCCCTTGCTTGCAAAT
This sequence comes from Mandrillus leucophaeus, assembly GCF_000951045.1. Taxonomy (NCBI): domain Eukaryota; kingdom Metazoa; phylum Chordata; class Mammalia; order Primates; family Cercopithecidae; genus Mandrillus; species Mandrillus leucophaeus. The sequence goes on along the minus strand of NW_012101655.1, from coordinate 172,385 downwards.
CAATAAATGATTTTGTCAGAAGACAGGCTTGAGCCTGGTGATGTTTGGCGGACTAGACTTCAGCAGATGTAAATAAATTAAGCTCACGTATGCTGCTGCTGTATTGTGTCAGCCTGGCAAAATACTAGCCCTGGATGAACCCAACACTACTGCATCCTTGCAGGTGGAGGTCATGTTTCTGGTAGGTTTTTATCACTGTAAATTCATGTTCAGCACATTGAGTTAGGCTGTCAGTACTGCCAACAATCTTAATGTGCTTCTCTTCAATCCTTCTGTAACTATTTCAAACCCTTTTCACTCTAAAGGCTCTTTCACCCCGTAACTAATTACTTCGCAGGGAAAAAACAAAAAAACGTGATACCCATGTACACAAATGCATCTGCATTCACTTCATCCCTCCTCTTCCTGTACAGGAAGAATCCCTCCTCTTATTAAAGGCCAGTTATTCAACATGTGCTGGAATCCTATCTCCTCTCGTTCTCTCATGGAGTCTGTTGTTACTTGGTCTGTATTTTTCCTCTCTTTCTCCATTCGCTCTTTCCATGGATTGTTGAACACGCCATTCTCATCAGAAGAAATCTGCTTCTCATATTTCTCTCCAACCACAGTCCTATCTCTGCTTCACAGTCGGACTTCTCAAGTGTCTTCCCATGTTTTCCATGTCCTTGCCTCCTATTTGCGCTTAAAACCCACTATGGCTCCTGCCCCCAGTATATACAGTGGCCCTCACTAGAGTCACCAATGACCTCTATGTCACCAAGTTCTGGAGAGACTTCATTCTTAGCTTATCCTATGGCAACATGTGACATTGTTAAGTAACACTAAAATTGAAAACCTCAGGCCGGGCATGGTGGCTCACACCTGTAATCCCAGCACTTTGGGGGGCCGAAGGCCGAGGCAGGTGGATCATGAGGTCAGGAGATCGAGACCATCCTTGCTAACACGGTGAAACCCCGTCTCTACTAAAAATTCAAAAAATTAGCCGGGCATGGTCGGGGGCACCTGTAGTCCCAGCTACTCAGGAAGCTGAGGCAGGAGAATGGCGTGAACCTGGGAGGCGGAGCTTGCAGTGAGCCGAGATTGCACCACTGCACTCTAGCCTGGGTGACAGAGTGAGACTCTGTCTCAAAAAAGAAAAAGAATAAACCTCTAGGCATTTAGGACACAGTTAACTTGCTTTCTATCTTTATGCTGTTCCTCATCAATGCTTTTGTGGGCTTCTCTTCCTTTACCTAATCTGTACAGACTAGTGTTCTTCAAAGTTCAGTCCTAAACATTTTCTCGTGTCACAATAGTCTTGGACTATGTCATCCTCTCCTGTAGCTTCAGTTAGCAGCTATCAGCCAGTGACCTCCAGATTTGTTTCTATCTCCTGATTGCAGACCTTTACTAATTTACCATTTCCACCATGTGAACTAACAAAATTTAAATCATGCTATCACTAAATTTGCTCTTCCTTTTAACATCCCCCTCATCAGTAGCACTGCCACCTATCCACTTGTCCCAACCAGAAACCCTGGCGTTGCCTATGACTCCTACCCCTCCCTTAGCCCCAAAGTTCAACCATCACCAAATATAGAGTCAGTCTCCTACATATTTCTTGGAGCTGTGCTCGTCATCTTCACTGCCCAGGTCCTGCGTCCAAGCTGCCATGATCTCTACTGTTGCTTTTTCAAAAGCCTTCTACTGGGCTATCCATATCAACCCTTGCATCCTATAATCCTTTCTCCACTTCGCAGTTCCAAGAATCTTTCTAATGTACAAATAGCATCACAAAACTCTGTAGTAGACAGGATTTCTATATAGGAGGTTCTTAGACATTGGAAGGTAAAAGGTGGGGGTGGAAAAGGACTTAAGTTAGCATTATATAATACAAACATGTTACAGGTCAATGAAAACGTGATCATCTAAGGAGGCCTTTATTTACACCTCATGTAAGATATCAATTTGCATATCAGCCTTTTTAAAATGGAGGTAAATTAGAGGTTTAGGTTGCCCCCATCCTGTGGTGCTGCCACGTTTGCTTAAACACCTTGTTTTTTTGTTTCACTTTGTTTTGTTTTGAGATAGAGTCTTGCTCTGTCGCCCAGGCTGGAATGCAGTGGCATGATCTTGGCTCACTGCAACCTCCCCCTTCCAGATTCAAGCAATTCTCCTGCCTCAGCCTCCTGAGTCGCTGGGATTACAGGTGCCTGCCACGATGCCCAGCTAATTTTTGTATTTTTAGTAGAGATGGGTTTTCACCATGTTGGCCAGGTTGGTCTCAAACTACTGACCTCAGGTGGTTCGCCTGCCTTGGCCTCCCAAAGTGCTGGGACTACAGGTGTGAGCCACCAGGCCCGGCCTACTTAAACACCTTGTAATAAACAATTATACCTCAATAAAGCTGTTTAAAAACAAACACAAAACACAACTTGGCCAAAAATAGAGACCTCTTTTTTTCCTAATTTGGTGTCAGAGAATATAAATTTTGAGTCCATAAATCCCTAATGTTCCGTAGTCTGCCTGCCTACCTCTATATCCCACTCCAGGAATCCCTCCCATTCAGGCCTGTTTCCTCCCTAACTATGCTTAAACCACACTTGCTTTCTTTCAGTCCTTTTAAAGGGAAAGCTCTTTTCCCTTGGGCCTCACAGCCTTAACACAGGGACCTTAACCTCTGCTTGAAATACTTTTCCCCCTACTTTACCTGACTAACACGTACTTAAATTTCAAACTTCAGTGGAAATATTTTCTCAGCTTAGGTTAAATCTGCTCATTAGAGGTATACCATGGAGATATTGCTAGTTCCGTTCCAGACTACCACAATAAAGCAAATATTGCAATAAAGTAAGTTGAGAATTCTTTGGTTTCCCAGTACGTATAAAAGTTATGTTTATACAATACTGTAGCCTATTAAGTGTGCAAAAGCATATTTTTTAAATGTACATACCTTAATTTAAAAATTCTTTATTGCTAGAAAATACAAATGATCATATGAGTCTTCAGTGAATTGTAATCTTCTTGCTGGTGGAGGGTCTTGCCCTAATGTTGATGGCTGTTGACTGATTCGGGTGGTGGTTGCTGAAGGTTGGGACAGCTGTGGCAATTTCTTAAAATAAGCCAACAATGAGGTTTGCCTCTTCCTTTCAAGAAAGAGTTATCTAGCATGCAATGCTGTGTGATAGCATTTTAATCACAGTAGAACTTCTTTAAAAATTTGAGTCAATCATCTTAAACCCTGCTGCTGTTTTATCACCAAAGTTTATGTAATATTCAAAATCCTTTGTTGTCAACAATGCTCAGCATCTTCACTAGGAGTAGTTTCCATTTCAAGAAATTACTTTCTTTGCTAACCCATAAGAAGCAACTCAGGCAGGGTGCCGTGGCTCATGCCTGTAATCCCAGTACTTTGGGAGGCTGAGGGAGGTGGGTCACAAGGTCAGGAGTTCGAGACCAGCCTGGACAGCATGGTGAAACCCCGTCTCTACCAAAAATACAAAAAAATTAGCCGGGCATGGTGGTGCATGCCTGCAGTTCCAGCTACTCGGGAGGTTAAGACAGGAGAATTGCTTGAACCCAGCAGGCGGAGGTTGCAGTGAGCTGAGATTGTGCCACTGCACTCCAGCCTGGATAACAGAGCAAGACTCCATCTCAAACAAAAAAGCAACTCATCCATTCAAGGTTTATCAGGAGATTGCAGCAATTCAGTCACATCTTCAGGCTCCTCATTCTAGTTCTCTTGCTGTTTCCATCACATCTGCAGTCACTTCCTTCACTAAAGACCTGAACCCCTCAAACTCAACCATGAGAATTGGAATAAACTTCTTCCAAACTCCTCTTAATGTTGATATTTTGACCTCCTCCCATGAAGCACAAATGTTCTTAATGGCATCTAGAATGGTGAATTTTTTCCCAAAGGTTTTCAATTGATTTTGCCCAGATCCATTAGAGAAATCACTCTGTATGGCAGCTATAGTCGCACGAAATGTATTTTTTAAATAATAAGACTTGAAAACCAAAATTGCTTCTTGACTCATAGGCTGCAGAATGGATGCTGTGTTAGCAGGCATGAAGACAACATAAATCTTGTACATTCTCATCAGAGCTCTTAGATGACCAGGTGCATTGTCAATAAGTATCAATATTTTAAAAGAAATCTATTATTCTGAACGTCATTTTCAACAGTGGGCTTAAAATATTCAGTAAATAATACTGTAAACAGATGTGCTGTCATCCAGGCTCTGTTGTTTCTTGAGCACAGGCAGAGTAGATTTAACATAATTCTTAAGGGCCTTAGGATTTTGAAATGGGAAATGAGCATTGGTTTCAACTTCAAGTCACTAGCTGCATTAGACCTTCACAAGACAATCTGCCTGTCCTTTGAAGCTTTGAAACCAGGCATTAATTTCTCTCTGGCTATGAAAGTCCTGGATGACATCTCCCACTAGAAGGCTGTTGCATCTACATTAAAAATCTGCTGTTTAGTTTGGCCTCCTTCATCACCGATCTTCATTAGATCTTCTGGATAACTTGCTGCAGCTTCTACATCAGCACTTGTGGCTTCACCTTGCCCTTTTATGTTACAGAGATGGCTTCTTTCCTTAAACTTCATGAACCAACTACTGATAGCTTTAAACTTTTCTTCAGCTTCCTCACCTTTCTCAGCCTTCAAAGAGAGTTAGGGCTTTGTTCTGGATTAGGCTTTGGTTTAAGGGAATGTTGTAGCTGGTTTGATCTTCTATCCAGACCATTCAAACTTCCTTCCTATCAGTAATAAGGCTGTTTTGGTTTTTCTTATTATTCATATGTTCACTGGAGTAGTACTTTTAATTTCCTTTAAGAATTTTTTCTTTGTATTCACAACTTGGCTGTTTGACAAAAGAGGCTTAAGCTTTCAGCCTATCTTGGCTTTCAACATGCCTTCCTTACAGGCTTAATCATGCATTTCCAGCTTTTGATTTAAAGTGAGAGACATACAACCCTCCGACCGCTTTTGCGTAGGACACCGGAAATAAAAATCAAGGACAAGCCCAAGGGATTCCCGACAAGGAACCACCCTCCCGCCGCATTCCTACACGTCTTCCTGCTCCGCCCTTCGTAGGAAGCGCAGAGAGAGCAGCCCCCGGAGTGGAGGGGCGGGACTTCCGGTCTTCCCTGCAGTGGAGTGGTGAAGCGGGTCCTGCCCGTGCCGGTTTTGAAAGGCTGCTGTGCTGTTTGCGTTTTCTCTTAATAGTTAAGTTGCTGCTGTCTCCGCTTTCCTTTTACCTGGCGGGGATCTTGGTCAAAACACTCCCTGCGACCTTATTCCTCTAGGGTTGTGATTTTTTTCTTTCATCAAGAAATATCACCTGTTGGTAATTTGTCAAACTCAAGAAACCCCTGGAGAAGCAGTCGTTGGCAGGCGCGGAGGCTGCGGCTTCCAGAGCATTTTGGCAAATCAAAGCCAGGGACCGTTGCTGGGCCTCATTTCCGCAACTTTTCGGCTGGGAACTGCTGTGAGTGGAAGACTTTGGGTGGTTGTTTTGATAAGATTCCTTCTGTAACTAGAGACTATAACATTTTGAAAGAAATGAGATTCTCATTCATGTCAAGAACAGACTTACGGATTTTTGAGTGTTAAACATACCCTGAGGTAATGTGGTGGGTGGTGAGAACGCAAGCGGGAACGAGACAGTAGAGATGAGAATGGCAGTGTGGGTAGGAGCTGGGTTATACTTTCTTAAGGTATGCCAAGAAGCTTAGTCATTACACTTTTTTCTTGTGTATGCTTGATTCAACTTAGAAAACCGCCTCAATAAAGCTGTTAAGAAAAGAAACGAAAAAAAGATTTGGCCAAAAATAGACTTTCTTTTTCCCAAATTGGAATCGGAAAATGTCTTCCACCTATGTTATCAACACCCGTTTTTTCCCCTAAAATACCAAGTAGACATATCGGATATATACGTGTGTGTTTATATATATCTGTAATCTATATTGCCATTTGATAAGTACGTAAACAAGTGATGTAAAGCAGTTGGTATGGTCTGACTTGTGGAAAGTTACCTTTGACATCAATACTGGAGATGGATTGGAGAGAGAAGAAATTTCAGACAGTTGCAGGAGTTGAAGGGAGAGTCTATGGCCTGAAAAAGAAAAAGAGGTAGAGAAAGCCAGGTTCCAAAGACAGAAAATCAACAGTACTTGTTTACAGGGGCATGGAGTGGAAAGTCAAGTTTTAGAATATTGGCTACTAGCAATGAGACAGCATTAATTCAAATTGCAAATTCAGGAGGAGCAATTTACTTACTTTTCGTTGTTCAAATATTTATTGTGCCGTTACTGTTTGCCTAATACTTTTTTTTTTTTAAACAGAGTCTCGCTCTGTCGCCCAGGCTGGAGTGCAGTGGCGCCATCTTGACTCACTGCAAGCTCCACCTCCCGGGTTCGCGCCGTTCTCCTGCCTCAGCCTCCCGAGTAGCTGGGACTACAGGCGCCCGCCACTATGCCCGGCTAATTTTTGTATACTTAGTAGAGACGGGGTTTCACCATGTTAACCCAGATGGTCTGGATCTCCTGACCTCGTGATCCACCCGCCTTGACCTCCCAAAGTGCTGGGATTACAGGCGTGAGCCACCGCGCCCGGCCCTTTGCCTAATACTATTTTAGATGCCAGAGATACTGTTGCATATAAGACAGATAAGGTGCCTGCTTCAGTTGAGTTTATATCCTAGTGGGAGAAGACAAAAAGCAAGTAAATAAATAATCAATTTTGATAATAGATTCTGTGAAGAAAAAACTTGAAGAGGGATGACAAATGATTGGGAGATGTTTGGGAGTAACTTTAACTTAGTTGGTTGTTAGGCGCTTGTAGGAGTTACATTTGTGCTGAAACCTTGATGATGATAAAGAACCAGTCTTGTGATGAGCCAAGGAAAAGACAAAGCAGGCAGAAAGAACAGTGCAAAGATTCTAAGATGGGAAAGAGATTGTTTAAAGAACATTAAAAATGCCAATGTATCTAAAGTGCCCTGTAGAAGTAGGAGAGAGTTGAGAAATGACATTTGGAGAGGTAGATAGGACCAGATTGTGTGACCTTTGTAGGCCATAGTTTTAGGAGTTTGCATTTTATTCTAAGTGGAAATGGAAGGTATTGGTGGGCTTTAAGCCGCAAAGTGATAGATGTGATTTTCATTTTAAAAGATCCCTCTGGGTACTACTGTATGCAGACTGGATTTGAGGGAAGAGATGAGAGTGAAAGTGCAATTAGGGGATATTACAGAAGCCTGCTTTTGGTAGGAGTGATTAAGTTCCATTTTAGTTACGTTGAGTTTGATTTATCTATGGGACGGGGACATAGAGAGCAGTCTAGCAGGCAGCCACCTGAAAGCTCTGTGAGAAGTCGGGTACATTTAGAAGTTCTCTAGAGAAAGAAAATAATTAAAAGTTGTGTGAATCTCCTCAGGAGAGACCATGTGGTTAAATAATTACTTATATCCTGTCATATCCTCAGAAGATTACAGATGATATCACCTACAGCTGATTACATACATTAAAGGGGTAAGGTTAAAAAAAGACAAGGTGGGCCGGGTGCGGTGACTCACGTCTGTAATCCCAGCACTTTGGGAGGCCAAGACGGGCGGATCACGAGGTCTGGAGTTCGAGACCATTCTGGCTAACATGTTGAAAACCTGTCTCTACTAAAAGTACAAAAAATGAGCCAAGCGTGGTGGCATGCGCCTATAGTCCCAGCTACTCAGGAGGCTGAGGCAGGAGAATCACTTGAACCCGGAAGGCGGAGGTTGCAGTGAGCCCAGATGGCACCCCTGTACTCCAGCCTGGCAACAGAGTGAGACTCCATCTCAAAAAAAAAAAAAAAAAAAAGACAAGGTGGGGCATAAAAATGACAGGAGTGTTAAGAAGAGATGAAATGTGGACTAAGGTCAGGTCTTGAAGAATCCTTGATTTAAGGGAACAGTGAAGAAGAATGATTAAAAACAGGTAGAAGTGAAGAAGAAAACTGTGGCAGCCCAATGTTGGGGGGAAAAGAGTTTGGCGCAAGGGAATGTAGACAATGCTGTTACACGCTGATGAGGTTTAGTAGGATGAAGACTAAAGTCATTGGGTGTAAGAAGACATTGGTGACCATTGCAAAACAATGTCAGTAAAGAGAGGTGAAAGCTGGATTGCAGTGGATTGAAGATAGATAGGAGAGAAGGTTGGTAGTGAGTGAATACTACACTTGAGCTGTTTATAAGTAGGAAATATGGATAAAGTGGTGGAAGTGTTTTCTATAGTAAGTTATTTTTTTTCTGGCAGGTAAAACTTGGGATTACCTGGGTTGTAGAAGGGGATGGGGTTAGTGTTAGAAAGGAATAAAAACATTTCATAAGATTGATTGAGTGCCTGCAAGGCAGCATCCACAGTGCTAGTTACTGTCATATTTGTTTTCTCATTTAATCCACACAACAGTCCTGTTACTACTCCCATTTTACAAATGAGGAACAACCTGAGACTTACAGCTAGCTAGTAAATGGTAAGATGTGAATGAAACCCAACTCTTTCATTCCCCTTCTGTCACTGCTATATGGAGAGCATAGGTGAAGACAGAGTATTTTAGAGGTAGAGAAGAGGAAATTGAATGCAGCTAAATAAGGACAAATCCAAGACAACAGGAGCTTAAGTTGCTTGTTAGTAATAAAGAGCTATTTCTTTAATGCTAGGGTAGAGACAGGTTTCCAGGTATTTGGATTTCTTCTTCAGGGTCCTTTTCCCATAGGCCTAATAGTTACCTTCTGCCCGTCTTTTGAATTTGTATTACAAACAATTTGCTGCATTCTTACAGCAAAGGTGGAATTTGCTTATTATTTGAAATTTGAAATGAGATAATGAGCATATAATTTATAGAAATTAAATTTCTTTAGGCTGGGCGCAGTGGCTCATGTCTGTAATCCCAGCACTTTGGGAGGCTGAGGCAGGCAGATCACAAGGTCAGGAGTTCCAGACCAGCCTGACCAATATGGTGAAACCCCATCTCTACTAAATTACAAAAATTAGCCAGGCATAGTGGCATATACCTGTAATCCCAGCTACTCAGGAGGCTGAGGCAGGAGAATTGCTTGAACCCGAGAGGTGGAGGTTGCAGTGAGCCAAGATCACGCCACTGCACTCTAGCCTGAGCGACAAAGCGAGACTCCATCTCAAAAAAAAAAAAAAAAAAAATTAAATTTCTTCTTGGTTATGTTCCTGCATTGGAGTAAACTTCTAGAAATTATAAGCTTCTAAATGGTAAGCATATAATTTGCAAAATTTAAATTTCAGTAGAAGTGAAGCTATTAAAATTATAAAGACAGTTATCGCTTTATCTCTTCTTGGTTATGTTCCTCCATTGGAGTAAACTTCTAGGGGTTAATTAAGGCATTTTGTTAAGGATGTTCATTTCAGATCTATCAAGTGTAGTTAGTGTTTTTCTAACGAAAGTAAATGCAATGGCAATGTCATGTTCTTAGAAAATGCATCGATTTATTTTGATAAAACTTTTGTACATTAAGAGAACTATTTGTGCTATTGTGTTTCCTATTTCATTCAGTCTTTGACTTAGAAGGACATCTTATTCTGCCATAGTAATGGCAGCCGAACTGCGAATGGTACTTTATGAAGATGATTCAGTACAAGTACAATATGTTGATGGTTCCACGTTGCAACTTTCTCCCTGTGGCTCTGAATTTTTATTGGAAAAGTCACCTCCTGTTTCAGCACATCCTTTAGAACAACCAGAAAGAATTCGTCAAAGGACACATTTTGTCATTAGCACTTACAGAGTAAGTAAAGATATCGCATAAAAACTTTTTTGTTTTTACAGACAGGTTTTTGCTCTGTCACCAGGCTAGAGTGCAGTGGCACTACCATAGCTCACTGCAGCCTCAAACACCTAGGCTCAAGTGATTCTCCTGCCTCAATCTCCTTTTACAAGCAAGTTACTCTAGGACTACAGGCGTGCACTATCACACCTGGCTAATTTTTAAATTTTTTGTAGAGCATTGTCTAGCTATGTTGCACAAGCTGGTCTCACACTCCTGGCCTCAAGTAATCCTCCCATCTCGGCCTCCCAGTGTGCCAGGATTACAGGTGTGAACCACCATGCCTGGCCAAAACTACTCTTTGAATACTAAAATACTGTTGATGTGGCTAGAATATGAAAAGTAATTAGTATCATAGATTATACTGTACTGTCATTTTTAATTGATTTTCAAATCATTTTACATTAAGGTTACATTTTATATTTCTTTTCATAGGAGCAACTACAGCGAGCCCTAGATTTTCGAAACTCTTCAGCTACTTACCCTTTTTTATCTGAAACCATCATACCTTCTGAAAGAAAAAAGGTGATTTTTTTAACTTCATTTTTGTTAGTATTATTTGAGGACAAGTAACTAGAAACAGGTAATTTAATGTTTAGCCTTTTTTTCTTTTTCAGGACACTTGGGGATACATTTTTATAAAACATTGAAGTTACATAGTTTATCCCCTTGCCATTTTCTTTGTATCCAAGGATTATAATCAGAATCTTTTAGATTGGTGACTTTTTCATTCTCAGAGGTCTCAAAATTAAGAAATTATGTGACCTTTTTCAGTAACAGTGTGGTATTTGTTAATGTATGGTAGAGATCTGTAACTATGGGTATGACCTTTATTATTTTGCTTATACAGTATTTTATTTGGATTTTTAGGAATAATAATAACAACTGTAATTTACTGAGGGTTTACTATGTCCATCAATAATGAATAATACTGGAAATATTTAATAACACCATACTGATCAAAGTGGATGTCCATCCAATCAAAACAGGTATATTGGCTAGATGGCAGCTTTTTTTTATAGACAAGGAAATTATGTCTCAGAGAGTTTACCTAATTTGTCTATGGCAGTTTTCTAAGTGGCGAAGTCAGGATTTGAACCTAGTCTATCTGACTCTGTAAACTCTGTTTCTCAACTACTTTCTGCTGTCTTTCTATGCTGTCAAGATGCTGGCCTGCCGACTGAGTCATTTTATATTGTCTTGTGGCAAAGGAGCCATAAAAAATTATAAGTTGTAACTTAGTCTAGAAGGGTAATTTTCCATTGTGTCTTTTGAGTCACTTTATTCACTGAAACTGACTAGCTTGTTGCTGATGCTGCAGCAGGATTATTAGATAGTCTAATTCTAAAAGAGGACTTTGATGACTGGATCCTTACAAACCAGCTTTGCTGCCAATAAAGACAGCAATTTTAGTGTCCTAACATTGTACACATAGATAGCATGGTAAATTTAGGAAACTTTCTTGACAATAGTTTGTGTAAATGTAAGGTTTTACATAAATGGAATTGAAATGCTAAATGTTTGGCAAAATTAATTCAGTAAAAAACTCTCATGCAGTATCTACTGTTTATATCTTATATGAAAAGACACAACCAACACTGTTACTTGTTATGAGTCTGTTATTAGTCAGGATCAATTTTTCTTTGAGTAATTAAACTTTTTTAAAGTTTCCTCTAAGCCTTCTGAAATTTATTTTAGTGTATGGTGTGCCAGGTACTACCTAGGATGGGTACTTTATAAATGTTGCCTTATTTAGTCCATGCGATAACCCTGCAAGACAGAATTCCCCAAATGCTGTTCAGTAATTCCAGTACTAGTTTAAATAATTTTCTCTTTTCCCCCTTGCTCTGAAAAACTTATGTTATTGCATATAACATTTTAAGATATGATTGAGTTTGTTTTTGAATTTTCTGAGTTGTTCTGTCAATAATTTTTATGCTAGTCCCATACCATTTAAGCTATGGTTGCTTTTTTTTATTTCTTTTATTTAAAACTTAAACATTTTTAGCTAACATTGCTTTTAATATAATATATCATAGTGCTGGTCTTCCCTTATTTCTAGTTTTTTTCAGAGTAAACTTTTGCAGGGTGAGGGGAGGGGTACAAATCTGTTTATCTCTAGTTCATTGTACATTTAAAACCAAAATACATTTAACACTAAATATGATCATTTCCCTCATTTTGTGTCTGTATGTTTTACATCTCTTTTTTTTAAGGGAGATAATCTTAACAATATCAAATATTCTCTGGAAAATCATATATAGGCTGAGATCTGGCCCTCCATTTTTTCATTCTCTCTAGATAGTAAAAGACAAATATTTAAGAGCTGTCTTACACAATACTTAAATATCAAATGTATGGAAAAATTGGACTGTTAACAGAAAATACTCACCATCTCTTTTTCCCCCCTCATTTCAGCATATCTTCATTGACATCACAGAAGTGAGATGGCCCAGTCTTGATACAGATGGTACCATGATATGTATGGAGAGTGGCATTGTGAAGATAACATCTTTAGATGGTCATGCATACCTCTGCCTGCCCAGATCTCAGCATGAATTTACAGTACATTTTTTGTGTAAAGTTAGCCAGAAGTCAGACTCATCTGCAGGGTTGTCAGGAACAAATAATAAAGCCCCAAAAGATAAACTAGTTGAAAAAGCTGGCAAAATCTGTATACATGGAAATTTATCAGGACAGAGACTGAAGAATAAAGAAAATGAGCTTCATTGCCAGATCATGAAATCCAAAGAAACTTTAAAGAAGATGAGTTGTGTAAATGGAACTGAAGGGAGGAAAGAGCTGCCTTTGCCTGGTACAAAGCACACATGTGTATACACATGGGTCAAGCAGTGCTGGTCTGTGGCTGCCTGTCCAGAGGAATGGAAATATCCTTTGTCTTTAGCACTTCATTTTCATAAGAAAATCAACAATATGTCTAAAATTGATGCACATATAACTCAGAGTAGATGTTTAACTTCTGATATTTCAGAGGAAAGAGGAAAAATGGTTTCTGTTCTTCCCAGGGCCCTGCCACTCAGCTGTCCAGTTCCACACCTGCACAGGTAATGCAATAATGGCTATTAGTCATGAAGCTTTTATCAGAACCAGTCTTTACCTGGATAATTTTATCTGATACCATTCATAAGGAAAGTTTATCTCATCCAAAATTTTGCTTTTAACTGATAGTAAATAATTTCCCTAGCAAATGTGTTGCTTATGTTTCTTACTCTGTGTCCATGCATTGAGTGTAGAAGGCTGACTCTACATTAGATACTGTGCTAAGTCCAGTGACTGCAGAGATGACTAAGACACAGTCCCTGCTTTATAGCAACTTAGAATCTAGTGGAGGTCACTGTACCTAAAAAGATTATTAAAGTATGCTAAATGATGGGACAGGAGTCTGCACAGGGCTCTGTGGGCCCAGGGGAGCACCTGCTGCTGCTCACTGGAGCCCGTGACCTTGCTTGCTGGAGTGTGGATCTGACACAGTTCTTTTGTCCATACCTAGCTTCAGAGGCTACCCCTCTCTTTGGTTCACTGACTATAAATATGTTATTTTCAAAATGGGTACACATGGAGCAGCTTCTGTAAGGCTAAGTATAAAACTTTTACCTCCACTAAGGATTGTAGATTTGTAACATCAACTTTGCATAAATAGTGCAGTAATAATGATAATAACTAACACTTCCAAAACACTTATGTGCCAGGTACTGTTGGACTTTACCCGTTTGATTCTCAAAGCAACCCCGTGAAGTTAAAAGACATATCATCCCTATATGTAGAGGAACTTGAGACACAGAAATGTTAAATAACTTGAGGAAAGGTACACAGCTAGTACTTGTAAAATTGAGATTTGATCCCAGGCAATATCTGAGTATACATTTGTTATTTAAAACAAAAATATGGGAATGACTGTTAGGCTTGTCATGATTATCTGGTTAAAATGAGAAAAGTATTATGAGTACATATCAAAAGGGAATTATGCTTCAAAAGTAATGATTTTTCAATAACTTATCACTATGTTTAGGTTGAAATCTATGATCCTTCACATAGCTTACCAGGTCTTTTGTGATCTGGTCCCTTCCTATATCTGTAACCTTCAACTCTTTCACTACTCTTGCCCTTGCTTTCTCTATTCTTGCTAAGCTGGACTTCAGCAATCCCTAAAATGCTTGCTCAAGCACTCTCTGACCACTGCACCTACTCTTTACTCTGCAGGAGCACTCTCCCTTTCTCTCTCTCAACTGTCTAACTTGTGCTCATTTCCAGGTTTCAGCTAAAACCTAACTTCTTTAGAGTGGTTTTCCTGAAGACCCTAAACAAGTTAAGTCTTATATAATTCCATAGCATACAGTACTTGCCTTTTCTTTATACTCAATGTTTATTATTTAACGTCCCTGCTGAGGGCAGGGACCATGTCTCCTTTTTTTGGTTGTTATATCCACAGTGTGTATAGCACAGTGCTTGGCCCACCATAGATATTTTAGTAATTTTTCTTATTTATTTTTTGAGATGGAGTCTCACTCTGTCACCCAGGCTGGCACGATATTGGCTCACTGCAACCTCCGCCTCCCAGGTTCAAGCAATTCTTCTGCCTCAGCCTCTTGAGTAGCTGGGATTACAGGCGCATGCTACCACGCCTAACTAATTTTTGTATTTTTAGTGGAGACGGGGTTTCACCATGTTGGTCAGGCTGATCGAACTCCTAACCTCGTGATCTGCCCGCCTCGGCCTCCCAAAGTGCTGGGGTTACAGGCATGAGCCACCATGCCTAGGGAATCCAGGCTAAATTGTAAATGTTAGTTAAACTGTTAATTTATGTAATTGTGCTGAGATTCAATAATAAGATTATTGAAAATACTGAAAAAACGTGGAAAAAGAAGACTTGCTTTTATATTTCCTTAATATACCTTCATATTAATTTTTATTCTTTGATATAGCGAGTTAAACAAGAAATTAATCCTGTTACAGTAGCACCATTTTCTTGACTTCTAAAGGCAATTATATTGAGCAACCAGAAGTAATAGCTTGTATTTTATCCTTCACAGGTGGAATTTTTGGGATTCACTTTTACAGAGACAATGCGATGAATATTCCTATCCTGAACAAGTAAAAATGGTTTGGTACAAAGGTGTTACATATAGGTGAGGCACCGATGTTGGCTCCTGTGTTGGAGTTAGAGCTGTTTATTGATGTCACAGAGAAGACTGGACTAGCCTTATAGAGAGACTCTCAGAAGAGGACACAGTTCTGCTGGGCCAACTGTGCTCCTGTGTTTGATCCTGAGTTTTACAGGTCTCAAAACTAATGTTATTAGTGCACATGAGGGTCTTGTGACTCACTCACATTAACCATTTTTATAAGACTTATGTGGTACCTCCAAAGCCAATGAGGGATCAGTTTGCTAGTGAAGGTAACATTCATATCCGTTATTTAGGATACCCCTTCCAAGCACTGGAGGATCAAGTTGTTTGAAATAGTCAAAACAGAATTGCTTGAGCATGGAATTAGAGAAGGTAGATCACCTAAGGGAGATTTTTAGCCTTCATTCACAAAGCAAATGCTCATTGAGTGGCCGCTCTGTGCCAGCACTGTTCCATTGAATTATCCCTACCCCACAACAAAGGACACCCTTCTAGTGACTAGAATACTAGTGTTAGCCAGATTGAGAGTTTCACTTCCATGAATAATGCTAGAAGAGCACTGCTAAATTTTTGGAGAGAGAGGGGGCTCTCCTTTTCTATGTGAAGACCTAGACCTATTCCTTCCAACAACATATTCTAACATATATGTTAATAAAATTAACTTGGATTAAGTTTCTATGTGTTATATACCCAGTACCTTGATTTTACCTGGCTGCTCCAGGTATAGCCACCTTTTCTTAGGGATATCCCCTTGTACAGATGGCTAATCTTATCCATAAAGTTTTGATTCCACTAGTTTCATTTATCTATTTTCAGGCTCTGGAAAGGTTGTATTTAACTCCTATGCAATAGACTTTGCTTTGGTGACCCTTATATGCCAGCCTTGTGATTAGCAGTGGGGATATCAAGAAGATGATAAGACAAAATGCCTGAATTCCAGAAGCTCTTAGTTTAGTTATTGAAATAAATGCATAAACCAATTCTATTTATCTTTCTGTGAAAAAGTTAGCTGGTTGGGTTCAGCATATGAAATTATCTGCTTCATTGGACAGGGAAAAAGACTGTGCTTCTTTGCTTAGATTTTGTTGTTTCTGTTTTTTGATGGCTATCTTCATGCATGTTTTAATCTCAAGTGGAAAAAAATTTTAATGGTTATTTCTCTTTCTTAGACTTACCCATCAAAATATGAACTCAATAGAGATTTATCCTGGAGATGGATCTGTTTTCAAATCAGAAGGGGCTTATTTTGGGAAATATTTTACATATTATTCCATTCAAGAAGGATCAGAAGAGGTAAGCCAACAATGAACTCAACTCAAGAAGAGTTTTGCTGTATAGCTCTTTCTAAATAATTCTAAATATGTATGGGAAATTTGGTCATTATATAACATTGCTTCCTACTCCCCAGTCAATATAATTTTACTGCCAGCATTGGTACAGTAATTATTAACCACCTTATTTTTACTGTATTTTCACCTGCTATCTCCATTTGCCTAAGCAGTTCGCGTTTAAATCAGAAACTTTCTTTTGTCGTAGACTTTATCGATGGAAAATGCTGAAACCAGGAGCATTACTTTGAGTTAATACACTACTTTGAATTAATATTTGTACATTAAAAAGCAAAAGCACATTCTTTTTTCCCCACCATGTAATTGTGTATTTTAAGCACCTCTTAACTTCTAAATCTTTATGTACAACTAGACAGTTGAACAAGATTGTTCTCTGTTGCTGAAAACAGTGAAACATAATATGATATAATTACCAGATCATAGTCTTAATAATGTCAATATTTTGTTAATGAGTTTTAATTTGCTTATTGCCACTCGGATATTTGACATCCACCCTTGCATAGCAATCACTATAGTATCACACTACTTTGCATGCTAGAACAAAATAAGTATGTTTTCTGTCTTCATTACAGAGTGGAGTATTTAAATACTAATCAGATTATTAGAATCCCTAGGGAGTAGAGTTAAAAATTGAGACTTTTTTAAACTATGGAAATTTCAAACATATATAAAAGTAGACAGATATAATGGACCTCTATGTACCCATCACCCATCTTGTTCATTTATACTTCCTGCTGCTCCCTCCACTCCCTGTTTATTTTTAAGTAAATCCCAACCAAATATTGTTTTATTCATAAATACTTTAGTATATATTGGAACAGATTCCTAACTGGGGCCTATCTCTAGGAAAGTATTTAGTAAATAAATATTAATTGAACAGTAACTCTTTGGCAGGCACTCCAGTAAGCACTGACAAAGATGAAGATGAAGAAGAGTTCCTGCCCTCAAGAGTTCACAGTCTTGTGTTCAGTTAGAGAAGCAAACAAGCAAATGAGATACAAGTGTGCCCAGTAACATGTATACGTATATATGTGTATATGTGTGTGTATATAGTACATCAGACAATCAAGTGAGCAAGCAAGCAGAGTAGGTATGCATAGTCACATTGCTGACTGCTGTGTATCAAGGGGTTTGCAAAATTGCAAGATAAGAGGAGTGTATCTTCCTGGAGCTTCAATTCTACTCAAAGCTGTTGCGGGAGGGGGTGATAATTTTTATACTGAAGCAAATATATCAAGTAGAAGTGTGAACTTTTGGGTTAAAATGCGTTTGTGGTGGACTGCCTTGGGCTTCACTCTCCAACCTCTGTGTGCAACACATTCACCCTTCTCTGTCTGCTTTAGTGCAAAGATTTAGAAACAATTGACCCTCTTTTGGGGATAAAGTTGTTTGCTCCTTACTTTAACCCAGACTCCAAAATAAATTTCAGATGAATTAAAGAGCTAAATGTAAGAAACCAAACTTTGTAAGTGTTAGAAGAAAATATAGAAGAACAATGTTTAAAATCTCTGGGTAAAGGAGATTCTTCTTAAGTAGAATACAGAAAACCAGAAGGCGTAAAAGAAAAGTTTGACAAGCTTGAAATCTTCAAACTTATGTTAAATTATAAATATTTAGGCCGGACACAATGGCTTATGCCTGTAATCACAGCATTTTGAGAGAACAAGGTTGGTGGATCACATGAGGCCAGAAGTTCGAGACAAGCCCAGCCAACATGGCAAAACTTCGTCTCCACTAAGAATGCAAAAATTAGCTGGGCATGGTGGCGCGTGTGTGTAATCCCAGCTACTTGTGAAAGTGAGGCATGAGAATCGCTTGAACCTGGGAAGCGGAGGTTGCAGTGAGCCAAGATCACACCACCGCACTCCAGCCTAGGAGACAGAGCAAGACTCTGTCTCAAAAAAATTTTTTTAATTAAAAAAAAAATTTAGAATTTCTGTTAAAAAGATAAGCAAAGGCCTGGAAGATATTCCACACTGTAAATCAGTAATAGACCAAAAAAACCCAAAATACCCTAATAGAAAAATGGGCAAAGGGTAAAAATGGATTTAGCCATAGAAAAGATAATGTAAATTTAAAAGTCATAATATTTGAAAACATATTCAACTTTACTGCTTGCATCAGGGAAATGCAAAAAATCAATAACATACATTTTTCCCTTACCAAATTGTCAATAACTAAAAAGACTGATGGCATCTTCTGCTGGGAAGGGTGTGGGAAAAGGGGTGCTTTCATAGTGTTGGTTGGAGTGTTAATTGGTTCAGCTTTCTTAAAGGACAATTTGATAACATCAAATGAAACTGATGAGAAATTCTGCTTCTCAGTATCTAGCCTAGAAAAATATTTGCACATGTGTTCAAAGAAGCATGGCAAAGGGTGTGTATTGTGGCATTATTTGTAGCAACAAAAAATCAGAAGCAACCTAAATAAATGTTCATTAATAGGGAAATGGTGAAGTGTTATTATTATCAAATTATGGGAATGGTGTGCAGTAGTTGAAAAGAATGAGGTAGATGTTGATGCATAGAGTAATAGATTCTGGAAGATCTCAAAGATATTGTTGAGTGAATAAAGAAACTTGGGTTAGAACACGTACAATGATATCTTTTGTGTAAAGAACAAAAAATAAACCCCATACCTGTATAGTACTTTCTGTAATACACATGCACAAGCGCAAGAAAGGATCCTGGGCAAATACACACTGAAGTAGCTACCTTTGGGAAGGACTGTGGGATTTTGTGAGGGAGGAGAAGTCTGAGAGGACTCAATTTTCATACTTTTTGAACTTTTTTTTTAACAAAAACGTAATTTATTATTTATTGTGTAATTAAAAATTGAAATAGGAAAGACTGACAAGTACTCACAGTGTAAGTACTTCCATAGAGACAAGAACTTGGTGCTTTGGGACCACATAAGAAAGGGCACCTGACCCAGTGTTTGAGGCTCCAGAAACAACTCCTGAAGGAAGACTTGGCTAAGCTAGGATCTATAATTCCAAAGGAGGAGTTGTACAAAAGACAAATGGAGGTAGGAGGAGCATATAGCTAAGGGAACAATTTACTTTATCAACTCTTTGCATGGCTGGCTTCTTGTCACTCAGATTTCTATCTAAATGTCATCTCCTCACAGAGGCTTTTCCTGACTATTCAAATTAAAGAAGCTACCCAAGACACTCCCTATCATGACATCCTCATCTTTTTTCTTCAAAGCACTGAATAGTGGGTGACATTTTCTTAATGATGTATGTTCATTGTCAGCCACACTAGAGTTAAGCCCTGTCTTATTCAACACATTATTATTGCTGGTTCTTAGAACAGTTTATAAATGGCACCGAACTGGACAAAAGAGCCTGGGGCAAGTGTGGAGTGTTGAAGGAAGTGAAAATGTTGTAGTTTGGTAGGCCAAAACATAGATGGGATGCTAGGGGAAATGTCCACAGAAGAAGCCAGATTACTAAGATAGCCAGCTCATAACTGGAGCATAAGAAACCTCACTGCATTTGGGGAACCACTGAAGGATTTCAAGTAGGGAAGTGACTTCAGATTTTTGTTAGATTATTTCAGAGGAAGATGAACTGGGTGGGAAAGAGGTAAAACTTGAAGCTGTAGAACCAGTCAGAAGACATGTATAATAGTTCAAGTGAAAGCCAGGCAGTGGTAGGGAAAATGGAAAGAAATATTAAGGAGACAGAACTGATTGCTGACTGGACACTGAGGATGAGGAAGGAGTTGAAAGCGATGCCAAATTATTAATAAACCAGTGAATGGTGGTGCAATTTTTGGTGTGAAACCAAAATTTTTATCAAATCTAAATTTTTTTGATGATGGCTTTTTTTTCTTTTGAGCCTACCATGAGATGTCAGGTAAAGAAGGATTTGAGATTATTAAAATTCAACTATGTCTCAACCCCACCTGCCTAATAGATTATAAGACACTCTTAATTGTAAGATGGATCCAGATTTCAGAGAGGTTAAATTGTGAAAAATAAACATTTTAGAGTTGATGAAATAGGGTCATGGAAATAAGAACCCAGAGGGAACTCAATACCAGTAGAGAAAGACATAAATAATTAAAATGTGGTATTCTGAGTGCCTCCCATGTGCTAAGCACTCTGCTAATAAATGACGATGATACAGACATGAGCAAAACAGACACAGCCCCTTCCTTCATGGAGCTGTATTCTAACAGGGAAAACAGACATTAAGTAAAAAACTATTAAACTGAAGTTGTAATTAAGACCAAGAGGCAGGATTAGAGGGAACTGTGCTTGTGGACATAACTAGGGGATTTCTTCTAGTCTATGGGACCTCTGCAATGGCTTCCCTGAGACGGAAGGAAAAACAGGTGTTAGCCAGGCAAACGAAGGTGAGGGAGGAGGGAACTGAGTTCTAGGTAGAGGGAACAACATGATAAATGACATACCAAAGGTAAATACAGCGTAGAGAAAGTGAAAGTGCAAATTTTGAAATAACACTAATTCCAGTTTTAACATAGTGATGTTGAGATGTCTGTTTTGATAGCCAAAAGAGAAGCCCAATAGAGATTTAGATAGTCAGATAAAAGGACAGAGACTTTTGTTTGGAACATATTATATGCTAAATTCTGTCCCAGGAACTTTATATGTATATTATATCATTAATCCTCAGATAAATCTGGATGGTAGGCAGTATCCCCATTTCACAGGCTGCAGGCACTGAGGCTTATAAAAGGTTGTATAGCCTGCCCATCAGTATAGTTGGTAAGAGGCAAACCTGTGATTTGAATCCACATTTGTCTGACTTTGAAGCCCATCTTCTTCCCCTAATGGTAAAGAGTATGAGCTGCACTCTTTTGGTGGTTTAAATCAGATCTCTACTGTTTCTTAGCCCTCAGTCTCAGTTTTCTCATCTGAAAAACAAGCATTAATAGTTATCTCAGAATTATTTTAAGAAACAAAGGAGATAATCCATGTAAAGTGAGTAGGATAGTGCCTAGCACATAGCATCTGCTCCACAAATGTTAGCTGTTGCTATTATGATATTTTATGTGAACACAGCTTTGAACCCTTTTAGGATTATCTAAAAAGAAATCAACAAGTTGGAAGAGAAGGCTGGAGACGGAGTCCTGGAAAACACTAGCAAGTCTGAGGAAGAGGAAATTCAGAAAGAATTTTAAAATAACAATTTTTTTCTAATTTCAATAACCTCAGCCTGTAAATAATTTTTTCTTCCATAAACTATAGCAATAGTTCTTCCATTAATGTAGCAAAATGGTATATTCATTCAATTAAAATAGTTTTTTTTTTAATCTATATAGCCATTTCTTTTTGTCTTAAGGGAAAGGAGTGGCTCATGATAAATTTCCTGCTAATGTGTAGGAAAATTAGTTTGGTTACCATATTAATGTAAATATAGCTGATATTTAAATTGTATAATAAGTTATAAGTTGTTAGAATTTAATTTTTGGGCTAGGCATAGTGGCTCATGCCTGTAATCTCAGCACTTTGGGATCCCTTGAGCTCAAGAGTTTGAGACTCATCTGGATAATACAGAAAGACCTCGCGTCTACAAAAAACTTAAAAAATTAGCCCAGCATGGTGGCATGTGCCTGTGGTCCCAGCTACTCGGGAGGCTGAGGTGGGAAGGCTTCTTGAGCCACAGAGGCTACAGTGAGCTGTAATCGCACCATGGTACTCCAGCCTGGGCAACAGGGTAAGACCCTGTCTCAAAAATAAATAAATAAAATAATAACTTTCAAATGAATAGGAGTAATTCTATATTTTTTAAAAATGAGAAAATGAAAAAGCATCATAAAATACCATGGTTTTATGGGCTTCCGTTTGTTAAAATAACTACTCGTCACTATTGTAAAAACATATTTCAAGGAAAAACAGCTAAGTAATAAAGGCAAAAATTTATTATTAATGAAATTTTTCATTTTAACTAATTTTCAGAGAGAAGAGAAAACTTACTCAGTAAATAACCTTCCTCCAGATAGACCAGGAAGTCCATTCTCTGTTGGTTCTCTAATTAAACAGGCAACAAGGTAAGTTCTTCCCATTCAATTGAATCAAATGTTATGTGTCTAAATATCTTGGCACATTTTCTTGTGATTAAGGATGTGATTAAGAATTGGCAGGTACAATGGAAATATATGCCTTCAGTAAAATTTGTCAACTTTTTTGGTGTCATAACTTATAAAATAAGGTAATTTTTATGTCATTTATTAAGAGTACTTCCGGCTTTGTAATTTAAATACGGAGAACTATCCATATATAGTGAGCAAGTGCTGAGAGGAAGTAAGTGCTCTTTCTCTGCATAAGTGTGGCATCATTATTGTTCCTTGAAATCAAGTTGGAGATTTGATGATATATTTAATATGTTTATACTTCTTTATTATCTTCAGAGTAATAGATTTCTGAGAGTATGATAAAGCATAGATTGGTTCTTTGGTTCATGCTTTTAAAATTCTCTCAATCTGTAACACCCAGAAGAATGCAAGTGGACTGTTGTATTGTTTCTTTTTATAAATTTATGTACGAGCAATTTCCAAAATAGATTTGAAGAAGCATATTCTATAATTTGATTTCCTAGGGATAGTTGATTCACATCCCTACCATTTTTAGGCTATGTGAAACTTTCCAGGTGGTGTGAATCTATCACCTCTTAAAAAGGAGTTCCTGAAAATTCTGTCCATGGAATCATTTCATTGCTAAAAATTAGAGGAATAGCCTTAAGTAGGTAAGATTATCACAAAGGGAAGCAACAGTAGTTCCCTTCTAGGGTCTTAAGGATTTCTTGAGAAAAAAGAGTTCCCAACACATTTCAGTGGAAATGATTTACGGATCATCTAAAATGTTGTATGGCAGTGAAAATAGGTTGCTAGAATTGGAAAATGTCATTTGCAAATGTTTAAGTAGTAGTTTTCGTGTTCACAGAATTCTTCAACATTGTGTGAAGATGAGACTTTCTTTAAGCCATAACTATCGTATATGCTGCTGGAAAATGGTATGTTAAAATTATTTTAAAAGCAAGATATTTTTAAATTGTTTTATTGTTTGTATCCATACTTCTGAGTTCAAACAGCTTTCCTCTAAGTTATGTGAGAAATTCTTTGTAACATTAATGTTGGTTTATTCAGAAAAATACCTACCTAGTAGACAAACACTGAAAGTTCAGGCTTTAATGTTACAGTTTTATTGTATATGGTTTGTTTTTGTTTTTCATGAAGAGGAAAGGATAGGGGAACTGACTGGATTTGAAGTATGTAAAAATCATTATAAATCATGATATTATAGTGTTCTATATTTTCATAACTGTAAAAATAAATTCATTAATGCTGATTTGGAGGAAGTGATTCTCAGACTTTGATTTCTGCATATATATATTTAATTACAAATCTATAAGCTCCTAATTTCTGTCTATATTGGATGTAAAGTTCAGAGCAGAACAGTGACTTTACAAAGATATTAGAACTGAATCTGCTTGAAAAAAATACAGTTTTTGGTATTCACTTTTGGAAAAGTTAAAATATAAGGATTTTACAATATTCGACTTCTGAATAAGTACCCGAAATTGCCTCAGAGTCATTAATATTCATTTAAATCTTGTTCTTAGATAACTCTATTTCCTGCTATTTTTATTTACTTGGTTTTAGGTACCTGGGATAAATGACAGCAATATACTGCCTTTGGTTTTGAAAGAGTCACTCATACCCAGCGTGGGAAGATTTCTTGCCTACTCTGATGACAAAGTACATGCTATCTTTTTAGATGGCATTACTCTAACCCTAAATTGGAATTTCAGCTCTCCTATTGAGAAGAGACAGGTAGGTATACTTCAGACTGAAATCTATTTTTTACTGGTTATCTGTGGAAAAGAGAAGAAAATAAAGTACCACACTATTTCATTTCATTTTTTGAAGTATAAAATCTGTCAAAAAGCTTTACTGATCTCTTTGGATTTCCTAGCAAATATCAGAATGACTTGACAAATAGTCAGTTTTCTAAAGATAACTGATTATAGAGAAAGGGATTAGTATTTTCATTTGTTTTGATAATTACCTATATGAGTGGTGGTTAAATAACACCTATATCTTATGTAAACAACATTTAAATTGTTGCATCTTTAATGATTCCTCTACTTATTTCTTTAAGTTAATGAAGTTAGAATAGGTTGTTTGTGTTTTTGTTTTCAGTTCTAAAATGATAAAACTTATCTTTCCACTTCTTAAGGTAAATCAAGGTCTTAACTTGGGTTGGTGTAAGTTAACTTTTCCTGATGGACAAGATCAGTTAATTCAAATTGAACACCCTGAACCATATGAAAGGTACTGAAAAGCAATTTTTAAAATTATTTTTACGTTTTACTTTTAACTAACAGAGAAGCAGCAATAAACATTATTTAAATGTTATATACATTTTTAGTTTTTCCATGTGGATAATAATGAAGGCATTTCAGTCATTTTGGAGTTGAGAGTTGTACTTGTGTTTAGTGTAACTAAATAGATCAAGTCAGCTTTCTTTTTTTTTTTTTTTTGAGACAGAGTTTTGCTCTTGTGGCCCGGGCTAGAGTACAATGGCATACTCTTGGCTCACCGCAACCTCCGCCTCCTGGGTTCAAGCAATTCTTCTGCCTCTGCCTCCTGAGTAGCTGGGATCACAGCTATGTGCCACCATGCCTGGCTAATTTTTGTATTTTTAGTAGAAATGGGGTTTCTCCATGTTGGTCAGGCTTGTCTTGAACTCCCGACCTCAGGTGATCTGCCCGCCTTGGCCTCCGAAAGTGCTGGGATTACAGGCATGAGCCACCATGCCCAGCTTTCAAGTCAGCTTTAATCATTTCATTTGTATTCAAGTAACTTTTCCAAATGAAATGTGTTGTAGACATACTGATTTGCTGTGGAGGTTAGATATGGTCAGCTGTGTTAACAATTAGCTAATCCTCTAACCAATTTGAAATAAGGTTTGCAACCACAAATAACTAAAATTGTGTATATTTCTATAAAGTGGATAAAATTACCCAATGATTACTCTTAAAATGGGGAAGATTCTTCAGCTTTTTATGAATTTTTTTTTCTTTTGGTTTATCTGTTAGTTACAGTGTAATTCTACTTGTGATAGTCTTGACATTTTAGTGATTCTACTTGAGAATATCCACAAAAGAATTGTTTTTTATTACCTCTTGAATGTATTTTTCTGTTGGGTTTTATTGTGTTTCAGTCTAAGTGCTTATTCATTGCTATTAATGATTTGCCTCAAAAAAGACAGTTTCTTTAGCAAACATTTCTGTTGATTCAGCCAATCATTTCAGATCATTCATTTTATTAAACTTGATACTTGTTTTAGATACCTAGTAAGTTATATATAATTATACATATGCGTACAAGCATATGTGTGTACGTATTAGCGGGCATTTTTTGGTTTAAATTTTAGTAAGCAAATGCTCACTTAGTCATATCATGTGTCGACATTTTTTGATAAAACTTAAACACATTTTACTTTGAAAAACTAAAAGAATTAGAACATTTAAAATTGAACTTTAAATGAAATCCAAATATCACCTTTATTTTGATTCTTAAATGTCATTTTTATTAATCAAAAATATAAGTAAATCATTTTCTTCTTGATGAATAATGGAAAAAACTTGGCTTTTCTATTGACCAGTGAAAAGTATTTTGTGAATTGCCCAGTAAATGCTTCACTTTAACATTTTTTCTTTATCCTTTTTTCCCAAATTGTCTTAATGATTTTACATTTGTTTATAACTTTATAATGTATTCAAGTTCATTTTTCAAGTATTCCTTTTAATGTATTCACTTTAGATATGTGACAACAGTAACATCATGGTGCAGGAGACTGTTCCAGACTAGTCCCAGGGAGATGCCCACTCATTCGTCATCTTCTGTTCTCCAAGAAAATTGGTATTTTTATTTTAAACTGAATCTGTTTAGAAGAGCCAATACTTTAAAAAAATTAAAGTGTCAAATGGTAAACTGAGACTTTTTTCAGACTAGTCCCAGAGAGATACCCACTCATTTGTCATCGTCTGTTCTCCAAGAAAATTGGTATTTTTCTTTTAAGCTGAATCTGTTTAGAAGACCTAATACTTTTAAAAAATTAAAATTGTCAAATGGTAAACTGAGAGTTTTTTCCCCAAAAAATTTTTCTTAGTTTTGAATATGTTTAACTCCCAAAGTATTTTTGATAGCCTAAGCTTGAAAATAATTTATTTCTAATCAGACTTCTAATTTATTACATTTCATCATATTCTATTTTACCTAAAGGTAAGAAAACCTTTCTTTGAAAACTTAACATGAAAATGAGTGGCTCTTTTTATGTGACAAATTCATCCCGAAAACTTCATGGAAAAATTTAAAGGGGATTCTTAAATTTTTAGTAATGTTAAAGGAAATAAAAGGTTTAATAACATAAGCTTTCAGAAAAAAATTGATTTTTAAATAATTTCTGTCATATTAGTTACTTCCCCCAAATTAACTGGCCGATCAAATAAAGCAAGTATTTTAGTCCATCCTGTGTGCTTTTCAGTGTGCAGGGTACTAGAACTGGGCTTCATAGGAACTTTTTGTGAAAATATAAGATAGAAAATATAGGAAGAAAGGTCATTAGAAGATTAGTGTCACTGAGAGTCTAACCTGAATATATTGGAAGACAGGGATATCAGGAACAATTTAGGAAGCTTTTTAAGTAAGTTTTGTGAGGTGACCTAACATAGTGTAGTGAAACAAAACGTAAACATTAGGCCTATTTTTGTTACCTTTTCCTAAGTCATTTCTTAGAACAAATCAAATCATATCAGTAAGTGTTATTTGAGTATCTCAGGTATCTAAGGATCCAGCTTTGCAGATCCCTCATCCTTTAGCTGTAGCCTGTTTGGAAGCAGAAAAGGTGCTAAAGTAACTAGCAAAAAAAACAGTTGTGATGGAAGGAAAATTGTACTTGTCTATAAAACTGGTCCCTTCGCCATTGCTTAGCTCGCAGTTTGTAAAATATCATCAACCTTTTTATATGAAAGCTGAGAAGAGGCTGTCAATACACACTAAAAACTGCAAGTAGAGATTGGTGATAGCAGCTAAAGGTGAAAGCAACTAGGAACAGCAGAGGTAAGATAAAGAAATTGAGGAGTAGCTCCATTCCCCTTATAAAGCCTTAGGTATCTCCACTTTGGTTTTTCTTATCAAAGAGGGTAGCTTGAAGGAAGAAACAAGATTGTACAATAAAAAGCTACCTAAGTTGTATTCTAGTATTTTTTTTCCACCACACCCTCCATTATTAGCTTATTAATTCAACTTTTTAGTCAACAAATAGTACATGTTTCATAAAAAGTTCATTATGTGAGCAACAACATTAAAGGTTGTATTGTTTCTTACACCCAGAAAAATGTGTCTTGGGTTTAAAAAAAAAAGATATTTTGCAATAATGAACAATCAGCTAACTGTTGGAGTAAGTTGTATCCAAGTTCTTTGCCACAGATGTTTAAAATTATGAAATGCTTCTTTTCATTCTCCATCCATAGGCTGGAGTACAAGGGAAAAGAGTACAAGCTGACAAGGAGCTGCATGTGATCTATTGTAGTAAAACCAATAAAGCAGACAAGTCACACACCCTACTATGAACTGTGAAGATTTTTCTAGTGACTTGAATATTTTAGACTAATGTCTTCATTAATTTTGCAGAGAGCTAGTCAAGTTACAGTTTGTAGTTGTATGCCGTTGCTCATATTTCATTCTAACCCCATGAGAAAAAGGATAAAGAGGCCAGGCACGGTGGCTCACGCCTGTAATCCCAGCACTTTGGGAGGCCGAGGCGGGCAGATCATGAGGTTAGGAGATCGAGACCATCCTGGCTAACACAGTGAAACCCCGTCTCTACTAAAAATACAAAAAAATTAGCCGGGCATGGTGGCAGGTGCCTGTAGTCCCAGTTACTCGGGAGGCTGAGGCAGGAGAATGGCGTGAACCCGGAAGGCGGAGCTTGCATTAGCCGGGCATGGTGGCAGGCGCCTGTAGTCCCAGCTACTCAGGAGGCTGAGGCAGGAGAATGGCGTGAACCCGGGAGGCAGAGCTTGCAGTGAACTGAGATCTCACCACTGCACTCCAGCCTGGGTGACAGAGCGAGACTCCATCTCAAAAAAAAAAAAAAAGAAAAAGGATAAGGAACACACACTGAGGAGTTCCGCTGGAGATGTACATATTTGCCTTCTACTCCATACCAGTTGCCCAACTATCATTCCATAGAACATGGTAAGAACTAATGTTCATCATGTTAACCCTCGGTACTTAAAAAAAACAATGAAATAAGTAGGTAGTCTACTCCAGAAGGAATTTAATTAAAAATGGTTGTTTTGACACATAATTCAACTATTTAAAAACTTGGATCTCCCATACGATCCATTCCCAAAGAGTTCCATATAAACGAGGTATTAATATATGCACAAGTACAGAAAAATAAAAAATCCTTTCTTCTGAGAGAAACAATCTAGGTAGGAAAAGCAGGAAGTTAAATAGTTCAAGAGAAGAGATTACAAATATGTGATTAATTAATAT
Source organism: Mandrillus leucophaeus (assembly GCF_000951045.1). Taxonomy (NCBI): domain Eukaryota; kingdom Metazoa; phylum Chordata; class Mammalia; order Primates; family Cercopithecidae; genus Mandrillus; species Mandrillus leucophaeus. The sequence continues at coordinate 143,529 of NW_012101655.1, read as the reverse complement.
GCTATAGGAATTCAAGGAAGGAGAAAGCACTTCTTTCACAGAAGGAATGGGATTTTAATAGGTTTTTAAAGTTTGAGTAAACTTTAGGGAGGAAAGTAGAGTATATGGTAGGTTAGTACTAAGAAGTAGCAGGAAGGCCCATTATCTTCAAACGTCAATATTTGATTATAAATTCCTTGAAGTGGATTTACAAGGGGTAGACTTTTATTCACTTAGCTTTAAAGGCACTCAGTAAGTATCAGTTGAGTCAAGTTGATTTGTTGCTAAATAAAGGTAACATAAAGAGAATTCTTCTGTGTTCTTCCATTTAAAATTCTAACCTTTATGAAAAAAAAAATCAGGTATGCTTATTTGAAATATCATGAATACAAAGGAATCAGACAACTAAATGAATTTTTTTTTCCTTGGACAGGTCTGTTGCTTCTGAACTTGAAAAGATACAGAAGTTTAACTGTATCCTTTAAACAGAATGCACTGTCCTACATAATTACTCTCTTTCGTTCTAGGCTTAATTCATGACTTCAGTACTTTGTGAATATTAATCTATACTTAATATATTGCTAACCTTTATTGAGTAAGCAAATACTTAAGATTGTAATTTAAGATGGATCTTGTCCATAGAAGGTATAGCATGTTAACATTTATACTTTTCTTGAGTTTAAATTGGATAAAGAACAGTTAATTAGGGTTAAGGTCTCCTTTGGAAACTTTTTCACTTACATAATTATAAAATTATAGCTGTATAAGACCTCTTTTTTTTAATGAAATATTTCGTTCTGTACATTCTCACCCAATTCATCTAAATTTGTTTTCTCTTGTGATTTTGCTCTAATCTTATTCAAATAAGTTCTGTAGTGAACAGGTTTTTCACTCTAAATCTTTTAAAATTAAAAATAGACACTACACAGATTCCTTATAATCCTATCATCCTACTCTTTAATTCCCATATCATTTCTTCATTTAAAGAAATGTTACTGAGATTTTCATTATTTCCTCCTTACCACCAAACCTCCACCCAAACACACACATACACTCTCTGTTCTCTTTCCCCCTCCTTTAGACTCTAACTAGTTTCTTCATTTACAAGGAGCAGACTTGATAAGCCTTGCAGTTCTAACTCTATTATGAATCCAAGAGGTCTTCCAACTGAGAAATATTCAATATGAAGGCTATGCTTTCTGAATATAAAGATATTTATATAATGAAACATGTGGGGAAAACCCCCTTAACTAAGCAACTTAGTGCTACTAGAGAATAGTGGTATCCTAAACCAGATTTCTAACAAGAAAAATGAACAGTCTTCTGATCATTATAAACCGGGATCTTCAGAAACCTTGCTAGGAGAAGTTAATGAAAACCGAGTATCAATAGCATTGAAAAAAACCTCTGAAATCCTTCACGATATTGACTGTCTTCTATCAAACTCTAAAAAGTGAAAAATGGAATTATTACAACATATTATTAAAATTTTTAAGGATGTTGTTTCAAGTGACTGGTATAAAATTACTAGTAAGCCAAGATATTGTACGTATTACCCCTACACAATGATTGTGAAAGAACTGACATTTAACTTTGAAGGTATTTTTATTTAATTTGTACATTTTTAAAATATGTATTTGTATTTTATTAATAAATAACTATCTTGAAGTTTTGAACTGTTTCACATTTAATTCTTATTTCAGATTTATGAGAAAAAAATTTGTAATGTTATAAAGTTGTTGCTGTTTTTATCTTGTGGAGCATTCACTATTAATCTTCCGGTTTGTTCATTTTGTTTGTTTTTATTGTTGACATATGGTCTTGCTCTGTCACCCAGGCTGCAATGCAGTCGTGCAATCATAGCTCACTGCAGCCTTGAACTTGTGGGCTCATGGGATCTTCCCACCTCAGCCTCCCGAGTAGCTGGAACCACAGACATGCACCACCACACCTGGCTAATTTTTAAAAATATTCTTTGTAGAGACGGGAATCTCCCTATCTTGCCCAGGCTGGTCTTGAACTCATGGCTTCAAACTATCCTCCTACCTCCATTTCCCAAAATGACAGGATTACAGGTGTGAGCCACTGCACCCGGCCTCTTTTTTTTTAATATGCAGAATTGTGCATTTTTTCACTTGCTATTTGGTCCCTTTACTCCAAGTATTTTTCAATAGAGCTATGAGACAAGAACCAGATCTGAAAAAAACAGAGACAAGCAACATTGTAAACTAAAAATCAGGCACTTTGGCAAAGACTGTATCTAAACTGTCTCATGAACCAGATACTTTCTTTTGAACACAGGAAAAGATTTATGCTGTAAAGTGTTTAACAGAAATGAGCTCACCAAAAGTGCTATTATAAGCTTGTCTATTAGGAAAGAACAAAACCACATATCTGTAAAGACGTCAAGATTACACCAAACACAACCAGAAATGTTCTAATTTTCTGATTTGTATAAAAGACCTGGCTTTTCAAATGAAAGGGAAGCAGTAACAGAGAAAACGAGAAAAATGGGGAGAAGAGTGTAGATCAGGAATCATAATCTCACTAAGTTAAAGGGGCACAATGCCTTTTTTTTAGTTCCTCTGACACTGGATTCCTTCACATTTCAATTCTGAAGTACCATTTCCTCATAAGGGCCTCCCATACTACCTGACTAAAGTTAGCGTCTCCCAAGTCTATTATATCACCCCACTTACTTCCTTTACAGTACTTATTACAATCTGTCTACCTTGTTTCCTTATGGCTCACACCCTCCACTAGAACTTGAGTTCCATAGTCATTCTGTGGCACACTAAGAACACTGTATAAATGAATCAGTAAGCTGGGCACAGTGGCTCACGCCTGTAATCCCAACACTTTGAGAAGCCAGGGAGGGGGTATCACTTGAGCCCAGGACTTCAACACCAGCCTGGGCAACATAAACGAGATGCCCATCTCTACAAAAAACTTAATTACCTTTACGATGGCATGTGCCTGTGGTCCCACCTACTCCAAAGGCTGAGGCTGGAGAATCCCTTGAGCCCAGGAGGTCAGGGCTGCAGTGAGCTATGATTGCACCACTGCACTCCAGCCTGGGTGACAGAGGGAGACCCTATCTCAAAAAAAAAAAAAAGAAATGAATAAGCATCTACAGGCAGTAGACTGACTACAGAGAAAAGAACTATTATTACATTGTCTGGGTTTGCATGAAGCCATCTACGTTGTTCCTCAATAGCTCCGTAAGGCCTAGATTATAAGACTTCTACCACACTGCCAAAAGGGTAATGCCAAATTACTGCATTCAGAAAGAGAAAATTTGTCCTTAACATGGCTAAAAGCACTCAAAATTGTAAATACATTTGCTGAGAAATACTTTAAATTCTCATTTAGGTTATGTGGGGGTTAAAATGTGTTTAATTTTCCCTGTCAGTTGGGTCTTTTGCATTGGCTAAGAACCAAGAGTGTGACAAGAAATGAGTTCTATGATTGAGAAACTCTGAGATTCTGGGGGTGGCCTAGGAGTTTGCTTTGAGATTGAAGTTTATTTTCTATGGTCAGCTATATAATTACGATGATGCCACCCCTTGCTTTCCATCTGACACTTGGTTTGAGAAACTGTAAGTAGGAAAGGGAAAGAAGAATGTCCCTCCTTGGGCCTCTTCTTTTGGACCCGTGGTTCCTAGAGTCAAACGTCAAGCTGGTATTTCCTTGCTGCTAAGAGAGCAACCACTACTCTGAGGCAGAGACGGGATGGGACCTAGCCAGAGTCCCAGTAAACAAACTGTATCTTGTAAGCCCGATTTAATTAGGGTCAAACTACTCTGTATGGACTTGCTTTTTCGACTTCTAAGGATTTAGTAGTCATGATTAAGTGTTCTAGTCACGCTACTGCGGTCTACAAACAGTAGCTCCACAACATCCGCCCGCATCGTGGCAACGAATTATCAAGAAATCCCCAAGGGGACGGTGAGGCGCTACTGAGGAGCGGCGGGTCAGCCAGGTCGCGAGGTCCCAGTCTGGTGAAAAGCTCCGTTGCCCACCCTGAGGGGTTCGCGGAAGGAAGTTGGCAGTATCGCTGCACCTTCGAGACGCGACGGCCGAGGCTCCTAGCTCAAGCTTCTGACAGTAAGGCCTGTATGCCTTGCATTCGGGGAGGCCACTTCTCAGTCACCAGCTTTCTGGCCACCACTTGGGTGCGTCGTAGGGATGTTGGCAGCTACGTTTGCCGCACGGCTCCGACTAAACTGAAAAACGAATCCTCAAGTTTGACAAAAGTAAACTAAGAAGGCACTTTCCTCCTCTCACCCTGACGTCCCAAAAGTTTCCTTTTTAGGGGTCAGGGCCTACGGTGGGCGAGGAGAAACGAGTATCTACCCACTGCACCAAACAGTACTCGTACGTCACCTCCTTTCGACTTGGAGCGGGCCAGTATCCCGGCGTCCTCTCGGCTGACGCTGCGGTCTGAAGCCACTCTGGCCTGCAGCCGACGTCTCTATGGTTCCGACCGAGGGGAGGAGGAGAGGGGCGGGGCCGCTGTTCGAGCTGCTGCTTGTTTGAACTCAGAGAACCTGGGGTGGGTACGGCTGAGCCGCTGCGAGGGACTGAGGGGAGGGGGTGGGGTGGAAGCCGCGGAACTGCGTCCTGAGGTGGGAGACCGGAGGTGGAGACCACCGAGTCTGATGTCTGGAGGGTCCGGTTGCGGGTCGGAGGGCGTGCTGAAACAGCCGGCACGCGGGAGCCAGGAGTCTGCTGGGTGCGTGTGACCCACGAGCTGGCACTGTCCCGCGGCCCTGGGGTCTGCGAGGAGCCCTGGCGCCGCCTTCCGGCTTCGCTCTTTTTTAGATACCTAGAACCCCAGCCCGCCGCCTTGGCTCCGCGCCTCTGGCGTTTTTCTGGCCCAGGGTAGGGTTCCGCGAGTCTTGCAGGAGGAGCCCATTGCAGTCCTTAACCGGTTGTAAGAGCCTTTCGCGCCCCGGAGCCCTTGAGGCTTGAATGCTGAAAGTGTGACGTGGTCCCTTCCCTGCAGCCTGGCCCATTTTTTTAAAATGACATTTAAAAAATTATTGCATCACACCAGACTCAGAAAAGGATGTCTGGGAACTTCTGAGGCTTGAAACATGTTGAAATACAGAATTTCGTTTTATTCGTAGTGGGCATAGGAACTAAACATTTTAAGTGCAGACATCTAATGGCTATAAAAAGTTTCAGTGAAAGTAAGCAAGATTTGTGTTTCCTTTCTTTGTCAGTTAGTTGCATCAGATTTGGCATCTGCTTTTGATATTTTTCCATTAAAGAAATTAAATATATTAAGTTTACAACAACTACAGTTAAGTGAAGAGGTCTTACTGGTAAAGCATAATAAAGGCGGTTTCAGGAATTTGGACTGTGTTTTGACCTTAGGTTTTTGCATATAACGTGTCAGGTTGGTGGGGAGGAGGGAAAGTTAAAACAGATGACATTTACTTAGAGAATGTATCAGCTCTTATTTGTTTTGACAGAAATAATGTCTAAGAGATTATTAGCAAACAATACATGATATCGTATAATTAAAGTGACCAGCTAATCATATGTTTGTGGAATTCAGGAAGGAGAAAAGTACTGCTATGTATACTCTGAAGGCCCCAAAGTTAGTGGTATTTGCTATACGGGGGATGGGGTGTGACAAAGTTTGGCCATTGCAGAAAGTGGCTTCTGCGAGTCATAAGGAGGAATTTATAATATGTCAGAGAAGTCATCCCAAACAGTATATTTAGTTCATAGGCTGAGGATTTATTATGTGATTACCCCTTGTATTAGTAAAATGGAATATTTATTAAATACCTTGAGCACATTGGATTTTAAGCATGACAAGTTTAAAAGAGATCACTACTCTTAAGGAACATTCTCAACAAAAATGAATATGTAAAATAAACTTAAAGCTTATGAATTTAGGAGGTTCGGGAGTCCGTTTTATTTGTAGGGGGAGGAATAGGAAGTGGAAAAGGAAATAAGTTTAAGAAGAAAAATGGGTACGCTTAGGTGTATTTTTCAGAGTCAATAAGTAATACAGGAAGAACACTTAGTAAATTTCTCTTTCTAATACTCAGAATCTAAGCCAGATGCTAAATATCTGCACCAAAAGTTGTAGTAGAATAGATGCCAGAAATGTGGGGTTCTGGAGCTGCAATTATACCTTCCTTAAAAATAGAAATAGTACTCTTCTACATATCTATTCTGTAATAAATTACACCAAAATTTAGAGGCTTAAAACAGTAGACAATAGGGGCCGGCTCACGCCTGTAATCCCAGCACTTTGGGAGGCCGAGGCGGGCAGATCACGAGGTCAGGAGATCGAGACCATCCTGGCTAACACGGTGAAACCCCATCTCTACTAAAAATACAAAAAATTAGCCAGGCGTGGTGGCGGGCGCCTGTAGTCCCAGCTACTCGGGAGGCTGAGGCAGGAGAATGGTGTGAACAGGGGAGGCAGAGCTTGCAGTGAGCCGAGATCATGCCACTGCACTCCAGCCTGCGTGACAGAGCCAGACTCCATCTCACACGCACACACAAAACAAAGTAGACAATAATTTTATTCTTTCTGCGAGGTCAAGACTTAGCTGGCAGTTCTGGCCAAGGGTCTCATGAAGTTGCAGTCAGGATGTCGGCAGTGGCTGCAGACATCTGAAGGGTTGACTGGGGCTGAAGGATCTGCTTGCAAGTTCACTGTGAGCTTTTTCCTTCCTCTTTCATCAGCAAACTGTTTTGTACTTTCCATTGATAAAATGCATTCACATTATACCCATTATGTATAATATATGTGTTCCTATTTGTAAATCGTGATACAGTTATTTGTAAACAGTAAATTTTGCTTGTTGAGGTCGCTTTAAATTTGGATCATCATGTAAATACTTCAAGTAATCTTTTGATTTTTCACTTTGCTCATGATACTTTATTGGCAAACTAATCCTTTTAAAATCTGAACTCATCATGTAAAATGTAGGGTTAGTAGGTTCGGTGTGGTAGTTTATGCCTATAGTCCCAGCACTTTGGGAGGCCAAGGTGGAAGGATCACTTGAGGCCAGGAGTTGAAGACCAGCCTGGGCAACACAGTGAGACCCCATCTCTACAACACACTTTAAAAACAAAAATTTAGCCAAGTATAGTTGTGCATTTCTATAGTCCTAGCTACACAGGAGGCTGAAGCAGGAGCCCATGAATTCAAGGTTACAGTGAGCTATGATCATGTCACTATGCTTCAGCTTGGGCAACAGAGATACCTTGTCAAAAAAAAAAAAAAAAAAAAAAAAAAAAAGATGGGCAGTAGGGCTGTTTCCAAACAGTTGACACGAACATTCTTGCTGGATAATAATGTTCCAGCTTCTTGGACAGTACCTTGAAAAAAAAAAAAAAAAAAAAAAGTAAGGTTATTAACATTTAAATATATATTGTGATTATTAAAAATTGCTTCGTGAGGGAAAGAAAATATAATGCACTGGCTTTATAAGGACGTCATGAAATTTGCAGTTAAGTGGATATTGGCCTTTTATTTTTGTCTTCCTTCTGGAATGAGGGTTGAAAATAAATTGGTAATTAGGTCAGGCTCAGTGGCTCACTCCTGTAATCCCAGTGCTTTGGGATGCTGAGACAGGAGGAACACTTGAGACCAGGAGTTTGAGACCAGCCTTTTTCCTTTTTTGTCTCTTCAAAAAAGGAAAAAAGAAAAAATTACCCAAGCTTGGTGGCACTTGCCTGTAGTCCCAGCTAGTCAGGAGGCTGAGTCAGGAGAATTGCTTGAGCCTAGGAGTTAGAGGCTCAAGTGAGGTACGACCTTACTCACTCCAGCCTGGGCGACAGAGCAACACTTTGTCTCTAAAAAAAGAAAAGAAAAATTGTGATTATATATAAACAAAGGTTGAGTGGCAGCAGAGCTTTTGTGTTAGGCATCTGTGTACTCTGTGTCCAGCCTAGGTTTTTCTCATACCTTAATGGCCTTCTTTCTCCTTAGGGCTAACTTACAGGCCATACTTTACTGAAGGAGGGGAATATTGCTGCTGCTGCTGCTGCTGTGGGTTGGCCATTAATTCAAGTTTTCAGTATCCCACTTTCAGTCCAGCTAAGTGGATAAGGGCATTTATTTTTAGTTGAAAGGGACATTTTATCAACTTTAAAGTTATATGCATTAAATATTTAAATATATTGACTTCTTTCTCCATTCAGGTGTTGAATGTTTGTTTTCTAAAGGAGACAATGATTCATAATTTGTGACACTATAAATCCTGAGGTTTATAGAAAGGATTCATGACTTTGTAATGGAGGTGTCTTTTGCATTTTTTGTATTTTGGTCACATCTCTTGGTTGAGAGTACCTGGAAATCAGTATTTCCAGATCCTGGAAGAATCTATAGAAAATAATCCATCTTAATGCTTTAGATAACAATTTTCATTATTGCAAATAATCAAGAATGAGCATCGTTGTAGACTCCATTATCATTTAAAAAATAGTTGTTATCTGCAAAGTAAGTATGCTTCACATAAGGAATCTGTGTAAGTTGTTTCTTGTGTCCACTATTACATAACTGAACAAATTGTTTTTATATTATACAATAAATTTGATTTATGAGATTGGATGTAATTTTATTAATACCAATTAGTGTTATGTATTTAATGTATTTATTAATATATATGTTATAAATTTTTTATTACCTTTTTAAAATTATGCTTTTAAGAGGCTGACTTTAACGATCAAATATGAGTTGTTTAATTACTTCTGGCTTTAACTTTTCAAAGTAGCTTTATTGGTTTTATGGTCATAAGACATTGAAATTTTTCAAAAATTCAAAAAAGGAAAAAAAGTAGTGATTACATTTGTAAGCCCACCACTGAGAAACAAACCAAATGAACAGCCTTCCAGATTTTTTAATAGACCCGTATATATATTTTTTAACAAAAATGTAATTTTTTACATATTATTTTATAGGCTATCTTTTAAAATTTAATACTTACTGAACATCTTTCTGTGTCAGTAAATATGAGAATAAGTATTTTTAATGGCTGCATATTTGTGGAATTTATTTCACTAGAGCCATATTTCAGACATATATATTGTTTTAAATTTTTTCTTGTAAACAGTGCTATGCTGAACATTCATATATAGTTGTTTGTATTTATCTAATTATTTCCTTATTTTCCTAGAATTGGAAATGTAGCATCAAAAGTGTTTGCTTATTTTTTGTGGTTTTTGATACATAGTCAAATTGACCACTAGAAAGGTTATATCGATTTACACTCTTGCCAATAATCTTTGAGAGTGATCATTATTTCCCTACTCCTGTCACCGAGTATTACTAATCTTTTGTCAGTCTTACATTGAAATCTCATTGTTATAATTTGAATTCAACTGATTACTAATAAAATTGAAATCTTTTCATATTTTTTGACCATTTGTATTTCTTTTCCAAATTGTCTTTTCATGTACATTGCCCACATTATTATTGGGATGCTTATATCTGTATTAATTTTTAAGAGCCCTTAATACATTAGGGCTACTAATCTTTCTCTGTCATAAATGTTCTAAATTTTCTCCATTTATTTGTCTTTAACTTTGCCATCCTGAAACTTTATTGTGTAGTCATGCCTATCAGATTTTTAAAAATAATTTTGAGCTCTTCTAGCTAAAAGCTTTACATTATTGTGTAGTCATGCCTATCAGATTTTTAAAAATAATTTTGAGCTCCTCTAGCTAGCTGGACTATGTAGAATTCTGTTTACAAATTCATATAAATATCCTAAATTTGATAACCCAGTTGATTACAAAAGCTATCTAACCATGAAAGTTTTCCAGGCAACTAGTCAACCAAACTGATTCCCTTTCTTAATTTAATCAGAGAAATGGTCTATATTGTAAAACATGTGGGTGTGACGTTTTAAAATCTAAAGTTGTTTATATAAAATTACATTATACAGACTGAAAGTTGATTATCCAGTCTAGGTTTTGTCTGATGATTGATTTTCTTCAGTGGTATTTAGTAATTATAAGCTTTTCTACCTACTGATTACCAGTATGGACAGGTCGTTTCCTGTTCAATATAATATATTTGGGAGGTTCCTCTTCCGATCCATTGTGAAGGAAGATAGAACCCATGTTCTTCTATACAGATGTTCTTTTACTTATGATGGTGTCCATGTCCTGATAAACTCATCGTAAGTCAAAAATTTCATAAGTTGAAAATACATTAATGCCCACAAACCCACTGTAGAGTCAAAAAATAATAAATTGAACCATCATAGGTCGAAACCATCTGTATATACTGAAAAGGCCACATACCGTACAGTCTTCTCCAGTCTTGCAGCTTGAGTGTGGTCATATGACCTAGACTTAGCCAATCAGACACATACCTTACCACGCTCCGAATTTTGTATTGAGAGCAAGGAAACAAATACTGCCAAGAATCTTTTATAGCAGCAGTAGACAGGGCAGCACTGGCAGCAATGCCATTGGTAATATCTGGTGACAGGAGTTTGGGCAGTGTAAGCTGGGCTTCGTGGCAGAGAGATCTTCATCAGACCAGTTGTCTGGTGTCATTTTAACTGAAGGTCTTGAGGTATAGTTTTGAAGCCTGGTTTTCAAAACCTGACAAGTCTGTGATTTCCCAATTTCCTTATTTTTTGTTGTTGTTGTTTTTCAGACAGGGTCTCACCCTGTCACTTAGACTGGAGTGCAGTAGGGCGATCGTAGTTCTTTACTGCAGCTTCAAACTCCTGGACGCATGTGATCCTTCTACCTTAGCCTCCCGAGGAACTAGGACTACGGTGTACATCACCACGCCTGGCTATTTTTTTTATTTCTAGTGCAGACAGTCTGTGTCGCCCAGGCTGGTTTCAAACTCCTGGCCTCAAGCAATCCTGCCTTGGCCTCCCAAACTGCTGGGATTACAGGTGGGAGCTACCACACTTGGCCCCAAAAATTTTAATAAATTTTTTTTTTACTTATACAAAACTGTTTTTGCCCTTCCTTGCACTTAGAACCATAGCTGATAACGAGATCTGGGTCAAATATTACATCATTCCTCTACCAATTTGGAATTATGTACACATTTCTCTCCACCATATACATACTGGGTCTGGTTCTCGATTTCGTATTCACCTTTCTGTACTCACATCATGCCACTTTTTTTTCAAAAGTTTATTAGCATGTGCTCTTTCAAATGAAATTTAAATTTTGTGAAGTTCCTAGAAGAGAATCCCTTTATAATTTTGATTAAAATTGCATTAAATTTGTAGATTAATTTGGAGAGAATAACACCATCAGTGTTGTCTTCTTATACAAAAAAAAAAAAAAAAGGTCTGGCTTGTGTATGAGTTAGGATCCATCAAAGAAACAGAACTACTTTGTGAGCTAAAGACCTATGGAATTGTGGGAGGTGGTAGAGCAGGCTGCAGACTTGCCTCTGAGTCTCTTGTTCTGCCTGAGGTTGCTGCAGATCAACTAGACTGGCAGTGAGGCAGGGATACTGGATGTGGATGAGAGAAAGGACAAACTGAAACCCTTGGGGACAAAGTGGAACCTGCATCAGCCTCTCACAAACCCTAGTTTTGATGCTTGAGTAACCTGCAGGAGAGGATGACACTTTCGATGTCAGAGCTACACTTGTGGGCCCAGGATTTGGAGAAGTGCACAGAAGGTCCGATGGGAGTTGAAGGAGCTGCAGGTCCAGCTTCTTCCGCATGCCAGCAAGGTGAGCTAACAGATTAGCAGCACATGCAGGCTTCACAGCATGTTCTGCATTGACCTTCACAGTGTAAAAAATATGACTGTTGCTTCATTTGTGACTTCTGTATAATGTCTCCTATAGCCAACAGTACCCAGAACTATATAAAGAAGGGAATTCTGGGAAATGTTTTTAAGTCCGAGTTAGCTGAGTTGATACAGTACAAAGCCATTAGAGCTCTAGTTAAATGATCTTTTTCATCTTTTAATAACGTTTTGTCATTTCATTCTTGCTATTTTAATTCTTGGCATTTTGAGTTGCTGCTGTGAATGTTCATTTTCCCATCTTTCTTAAGATTATTGCTATTATGTTGAAAAATGTGGTTACTTCTATGAACTAAAACAATTTTTCAATTTAAATTCCAACAGTTTTCTGTTGGTTCTCTTGGGTAGGCAGTCATTTCACCTGCAAACTAATGTAATTATCTTTTTCTTCCTGATAATGTAATGATGCATTTTCTTCCCTCCATCTCTCGCCTTTATTCTTTTTCCTCATTACATTGATTAAAACTGCCAGAACAATCTTATAGTAGCTATACTGTTTCTGACTTTTTTTTTTTTAAATATACTTTAAGTTCTGGAGTACATGTGCAGGACGTGCAGGTTTGTTACATAGGTATACAAGTGTCATGGTAGTTTGCTGCACCCATCAACCTGTCATTTACATTAGGTCTTTCTCCTAATGCTATCCCTCCCCTAGCCCCCCATCCACCGACAGGCTCTGGTGTTCCCTTCTCTGTGTACCCTCCCTGTGTCCGTGTGTTCTCATTGTTCAACTCCCACTTATGACTGAGAACATGCAGTGTTTGGTTTTCTGTTCTTGTGTTAGTTTGTTGAGAATGGTTTCCAGCTTCATCCATGTCCCTGCAAAGGACATGAGCTCATTCTTTTTTATGGTTGCATAGTATTCTGTGGTGTATATGTGCCACGTTTTCTTTATCCAGTCTGTCGTTGATGGGCATTTGGTTCCAAGCCTTTGCTGTTGTAAACAGTGCCGCAATAAACATACTTGTGCATAAGTCTTTATAGTAGAATGATTTATAATCCTTTGGGTATATACCCAGTAATGGGATCGCTGGGTCAAATGGTATTTCTAGTTCTAGATCCTTGAGGAATCGCCACACT
>NW_012101655.1:94588-129678 GCF_000951045.1 Mandrillus leucophaeus | reverse complement strand
GACAGGGTTTCACCATGTTAGCCAGGATAGTCTCGATCTCCTGACCTCGTGATCCACCCGCCTCGGCCTCCCAAAGTGCTAGGATTACAGGCTTGAGCCACCGCGCCCGGCCGGTTTTTATGGTTTTATGTCTTACGTTTAAATCTTTAATCTATCTTGAGTTAATTTTTGTATAAGGTGTAAGGAAGGGATCCAGTTTCAGCTTTCTGCATATGGCTAGTCAGTTTTCCCAACACCATTTATTAACTAGGAAATCCTTTCCCTTTCCCCATTGCTTGTTTTTGTCAGGTTTGTCAAAGATCAGATGGTTGTAGATGTGTGTTGTTATTTCTGAGGGCTCTGTTCTGTTCCATTGGTCTGTATATCCGTTTTGGTACCAGTACCATGCTGTTTTTGTTACTGTAGCCTTGTAGTATAGATTGAAGTCAGGTCGTGTGATGCCTCCACCTTTGTTCCTTTTGCTTAGGATTGTCTTGGCTATCTATGTGGGCTCTTTTTGGTTCCATATTAACTTTAAAGTAGTTTTTTCCAATTCTGTGAAGTCAGTGGTAGCTTGATAAGGATAGCATTGAATCTGTAAATTACTTTGGGCAGTATGGCCATTTTCATAAATGATTGTTCCTATCCATGAGCATGGAATGTTTTTCCATTTGCTTGTGTCCTCTCTTATTTCCTTGATCAGTGAGTGGTTTGTAGCTCTCCTTGAAGAGGTCCTTCATATCCCTTGGAAGTTGTATTCCTAGGTATTTTATCTCCTTGTAGCAATTGCGAATGGGAGTTCACTCATGATTTGGCTCTCTGTTTGTCTGTTATTGGTGTATAGGAATGCTTGTGATTTTTGCACATTGATTTTATATCCTAAGACTTTGCTGAAGTTGCTTATCAGCTTAAGGAGATTTTGGGCTGAGATGATGGGGTTTTCTAATTATACAATCATGTCATCTGCAAACAGAGACAATTTGACTTCCTCTTTTCCTAATTGAATACCCTTTATTTCTTTCTCTTGCCTGATTGCCCTGGCCAGAACTATGTTGAATGTACAATTAAGTTATTATTGACTGTATGACTGTAGTTACCCTGTTGTGCTATCAAGTAGTAGGTCTTACTCATTCTTTCTTTTTTTTTTTTTGAGATGGAATCTTGGTCTGTCACCCAGGCTGGAGTGCAGTGGCGTGATCTCAGCTCACTACAACCTCCGTCTCCTTGGTTTGAGTGATTCTCCTGCCTCAGCCTCCCGAGTAGCTGGGATTACAGGCGTGTGCCACCACACCCGGCTAATTTTTGTATTTTTTGTAGAGACGGGGTTTCACTGTTGTAGTCAGGCTGGTCTTGAACTCCTGACCTTGTGTCCACCCACTTCATCCTCCCAAAGTGCTGGGATTACAGGTGTGAGAAACTGTGCCTGGCCTTCTTTTTTTTTTTTTTTTGTACCCATTAACCATCCCCACCTCTCGCTATTGCCCCCACCACCACCCTTCACAGCCTCTGGTAATGATCCTTCTACTCTCTAGGTCCATGAGTTCAATTGTTTTGATATTTAGATCCCACAAATAAGTGAGAACATGTGATGTTTGTGTTTCTGTGCCTGGCTTATTTCACTTAGCAAAATGTTCTCCAGTTCCATCCATGTTGTGGCAAATAACTGGATCTCATTCTGTCTTACGGTTGAATAGTAGTCCATTGTGTATATTCACCACGTTTTCTTTATCCATTCATATGTTGATAGACACTTAGGTTGCTTCCGGATCTTAGGATCTTAGCTATTGTAAACAATGCTGCAACAAACCCAGGAGTGTATATATCTCCTTAATATACTGATTTCCTTTCTTCTGGGTATATACCCAGCAGTGGGATTTCTGAATCATGTGGTAGTTCAATTTTTAGTTTTTTGAGGAACCTTCAAATTGTTCTCCATAGTGGCTGTACTAATTTACATTCCCACCAGCAGAGTACAAGGGTTCCCTTTTCTGCACATCCTCATCATCATTTGTTATTGCCTGTCTTTTGGATATAAGCCATTTTAAATGGGGGAGATGATAGCTCATTATAGTTTTGATTTGCATTTCTCTGATGATCAAAAATATTGAGCACCTTTACATATGCCTGTTTGCCATTTCTGTGTCTTCATTTGAGAAATATCTATTCAAATTTTTTGCCCATTTTTGATTAGATCATTGTATTTTTTTCCTATGGAACAGTTTGAGCTCCTTATGTATTCTGGTTATTATTCCTTTGTCAGATGGATAATTTGCAAATATTTTTTCCCATTCTCTGTGTTTTTTTTCTTTGCTTTACTGATTGTAACCTTTGCTGTGCAGAAGCATTTTAACCTGATGAGCTCCCATTTGTCCATTTTTGTTTTAGTTACCTGTGTTTGAGGGATGTTACTAAAGAAATTTTTGCCCACACCAATGTCCTGGAGATTTTCCCCAATGTTTTCTTGTAGTAGTTTAATAGTTTGAAGTATAGATTTAAGTTTTTAATCCATTTTGATTTGATTTTTGTATATGGTGTGAGATAGGGGTCTGCTTTCATTCTTCTGCATATAGATATCTAGTTTTCCCAGTACCATTTGTTGAATAGACTGTCTTTTGCCCAGTGTATGTTTTTGGCACCTTTGTCGAAAATTAGTTCACTGTAGGTGTGCAGATTTTTTTCTGGGTTCTCTATTCTGTCTCATAGGCTGATGTGTCTGTTTTTATGTCAGAACCATGCTGTTTTAGTTACTATAGCTCTGTAGTATAATTTGAAATCAGGTTATGTGATTCTTCCTGTTTTGTTCTTTTTTGCTTAGGATAGCTTTGGCTATTCTGGGCCTTTTGTAGGTCCATATAAATTTTATGATTTTTTTTTTCTGTTTTTGTGAAGAATACCATTAATATTTTGATAGTGATTGCATTGAATCTATAGATTGCTTTGGGTAGTGTAGACATTTTAACAATATTGATTCCTCCAGTCCATGAACATGGATTGTTTTTCCATTTTTTGGTGTCCTCTTCAATTTCTTTCTTCACTGTTTTATACTTTTCATTATAGAGATCTTTCACTTCTTTGGTTACTTCCTAGATATTTAATTTTATGTGTGGCTATTATAAATGGAATTACTTTAAAAATTTCTGTTTCACATTGTTCAATATTGTCATATTGAAATGCTAGTGATTTTTGTATGTTGCTTTTGTATCCTGCAACTTTACTGAAGTTGTTTATCTTCTCTCATTTATCTTCCCTCCTTTTTTCTTAGTCTGGCTAAAGTTTTGCCAATTTTGTTTAACTTTTCAAAAAACCAACCTTGTGTTTCATTGATCTTTTGTATTTTTTTATTTCAATTTTTTTTATTCTCTGATCTTTATTATTTCTTTTCTTCTACTAATTTTGGGCTTGGTTTGCTCATGCTTTTCTAGTTTAATAGTTTTAATAGTTTTCTTATCATGTCTTTAGGTTTTTCCAAATATAGGATCATATCATCTGCAAACAAGGCTAATTTGACTTCATCCTTTCCAATTTGGATGCCTTTTATATCTTCCTCTTATCCGATTGCTCTAGCTAGGATGTCTGTTACTGCTGAATAACAGTGATGACAATGGGCATCATCCTTATCTTGTTCCAGATCTTAGAGGAAAAGCTTTCAATTTTCCCCCATTCGGTGTTGTGAGCGCAAAATATCTGAGACAGGTCTCAATCAGTTTAGAAAGTTTATTTTGTCAAGGTTAAGGATGTGCCCGTGACACAACCTCAACAGGCTATGATAGCATGTGCCCAAAGTGGTCAGGGTACAGCTTGCTTTTATACATTTTGGGAGTCATGAGACATCAATCAGTTATGTTTAAGATGTATGTTGAGGCCAGGCGCAGTGGCTTACACCTGTAGTCCCAGCACTTTGGGAGGCTGAAGCGGTGGATCACTTGAGATCAGGAGTTCAAGGCCAGCCTAGCCAACATGGTGAAACCTCATCTCTTCTAAAAATACAAAAATTAGCTGGGCATGGTGGCGTGCGCCTGTAATCACAGCTACTTGAGAGGCTGAGGCACAAGAATCGCTTGAACCTGGGAGGCGGAGGTTGCAGTGAGCCGAGATTGCACCACTGCCCTTGGCAGGGCAAGCGAGACGCCATCTGAAAAAAAATAAAACAAAAAAGACATATGTTGATTCCTTCTGGAAAGGTGGGACAACTCAAAGGGAAGACTTCCAGGTTGTAGGTAGATAAGAGACAAAATGTTGCATTATTTTGAGTCCTGGCCCAGCCTTTTACTGAATACACAATTTTCTCTGACTCACTGAATCTGCATTTTTACATAAACAGGGCAAAGGAAGCAATCAGATACCCATTTGTCTCAGGGGGATGATTTACTGCCCTGTACCTGTGAAGATAAACCATCAGTTCACATTGCCAGGGTGAAATTCAGTGGAACTGTTTCGGGGTAAAGATCTTGAGATCCACAAGGAATTAATTTCTGAGCAAATTGTGAGGGAGGTATGTAGCTTTTTATCTTTGTAGCTATCTCATTTGGGAATAAAATGGGAGGCAGGTTTACCTGACATAGTTCCCAAGTTTACTTTTCTCTTGACTTAGTGATTTTGGGGTCCCGAGATTTATTTTCCTTTCACAGTATGATACTAGCTATGGATCTGTCATGTACAGCTTTTATTATGTTGAGGTATGTTCCTTCCATACCCAGCTATTTTTAGGGTTTTTAAAACAAGTAAATGTTGAATTTTACCTAGCCCTTTTTCAGCATCAATTGAAATGATATATGGTTTTTGTCCTTCATTCTGTTGATATGATATATCACACTGATTGATTTGCATATGTTATTGCATCCTGGGGATAAAGCCCACTTAGTCATGATGAATAATCTTTCTAATGTATTGGTGAATTCAGTTTGCTAGTATTTTATTGAGAATTTTTGCATCAATATTCATCAGAGATACTGGCCTGTAGTTTTCTTTTTTTGATGTGTCTTTGTTTAACTTTTCCAAAAAAGAACCTTGTGTTTCATTAATCTTTTGTATTTTTTAATTTCAATTTCATTTATTTCTTCTCTGATCTTTATTATTTATTTTGTTCTACTAATTTTAGGCTTGCTTTGCTCTTGCTTTTCTAGTTAAGATGCACTGTTGAACTGTTCGTAAGAAGTTCCTCTTTTTTGATGTTGGCATTTATAGCTGTAGACTTACCTGAGTACTGCTTTTGCCATATCCCATAGGTTTTGGTATATTATGTTTCCGTTATTATTTGTTTCAAGAAATTTTTAAATTTCCTTCTTAATTTCTTCATTGACCCACTGGTCATTCAGGAGAATATTGTTTTATTTCCGTGTATTTGTATAGTTTCCAAAATTCCTCTTGTTATTAATTTCTAGTTTTATTCCACTGTGGTCAGGGAAGATGCTTGATACTAATTCAATTTTTTTCATGTTTTAAGACTTGTTTTGAATAGTCTATCCCTGAGAATATCCATGTGCTGAGGAAAAGAATGTGTATTCTGCAGCTCTTAGATGACATGTTCTGTAAATATTTATTAGATCGATTTGGTCTATATTGCAGATTTAGTCTTGTGAACCCCGAAAATTTGAGACAGGTTTTAGTTAATTTAGAAAGTTTATTTTGCCAAGGTTGATGATGCACCCATGACACAGCCTCAGGAAGTCCTGATGACATGTGCCCAAGGTGGTCAGGGCACAGCTTGGTTTTCTACGTTTTAGGGAGACATGAGACATCAATCAATATGTAAGAAATACATTAGTTCCATCCAGAAAGGCAGATACAGCTCAAAGTAAGGACCCCCATGGAGGGCTTCCAGGTCACAGGTAGGTGAGAGACAGATGGTTTCATTCTTTTGAGTTTCTGATAAGTCTTTCCCAAGAAGGCAATCAGAATATGTATCTATCTCTGTGAACAAAGAGATGACTTGAAAAGAACGAGAAGCAGGTTTGCCCTGAGTGATTCTCAGCTTGAAAGGACCCAAGATATTTTCCTTTCACAGTCTGATGTTTCTTTGTTGATTTTGTGTCTGGAAGATCTGTCCAATGCCAAAAGTGGGGTATTGAAGTATCCAACTATTATTACATCGGGGCCTATCTCTCTCTTTAGCTCTAATAATATTTCCTTTATATATCTGGGTGCTGCAGTGTTGAGTGCACATATGTTTAAAATTGTTATATCCTCTTGTTGAAATTACATCTTTGTCATTATGCAGTGACCTTGTCTCTTATACTTTTTGTCTTGAACTCTATTTTGTTTAATATAAGTATAGCTATTCCTGCTCTTTTTTGGCTTCCATTAGCATGGAATATCTTTTCCCATCCATTTACTTTCAGTCTATGTGTGTCTTTATAGGTAAAGTGTGTTTCTTGTAGGTAACAGATCAATAGATCTTGGTTTTTCATGCATTCAGCTAGTCTATAGCTTTTGATTAGAGAATTTAGTCTATTTATGTTCAATGTTAGCTTTGATAAGTAACAACTTAACTCTTGCCATTTTGTTGTTTATTTGTTGGTTGTTTTATACTCTTTTCTTCCTTCTTTTTTTTTTTTTTTTTTTTTTTGAGACAGAGTCTCTCTCTGTTGCCCATGCTGGAGTGCAACAGCGCAATCTCAGCTCACTGCAACCTCCACCTCCCAGGTTCAAGCAATTCTCCTGCCTCAGCCTCCCAAGTAGCTGAGACTACAGATGTGTGCCACCACACCCAGCTAATTTTTGTATTTTTAGTAGAGACGGGATTTCACCATGTTGGCTAGGCTGGTCTCAAACTCCTGACCTCAAGTGATCCACCCGCCTTGGCTTCCCAAAGTGCTGAAATTATAGGCATGAGCCACTGCGTCTGGCCTCTTCCTTCTTTCTTTCCTTCCTGTCTTCCTTTAGTTAAAATGATTTTCTCTGGGGATGCGATTTAGTTTCTTTCTATTTTTTGTGTATTCATTGTATGGTTTTTGGTTAGAGGTTATTATGCAGTTTGTAGATACTCTTACAACCCCTTATTTTACCTGATAACAACTTAACACTGCATAAACAAACAAGCAAAAAGAAAACTAATAAAAACTCTATGTTTTAACTTCATCCCCCCCCGCCTACTGTTTCACTTTTTGTTGTTTCTATTTATGTCCTATTATACTGACTATGTCTTGAAAAGTTGTAGGCATTATTTTTGATTGGCTCATCATTTATTCCTTCTACTTAGAATAAGAGTAGTTTGCATTCCACATTTACAGTGTTATCATATTCTATGTTTTTTGTGTACTTACTATTACCAGTGAATTTTGTACCTTCAGATTATTTCTTATTGCTCATTATCCTTTTCTTTCTGACTGAAGTTCTCTCTTTAGCTTTTCTTATAGGACAAGTCTGGTGTTGATGAAATCCCTCAGTGTTTGTTTGTCTGGAAAAGTTTTTATTTCTCCTTCATGTTTGAAGGATATTTTTGCCAGATATATTTTTCTAAGATAAAAGTTTTTTTCCTTTAACACTTTCAAGATGTCATACCACTCACTCCTAGCCTGAAAAAGTTTCCACTGAAAAGTCCGCTGCCAGATGTATTGGAGCTCTATTGTATGCTATTTGTTTCTTTTCTTTTGCTGCTCTTAGGATTGTTTCTTTATCCTTGACCTTTGGGAGTTTTATTATTAAATGCCTTAAGGTAGTCTTCTTTGGGTTAAATCTGCTTGGTGTTCTACAAGCTTCTTGCACTTGGATAGTAATATCTAAGTTTGAGAAGTTCTCTGTTATCACTTTCAATAAACTTCTACCCTTATGTCTTCCTCTGTCTCATCTTTACAGCCAATAACTATTAAATTTGCTTTTTTGAGGTGATTTTCTAGATCCTGTGTGTATGCTTCATTGTTTTTCATTCTTTTTTCTTTTGTCTCCTCTGACTGTGTTTTCAAATAGCCTGTCTTCAAGCTCACTAATTCTTCTGCTTGATCAGTTTTGCTATTAAATGACTTGGGTGCATTCTTCAGTATGCCAATTGCATTTTTCAAGTCCAGATTTTTGGCTTGATTCTGTTTAATTATTTCAATCTCTTTATTAAATTTATCTGATAGAATTCTGGATTCCTTTTCTGTATTATCTTGAATTTCTTTGAATTTCCTCAACACAGCTATTTTAAATTCTCTCTCTGAAAAGTCACATATCTCTGTTTTCCAAGATTGGTCTCTAGTGCCTTATTTAGTTCTGTAGCAGGATGAGCTGCGGACAAAACCCCTCAAACACTGAGATAGTGAAGGGAGTGGCTTTAATCAGCTGGGAGCATCAGCAGGCTAGTGTCTTAAAATCTGAACTCATCAGGTGCTCAACTTCTGTCCCCTTTTAAGGGCTCACAACTCTAAGGGGGTCCGCATAAGACGGTCATGATCGATTGAGCAAGCTGGGGGGGTATGTGACAGGGGCTGCGAGCACCAGTGGTCAGAGTAAAACAGAACAGAATGGGAGGTTTCACAATGTCCTTCCATACAATGTCTGGAATCTATAGATAACAACACTTGCTAGGTCAGGGGTCGAATTTTAACTACCAGGCTTAGGTCAGGCAGGCCTAGGCCTGGTTTCGGGTCTGGTTCCTAGGTGCTGGGCTACCTGCCTTTAGTTTTGCTTCTCTTTCCTTTTCTGAGTATAAAACAATATAAAACAATATGAGAGGCTCTCTGTCTTCCCTCATTTCCCCCCTTTGAGACTCTCACCTTTTATTAGTGGGAGTTCTCACTCTTACTTTTGCTACTTATGTCTTCTTGTGCAATACATTGATAGTGATTCATATAGTATAGTTGTGCTGAAGCATTTTGGTGAACTAAGTAGCGATGAAGCTTTTTATCACTTGAAGAAGTACAGGTAGCAAACAAGGGAGCAGTAAGCAGGTTCTTATTGCTATTATAACTTCTATTATAAGAGTTTTAAATCCTCCTAGTGCTGGGAACTAATTTCTAAACATGGCCCTAGGATCAAATCCATGCCATACTTGCATGGGCACATGTGTCAGTTTTGTTATATCTTTAACTATGTCTTCAACTACTTACCCCTGATCTTCTATGTATAGACAGCAATTAGTAAGGTTAAATTTTCCACAAACCCTTCCTTCAGCTGCTAGCAGGTAGTCGAGAGCTAGTCTATTTTGATAGATAGCATTCTTCATCTGAGTTTCTTGCCGGGCTAGAACAGTCAAGGCTTGACCAGTTTTATTAGTGATGATTTCTAAAACAGCTTACAACCGTATGATTCAGTTGAGCATGTAAATGGGGGTCCGGTATCCCTGTGAGCTGTCTTGTGCCTAAGTAGCAGGCCTATAATATTGTATGATTCTCTTAGGGGGCTATTCATTATTTTTTGATTTTTTTATAGCTATGCTTTTCTTTTTGTGGGAAGCATAGACAGGGAAGTCCAGGAGTTCACCTGTTTTTATGGGCAGTAGGAAGAAAGATGGTTTAATAGTGCTAATAACACAACTAACTGTCCACTGTTCAGGCAGCTTAGCGTAGGTTCTATGTCCATATATCCAGTATAGCCTAGTGGAGGCCATCTAGTTCCAGTGGGACTCTGGGTGGGCTTAAACAGTCTGCAACTTTGGAAATTTACTGAATGGATTTTTATCTGTGTGGTTTGAACTCCACCATGTAACTGTTTTTGTGGTACCATTATACAGTTTTTGTCCTAGGCAACTAAGTCATCTTACAGAATGAGTGAATTCTTTCCTTTTTCTAGCTATGCAGTGTTGTCTAGTAATTGAGACTTTTAGAACCTAGAAATGATCAGGGTGATTCTTTAGGGCCAGGAATTCACCAGGAACTGGGTCTGTAGGCACTGATTCTCAGGCTTCTTATGGCCATTGATCTTCTATTACAGTTCCTCCATGAACATAACATTTAGAGACTGGGCTACATTCCTTGGATAGAATAGCATTATGCAAACAAGTTTCTTTTAGAGTCCTGGTACACTTATAATAACCATAAAATAATAGGACTGTAGCAATCTTTGTCCTACCTCGGTGACTTGATGTATATACTGGGAACAGTCCTCAGTCTGAGGAAGGTCAGTTGAAGTCCTTACTGTACAAGTCCAAATTTTAAGGAGAATGAGTCCCGCGATGAATTTCTTCATGCTTTGGCCATGCGTGGACCAGTCAGCTTCTGGGTGTGACTGAAGCAGGGCTTGTTGTCTTCAGAGTCACTTTGCGGGGGTTGGCGAAACTGCTCCCATCCACATACAGCTCCCAGTCTATTGATGTTTAAGGATGGTCTCGGATGTTGGGCCCACTAGAATAAACTGAGTCCAATACCTCTACACAGTTATGTTTAACTGGGCTCTCTGATACCAGGAGTAAGGTGACAAGGTTTAGGGTGTTGCAAACTTCAATGGTTATGCAGGAATTTTCACAGAGCAAGCTTTGGTATCTAGTTAGTCTAGCATTCATTAGCTAATGATGTCCTTTGGTATTTATTAAAGTCGCCACAGCATGGGGGGACTTTTTGTTTAGGTTTTGCCTAAGAGTTAGCTTATCTGCTTCTTGTGCTAACAGGACCATTACTGCCAGGGCCCTTAGACATGGGGGTCAGCCTTTGGAAACCTCCTCTAGTTGTTTTGAGAGATAGGCCACTGGCCTTGGCCAGGGCCCTACTGTCTGGGTTAAAACTCCAACTGCCTTTTTTTTTTTTTTTTGACACATGGAGTGTAAAGAGTTTTGTCAGGTCAGGTAGCCCCAGGACTGGGGCAGACCTGAGTTTTTCTTTTAACTCATGAAAAGCTTGTTGCTGTTGGTTGTAATAGATGTAGTTTATCTAATTTACATTTTTATTAACTGTCACCCACTAAAATATTGACTTAAATCCCGTAGCTATTTGATTTCAAGCTTTAAATTGATCTGGTATTCCTCATGGGACTCCAATTGCGTCTAAATGGATGTGAGAGTTGAAAGACCTATAAGGGGCTTCTCTCACTTTATGATGTCTTATTTTTCCTCCCTCTGGTTGATGAAATGCCAGGGTAAAAGGGATAGCCTATTGGACTAAAGTATGAGTGCCACTCTAGTTGTTCAGCAGAGTGCCCAGTAAAGGTCCACCACAATAGCACTACACATCCACTTGGGGATGAACAAGGGCTGACTGATTGATAAGCTCTTAAAAATTCTTAAGCTCATCACATCCCTTCAGGTCTCCAAGGAATGCTAAGTTTCCTTCCTGTCATGAGAGAAGCGAAGTGAACTTAGTGTTGGGAGACAGAGACTGGATGGCCCTCGGGGGCTGACCCGCAGGGTGCCGGACTTTGGGATATAGCAGAGAGAGCTTGGCATGACTTATTACTCCAGGTTGTAGAATCCTGGAAAAGAGCTACCATGCAGCCCATGCCTGGTCTACTGCAGGACCACCTTAGTGGAAGGGGGACAATCAGGGCCTCTGGCCTGCCATGTGCACAAGCATAACAATTGTTTTTGTTTAAAGTGCAGATGGAATATTTGATCCATTTCAGCCAGGCATTTGCATCTTGCTATGCTGTCTTAATTGCCAAAGTTTGTTTTAAGTTTTTAACTTTTATGATCTTCTAGTAAAAAATGTTTCCTTTAGCACCTATTTTTATTAGTTTTTAAACCAAAGAAAGCCAAATACCATTTTACATTTAACAATGCTTTTTGTATGATTTTTATACTAAATAAGCTAAATTTTACCTTTATATTAGTCTGTTGTTAATGTTGAACTTAATTTTAATAAAACCTTGTAGACATATTTATCTAATTTTTAATGTTTGACCATAAGGTAAGATTTTATAGACTCTTTTTAACCTTTTATAATTTTTGTTAAAGAGTAGTTTGGTGCTTCAAGAAAAACCTGTTGCATTTTTACCTTAATGTCTAGTTCACAGAAAAACTGGATGATACCTTTTTAACTTTAGCTAATATGTTTACACACAGAATTTTCTTTATAATTAATGTTTTAAAACTTCTTAAACTTTCAAAACAATATTTTCTTAACCTTTTGATGTAGGTAAAAATCTTACGCCTCCTTATAATCCTTTTACCAAAGGTGTATTTTACTTTCCTTATACACCTTGCACATAAACTGTTTCTTCAGTAGTACTCAGGAGGCCTTATTACTTTTACACAACATTTTTTGAATAAAATTTTTTATAACATTTTTTCTTTCACAACTTTTGCAGACAGTTCTTCAACATGTCTCAACTTTCTGACTTATTACAAACATTTTTTTCTTTAAACAACCAGTTAATTTATTTCAGGACAAGAATTTACCATATAACCCTCTTTTTACATAAATTCTATCTCCCCTTTTTTTTTCCTTTTTTTTTTTTTTGAAGATAGCCATTCTTGTTTTTTTAAAGCAAACTTTCTTTATGTCTGTGGACTAGACTGTCTAAGGCCACAAGATTAGAAGTTACTATAATACATGTTACACTGTTAACTTTTATTGAAAACCTTGTAAGTTTGGGATTTCATTTATCCTTTGCTATTAATAAGACCTTGTTTAGTCTAAATTAACTTAGAATTGGTATAGATGGCCTTTTTGTTTATTTTTTATTTTCTCCTGTTAGCAAAACAGCTGCCACTACAGATTGAATGCATCTGGGCCATCCGCGGGTTACTGGGTTAAGGATTTTTGATAGGAAGGCCTCAGTGCTTTCAGGATATGCCCTTGTTTACACTGACAACAAATTGGCATTAGAGTATTACAGAGTTACAGAAAATAATTATCAATTATAGGTTTTAAATTTACCTTGGCTTTTAAAGGAATAGGGTATACTGGTTTTTTCTTAACTACTTGTCTATTTCTCTTTCTCTTTTTCTTTCTCTCTTTCTCTTTTTCTTTCTTTCTCTTTTTCTTTCTCTCTTTGACTTCTGTCTCTCTTTCTCTCTGACTTTCCTTTTGCCTCTGTCTCTTCCTCTCTTTCTGCCTCTGTCTTTCTCTCTCTCTCTCTTTTCTTGACTCCTTTGTCTCTCTGTCTTTTCCTCTCTTTGCTTCTTTTTCTCTCTGTCACTTTCCTCTCTTTTCTCTGCTGGTCTTTCCTTGCCTCTGCCAGCCACTTATGCTGCTGTTCTCTTAACTACTGTGGGGGGGAAGTGGGTCTAAAACCAGTTGTAACTGTCTGTGTATGGAAACTGGTCTGGGTACCCTGGCTTACAGGTTACCTTGTGCCATACCTTTGAAACAAGGGATCTGTCCAGCCTTCCTTCTGATAGCCAATCCACCTCTAATGCTGGCCGGTCTATTTCACACAAAGTTCTAATTTTTCGTGGTGTCATAGTAACACCGTAATCTCCCTTAAATCCTTTCCTGAAGTTTTTCAACACAGTTCCTAGTCGGGCAGGCTTACTTTGTGCCTGATGCACGTCTCCTCTAGACAAAACACCATGCTTACACCACACGCACACTACAAAACAAAGAACGGGTAAAAAGGGCACACACATACTTTTACGGTTTATTCCAAACCAGAATCGAAACCAAAATCAGAATATCAAGAAATCCAAGCCAGGTCAAAACCAAAACCAAAGTATCAGGCAATACAAGTCAAGTCAAAAACAAAAACCAAAGTGCAGGTACAGGCACGTCGTGGGTGATCAGGCCACGCTTCCACTCAAATGGAGTAGGCAAGTTCCCAAGACCAGTCCTGTCAAGCAATTCAAACCAAGTCAAAACCAAAACCAAAGTGCCAATAAAGGCATGCCATGGGTGATCAGGCCCCGCTTCCACTCAAATGGAGTGGGCAAGTTCCAAAGACTAGTCTTACCAAGTTTTAGATGTCAGAACTCCAAGTGCCAGTTCCTTCCCTGTGTTCAGCCACTGCGTTGATCCTCCATGGGGACCTGCCACACACTGCTCTGGCGAGGTGTCCCACCAGGGCAAATGCCTACCCAGGAGCACTCTCAGGATCCGCGTTGCTCAGGCTGGTCGGAGTGCCCTGCAGGGATGTCCCACAGGGCAAGCTAAAGCCACCTAAGGAGCTGCCTGGACCATCCACCAATCACCTCGCTTCCCAGTCAGGGAACCAAGAAATGTAGCAGGACAAGCAGCGGACCAAACCCCTCAGACACCAAGATAGTGAAGGGAGTGGCTTTAATCAGCTGGGAGCATCGACAGGCTAGTGTCTTAAAATCTGAGCTCATCAGGTGCTCAACTTCTGTCCCCTTTTAAGGGCTCACAACTCTAAGGGGGTCTGCATGAGAGGGTTGTGATCGATTGAGCAAACCGGGGTGTACGTGACAGGGGCTGCGAGCACCAGTGGTCAGAGTAAAACAGAACAGAATGGGAGGTTTCATAATGTCCTTCCATACATTGTCTGGAATCTATAGATACCAGGCTTAGGTCATGCAGGCCTAGGCCTGGTTGCAGGTCTGGTTCTTCGGTTTCGGGTCTGGTTCCTAGGTGCCGGGCTACCTGCCTTTAGTTTGATTCTCTTTCCTTTTCTGAGTATAAAACAATGTGAGAGGGTCTCTCTCTTTCCTCAGTTCATTTGGTGAGGTCACCTTTTCCTGGACGGTGTTGATGCTAGTAGATGTTCTTCAGTGTCTGGGCATTGATGACTTAGGCATTTATTGTAGTCTTCATTGTCAGGGCTTATTTGTACCTGGCCTTCTTGGGAAGGTTTTCCAGATATTTGAAGGACTTGGATATTATAATCTAAGCTATATCTGCTTTAGGGGGCACTCCAAACCCAGTAATACTGTGGTTCTTGCAGACTCATAGAGGTACTGCCTTGATGGTCATGGACAAGATATGGGAGAATTCTCTGGATTACCAGGCAAGGACTCTTGTTCTCTTCCTTTACTTTCTCTCAAACAAAGAGTCTCTCTCTGTGTTCTGAGCCACCTAAAGCTAGGGTGGAGTAACCCAAGCTCCCCTGTGGCCACAACTACTATGACTGTGCTGGGTCAGACCTGAACCCAGCATGACACTTGGACTCACCCAATGCCTGCTATATTCACTTCCTGGCTACTGCCTGTGTTTGCTCTACGCCCTGGGACTCTACAATCAGCCAGTAGCAAAGCCAGTCAGGCCTGTGTCCTTCCTTTCAGGGCAGTGAGGTCCCCCAGGCCCTGGTTGGGTCTAGAGGTGCCATATGGGAGTCAGGGACTAGAGTCAAAAACCTTAGACGTCTATCTGATGTTGCACTGCAGATGAGCCAGCACTCAAACCACAAGATGCAGTCCTTCCCACTTTTCCCTCCCCTTTCCAAAGACAGAGGAGCCTGACTCCATAGCCACCACCACCCCAGGTCACAAAGAGTACTGCCAGAATACTGCTGATGCCCCTTAAGGCACAAGATTTCTCAAATCAGTTTGTGGTGGATGCTGCCTGGCCTGAGACCCACCCTTTAGGGCTGGGCTCCTCTCTGGCCCAGGGCAGGTCCAGAAATGCCATCCAAGAGTCAAATCCTGGAATCAGGGACCCCAAGAGACCGCTTAGTGCTCTATCTTCCTATGCCTGTGCTGGTACCTAAGGTGAAAGACAAAGTCCCCTTTAGTTTTCCCTCTGCTGTTCTCAAACAGAGGGAGTTTTTTCCAATAGCCACCACAACTGATAATGTGCTGAGTCTCACCTGAAGCCAGCAAGTCTCAGAGGCTCACACAAGGCCCTTGATGTAGTACCTGGGTATCACTGCTGGTTGTTCAGGTCCCCAGGGCTCTTCAGTTAGTAGGTTATGAATGCTGCCAGTTTTGGGTCCTGTCCTTCAAGTCAGGGCGTTCCCTTCTGGCTCTGAATATGTCTAGAAATGACATCAGGGAACTAGGGCCTGGAATGGGGGCCTCATGACTCTGACCTGTGCCCTGTCCTGCTGTGGTTGAGCTGTTATTCTCCTCAAGCAAAAAGAAGGGATCTCTTTTGGAGCCTCAAGATGTGCAGCATGGGGTTAGGTGAGGGTGATGCCAGCACGCCTTTGGCTGCCCCAACTGGTGTCTCAGTATGTCACGTGCCCA
Source organism: Mandrillus leucophaeus (assembly GCF_000951045.1). Lineage (NCBI taxonomy): Eukaryota > Metazoa > Chordata > Mammalia > Primates > Cercopithecidae > Mandrillus > Mandrillus leucophaeus. The sequence continues at coordinate 113,774 of NW_012101655.1, read as the reverse complement.
CCCAGTTCACTGTCTCTGGGCCTAGTTCAGCTCTAGGACTCACCTAAGGGTTTCAGTCCTTATAGCCTACACTGCCTTTCAAGTTTACTTGGAGACAGAGGGCACTGTAGCCCTCAGTGGCGAGGTTTGCAGAAACTCAAATTCAGACCAATGGAATGGGCATTTCCCCTCTGGCTTGGGCTAATTTAAATGTTCCCTCTGTGGCTGGACATCAACTGAGTTTAGTCTGGTTTTCCTTTCTGCTCTAACAGGACAGCACTGAGTTCAGTGCCTCAAAACTGCTGTGTTCTCCCTCCCTCAGTGCCCAGAGATGCTCTCTGCCCCACTCTGCCACTTCTGGGGTGTAGGGGAGGGGTGGCGTTAGTGACTCAGGACTGTTTTTGCTTTTTTGTGTTTGTTTGTTTGTTTTTTACCTCTTATGTGCTTCTTTCAGTGGTGTGAAGTTAAAACCAGGTACTATGAGTCTCACCTGATTTTGGATTCTTATGAAGGTGTTTTTTTTCTATGTAGATAGTTGTTAACTTGTGTTTGGGGATGATCGATGGAGCCTTCTATTCTGCTATTTTGCTCTGCCTCTCTAATTCAAATATGTGGTTAACTTTTATAGGGGTTCCATGAACATTTCAAAAGAACGTATGTTGTTTATAGCAGGAGTTCCCACCCCCAGGCCATGGACCAGTATGGGTTCATGGCCCATTAGGATCCAGGCCTCACAGCAGGAGGTGAGCGGCAGGCTGGCAAGTGAAGCTTCATCTGTGTTTACAGCCACTCTCCATCACTCATATTACTGCCTGAGTTCCACCTCCTTTCAGATCAGTGGCAGCACTAGCTTCTCACTGGAGAGCAAACCCTATTGTGAACTGCACATGCAAGGGATCTAGGTTGCGTGCTTCTTATGAGAATCTAATGCCTGATGATCTGTCACTATCTCTCACCATCCTAAGATGGAACTGTCTAGATGCAGGAAAACAAGCTAAGGGCTCCCACTGATTCTACATTATGATGAGTTGTGTAATTATTTAATTATATATAACAATGTAATAATGATAGAAATAAAGTACACAATAAATGTAATGCACTTGAGTCGTCCCAAAACCATCCCCCTCCACAGTCTGTGGAAAAATTGTCTTCCATAAAACCAGTCCGTGGTGCCAAAAAGGATTGGGACCACTGCTTCATAGCATATGAAGTTGTACACCTGAGTATGAAATAAAATTTATAAATTATATTATTCAGATTATACCTTTTTCTGACCACTTAATTTTTTACTGCTATGTTGTTTGACATGTAAGCATCCTCTTACCCCATAGAACTTTACTGCGATGTGAATATTTTATCCTTTCAGTTCTAATTCATCATTTTTACCTTGAATTCTGTGTTTGCAGTTAACATTACCATTGCTACTTAATTTTGTTTGTATTTCTTAGACATATATTTTCTCATCTCTTTATTTTCTATATTGTTAAGACTTTTTGTTTGAGGTGTTTTGTTTTGAACAATAACTTAGTGATGTTTTCTTTTACCCCAATCTGATTATGTTTGTCTCTTTATAGAAAAATTTAATACATTCACATTTGTTGTGGTATTTGTATTTTATTTGGTCCCTATTGCTTTTTGCAGAGTAGAGGGTGAACTGGCGGGAAGTAAGGTTTTCTTTTTTTCTTTTCTGTCTTGCTGTATTGATCAAATTTTCTTTATTTGTCTCCCTTCCTGCTAGAGATTGAGAAGTTCTACTACTCAGTTTCCCCTACCCCCAAAATAATACATGAGTATATAATTTCTAAGGCAAAACTTTTAAAATTCACAGTTGCCACATAGGTGGTGCCATAATTTAGCTATGCATAGAATGCTGCAGTCTATGATCTTTTTCTCTCAGAGTTCTGTAAGTGTTACCTCACAATATTCTGACATTTAGGGTTGATGATAATCACATTCTCTTTCTTTTGAAGATAACTTTTCCTTTTTTTTTTTTTTTTTTTTGACATTGAAACTCTAAAGCTTTTCTCTTTATTTTTGGAAATTTTTTTTCAATGCCCAACTCTTTGTCTTATATTTTCCCCTTAAGCTTTGGAAAAATTCTTTGCAAATGTTCTCATTTACTAATTTTGATGTTTGAAAGATTCATGCCACTATGCATTGCTTCAGTGTATAGTAGACTTTGCACTGAGTTTTTATTTGGATAATCAACTTCTTCATTTCCATAGTTTCTTGTTTTCATATTTCTCCTTTTTAAACAAAAACCTGCTGTTTTATAATCAATGTACGTTCTTAACTTTTTAACATTTTTGTTGGAGTATAATTGACATGTAATGAACTGTATATGTTTAAAATATATAGTTTGATATGTTTTGACATATGTATGAAACTGTGAACCATGAAACTATCACCACAGTCAAGATAATGAACATATGTGTCCCTTACCAAAGTTTCCTGATGCTCCTTTTTAATCATTCCTGCCTCTACTGTCTTTAGGAAACCATGGATCTGCTTTCTGTCACTATAAATTAGTTTGTATTTTGTAGAATTTTAAGTAAGTAGAATTATACTATGTACTCTTTTTAAAAACATATTTCTAGGCCAGGTTCAGTGACTCACGCCTGTAATCCCAGCACTTTGGGAGGCTAAGGTGGGAAGATTGCTTGAGGCCAGGTGTTCCAGACCAGCCTGAGCAACATGGTGAAATCCCATCTCTACAAAAAAATCTAATATTTAGCCAGGCATGGTGGCCTGTGGCTGTGGTTCCAGCTACTCAGGAGGCTAAGGCAGGGTGATCTCATGAGCCCAGGGCATAGAGGCTCCAGTGAGCCATATTCACACCACTGTACTCCAGCCTGGACAACAGAGCAAGACACTGTCTCGAAAAATAAAGAAAGAAAGAATTTTTTAAATTAAATAAATACAAATGGAAACATGTAGCTGGCGTGATGGCTCATGCCTGTAGTCCCAGCTACTCAGGAGGTGAGGCAGGAGGATCACCTGAGCCTAGGAGGTCGAGGTTGCAGTGAGCCAAGATCAAGCCACTGCACTCCAGTCTGGGCAACACAGTGAGACCCTGTCCTCAAAATAAATAAATTTAATTAAAAAATTTCTAAATGAAAATTTCAAACATACAGAAAAATAGAGAACAATATAATGAACTACAGTACATCTATTACCTACATTTATAATATTGTTTTGGTGGTTCATGTATCTAATTTTTAAAAGTAAATTGGCTTTATTTTTAAGTTTTTGTAAGTTTTTCTAATTAATAGACTTTATAAACTGATATGGTTTGGATTTGTGTCCTCACCCAAATCCTATGTCAAGTTGTAATCCCCAGTGTTGGAGGAGGGGCCTGGTGGGAGGTGACTGGTTCATGGGGGCAGATTTCCCCCTAGCTGTTATCATGATAGTGAGTGAGTTCTCACGAGATCTGGCTGTTTAAAGTGTGTAGCACCTTCCACTTCACTCTTCTACTCTGGCCATGTAAGACGTGACTCCTTCCTCTACCTTCCGCCATGATTATAAGTTTCCTGAGGCGTCCTCAGCCATGCTTCCTGTACAGCCTGCAGAACCGTAAGCGAATTAAGCCTCTTTTCTTTGTAAATTACCCAGTCTCAGGTAGTTCTATGCAAGAACAAACTAATACATAAACCTGAACAGCAGTTTTAGGTTTACAGAAAAATTGAGCCAATATTATAATGAATTCTTATAGATGCCCTTTGCCCTGCATACATTTTCCCCATTATTAACATTTGCAATAGTGTGGTATATTTGATACAAGTAGTGAACCAATATTGATATGTTATTATTGACTAAAGTCCATACTTTACATTAGGGTACATCCTTTGTGTTGCACAGTTCTCTGGGTTTTAACTGTGTACTTTTTGTTTGACGACTTTCACTTACTATAATTATTTCAGGATTCATTCATGTTTTTATGTGTATCATGTGTTTGTTCCTTTTTGTTCTACCTTTTGTATATTCACATGTTTAGGGACATTTGAGTGTTTCCAACTTGGAACAAATTCAGATAAAGCTGCTATGAACATTCATATGTAAGCCTGTGTGTACACATATGCTTTGGGAAAATATCTAGAAGTGGAATGACTGGGTTATATGGTCAGAGTACGTTTAACTTTCTGAGAAATTGGAAAATTGTTTTTCCAAAATAGTTACACTATTTTTCATTCCGACCAGCAGTGTATGAGTTTTGGTTGTTCCACATCTTTGTCAATATCTGGGATTGTCAGTCTTTAATTTTAGTCATCTTAACAGGTGTGTTTGATATCTCAGTTTTTAAATTTGTATTTCCCTAATAATTAATGGTGATGAACATATTTCTTATTCTTATTGTCTATCTGTATATCACACATGGTAAAGTACCCATTTTCACATCTTTTGTCCATTTTTGTATTGTCTTTTTTTTATTACTCTGTTTTGAGAGCTCTTTATATATTCTGGATATAAGTCCTTTATCAGATATAAGATTTAAAAATTGTTTTCTCTTTCTCTTAACATTGTCTTTCAAAGACCAGAAGCTTTTAATTTTGATAAAGTTCAACTTACCAATTTTTTAGTGGATCAAGATTTTGGTATTGTATCTGATAACTCTTTGTGTGACCCAAGGAGACAAAAATACTTTATGGTTTTTTTCCAGAAATTGTATCTTTTTATGTTTTATTTACATTTAGGTTTGTGATTCATTTTGAGATAATTTTTGTATGTGGAGTAAGATATGGATTCAGCTTTATGATTTTTGCATATGGATATCCATTTGTTCTTGTACCATTTGTTGAAAAGAATATTCTTCCTCCACTGATTTATCTTTACACCTTTATCAAAAATTATTTGACCAGGCTGGGCTTGGTGGCTCATGCCTGTAATCCCAGCACTTTGGGAAGCCAAGGATCACTTGAGGCCAGGAGTTCCAGACCAGCTAGGAGTTTGAGGCCTCTCTAGAGATAGGGAGACCTTGTCTCTTTGAAAAAAAAAAAAAAAAAGGCATGGTGACACACATCTGTGGCTGCAGCTACTCAAGAGACTGAGGTAGGAGGACCTTTCAAACCTGGGAAGTAAAGGGTACAGTGAGCCATGACTGTGCCACTACACTCCAGTGAGGCTCTGTCTCAAATTTAAAAAATTGGCCAGGCACAGTGGCTCATGCCTGTAATCCCAGCTCTTTGAGAGGCTGAGGTGGGTGGATCACTTGAGGTCAGAAGTTCGAAACCAGCCTGGCCAACATGGTAAAACCCATCTCCTTCTAAAAAAAAAAAATTAGCCAGGCATGGTGGTGGGCACCTGTAATCCCAGCTACTTGGGAGGCTGAGGCAGGAGAATTGCTTGAACCCAGGAGGCGGAGGTTGCAGCGAGCCAAGATCACACCACTGCACTCCAGCCTGGGTGGCAGAGTGAGACTCCATCTCAAAAAAAATAAAATAAAATTGACTAGGTATGTTTGGTTCTATTTCTGATCCCACTCTGTATTTTGTTTTGTTAGTCTGTATGTTTGTCACTATACCAGTACTACACTGTTTTGATTACTGTGCTTTTTTTTTTTTTTTTTTTTTTTGGAGACAGGGTCTCTGTATTGCCCAGGCTGGCATGCGGTAGCACGATTACAGCCCGCTGCACCCTCAACCTCCAGGGCTTAAGCGATCCTCCCACCTCAGCCTCTCAAGTAGCTGGGACTACAGCCATGTGCCACCACGCCTGGCTAATTTTTTATTATTTGTAGAAACAGTGTCTCCCTATGTTGCCCAGGTTGGTCTCGAGCTCCTGGCCTCAAGCGATCCTCCTACCTCAGCCTCCTAAAGTGTTGGGATTACAGGTGTAAGCCACTGTGCCCAGCCTACTGTAGCTTTATAATAAAACTTAAAATAAGATGGTATTAGTAGTCCTCCAACTTAGTTTCTGTTTTCCAAACTTGTTTAATTCTTCTAGGTCCTCTGCAGTTTTAGAATATATATAATGAGCTATGCATAGTTTTTATTGCAGAACAGAAGTTGATTCATTATGAATAAATCAGTTATTCTTTAGTCTCAGGATTAAAACAAAACATTGTAAAAGAAAAAACTTCATGTGTCACACTTTAGGTAGACAGATATTTTCTAGCTAGGTAAATAATGTCAATATTCTGTGCCACGTGAGAACTCAGCATAGAATTATGATTGCATTTTTATATGAGTTAAGGTTATTTGGTTCAAGGCAACAGAAATGAAATGGGGATTTATTGGGAAAATGCTGGGGTAGCTCATCAAAGTGGAGGGTGAGCTGCAAGATCCAGGGTAGCTCTGAGAACCTTTAGACATTCAACGTAAGTACTCACTGTCTTCATGATTCTATTAGTCTTTCTCCTTTGTGTCTCTCTGGGATTTTATTTTCCTAGGCTATTTCATGTAGTGGAGTCCATGGTCTCCAAGAAGAGGAACTTTCTCTACCAGCTCCACTAAGAAAAATTTTGGAAAGGAATCTGATTAGCTCAGCCTGGGCCACTTTCATTGCTAAATTAGTCACCATTATTAGGGAAATGGAAAACTCTAATTGGTGAGCTCTGGAGTTTAATGTGAGAAAGTTTTCCCAAAGGAAGGGATTACTGTTGTCAGAAGTACGGAAAGTAGTTGTTGGGTACACAAACCCAATGGATATTCACTACCATGTACTACACACAGCTGAGAGAGAGAACTATTTGATGACTTAAAGCAATAGATTGCAGTTGGTGGGCTTTCTGAAATTCTCCTTGATATATACCATGTACCCTGTTTTTCCTAAAAAAAAAAAGAAACAACTAATCTATTCTCCTTAGGCTATGCGGCATATTATATATAACATGTAAAAGTTGCCAGTATTTACATCTTGGTCTTATATGTGAGAAATTATTGCTGATACTGTTTTGTTTAAATATTATATGGCAGTCCATAATCTTCATTCATATTTTTCTCTGCTTTCTCCTTTAGGGTGCTGGAAATGTAAACAAGAATAGACTGTTCATTCCTGATGGCTTTTAGTCTATACTAACATATTGTTTGTCATGGCATCCGAGACTGAAAAGACCCATGCTTTACTGCAGACTTGTAGCACTGAATCTCTTATTTCCAGCCTTGGTCTGGGGGTATTTTGCCTCGTAGCTGACAGACTTCTTCAGTTTTCTACAATTCAGCAAAATGACTGGCTTCGTGCTGTCTCAGATAATGCCGTACATTGTGTAATTGGCATGTGGTCATGGGCAGTAGTCATTGGAATCAAGAAGAAGACTGACTTCGGAGAAATCATTTTAGCTGGATTTTTAGCCTCTGTTATTGATGTAGACCACTTTTTTCTAGCTGGATCCATGTCTTTAAAGGTAAAAAGCATAGGCTTAGTTTTTCTGGTCTTTAATTTCCTTAGCACTATTTTGCTAATCTTTACAGCATCATTTAGAACTAGAGAGGATTTGTCTTAAAATAGGAAACACATTCATTTAACCTTTTTGATCACTTAGTACTTCCCTAAAGATGCACACAAATACGTTGCTAATCAAATTATTTGCCATCACAAACTGCTATGGATTCACATAGAGCAAAGACCCATGAACTGTATGTACCTAAAGAGTTCAGGGATGGCTTACAGAGGATGTGTTTAGCCAGGTCTTGAAGAAAGTATTAGCAAACCGGCTTAAATTAACAGGGGTCATTCTCAAGGCTGTCCTAGTTCTTTTTGTATCAGTGTACTTTCTTCAGGAGCACACTTAATATTTCCCCCTTATTCTTTATGTTTTACAGTTAGTATGCAGCTCCTAAGTACTCCATAAAAGTTGAATAGCTTTAAGATGATTCCCAGTCCTGAGGAATGACTTGAACAGATTAATTCCCCCAGTCCCTTTTGAGGCCAAAGGCGTGTATTTCAATTGGACTGGCTAGAACACAGTCCCTTGTGGAGAAATTGAGGAATTTCATTGAGGCATTCAGAAGTTTAGTTATATAGCTCACAAATGAACTAAACTTAAAATGTTGGTTCAGATAATGTTTTCTAAATGTCAGAAGGTTTGCCTACATTTTATGTGTTTATGATCTATAAACATTTCAGGAAAGAAATCTAAACTCATAGAGCAAAGACTTTCTGTTTCATTCACCCCTGGCCTAGAACAGTGCCTGACTTACCTAGTAGATTTTCAGGAAATATGAGAAAAGTGGATGAGAAATATTCACTTTTTCCTATTATATGTCGGGTACCACGTATTTCTCAGAAATTGTTTCACTTATTTAGAAATTTAATCAGTAAAGAATCAGTAATTGCTAATTAAAGACAAACTTTTGTGCTATAAGTAGAGTTAACATATCATTTTGTTTAATATTGAAATAAGAAGACTTGAGTTTGAATCCTGGTTTTTTGGTGTTAGCAGAGTACTTTCCTTTTTTTTAGTTTTATTTTAAATTTTTGTGGATTTAGGGCCACAAGCACAGTTGTATAACATGTATGTATAGCATAGTGGCAAAGTCTGAGCTTTTAGTGTACCCATCACTCTAATGCTATACAAATAGTATTTTATCTCTCACCTCTTCTCACCCTCCCACCTCTTGGAGTCTTCAGTGTCTATTATTCCACTCTGTATGTCCATGTGTACCCGTTGTTTAGCTCTCGCTTACAAGTGAGAACTTGTGGTTTTTTAACTTACTATTTCTGCATCATTTCACTAAAGGATAATGTCCTCCAGTTCCATCCATGTTGCTGTAAAAGACATGATTTTATTATTTTGTATGGCCAAGTAGTATTCCCTCCAATGTCTATTATTCTACTCTGTATGTCCATGTGTACCCGTTGTTTAGCTCTCGCTTACAAGTGAGAACACGTGGTTTTTTACTTGCTGTTTCTGCGTCATTTCACTAAGGATAATGGCCTCCAGTTCCATCCATAAAATCAGACACGATTTTATGATTTTTGTATGGGCAAGTAGTGTTCCATGGTGTGATTATATATCACATTTTAATCCAGTCATCCACTGATGAACACTTAGGTTAATTCCATGACTTTGCTATTGTATATAGTGCTGTGATAATCATACAAGTGCATACATTTTTTATATAATGATTTCTTTTTTTTTTTTTTGAGATAGGGTCTTGCTGTGATGCCCAGGCTGGAGTGCAGTGGTGTGATCACGGCTCACTGCAGCATCAACCTCTTGGGCTCAGGCGATTCTCCCACCTCAGCCTCCTGAGTATCTGGGGCCATAGTTCACATGCCACCGTGCCAGGCTAATTTTTAAAAAATTATTTGTAGAGGCAGGGTCTCCCTATGTTGCCCAGTCTGGTCTCAAACTCTTGGGCTCAAGTGATCCTCCTGCCTCAACCTCCCAAAGTGCCGGGATTACAGGCATGAGCCAGTGTGCCTGGCAATGATTTATTTTATATAATAACTTATTTTCCTTTTGGAAGATATTCAGTAGTGGGATTGCTGGATCAAAAGGTAGTTCTACTTTTAGTTCTTTGAGAAATCTCATACTGTTTTCAGTAATTTAGATTCCCACCAACAATGTATAAGTGTTCCCTTTTCTCTGCATCCTTGCCAACATCTGTTGGTTTTTGACTTTTTGTTAATAGCCATTCTGATGATATGTGATGGCATCTCATTGTGGTTTTAATTTGCATTTCTCTGATTATTAGTGATATGGAACGTTTTTTCATGTTTGTTGGCTGCTTATTTGTCTTCTTTTGAAAAATGTCTGTTCATGTCCTTTGCCCACTTTTTGATGGAGTTGTTTTTTCTTGTTGAGTTGTTTGAGTTCCTTGTAGATTCTGGATATGAGCCCTTTGCCAAAAGAACCCTATTTTCTCCCATCCTGTAGGTTGTCTGTTTACTCTGTTGATTATTTCCTTTGCTGTACAGAAGCTCTTCAGTTTAATTAAGTTCCCTTTTCTTCTTTAAGTTTTAACTTCTTCATCTGTAATATGTGTATTATAACATTACTTACCTTGTGGGGTTGTTGTGAGGCTTAAGTAAGCATGATAAGTGACATGGCCTGGTAAATATTAACAGTAAATGGTCCAGGCGTGGTGGCTCACGCCTGTAATCCCAGCACTTTGGGAGGCTGAGGCGGGCGGATCACGAGGTCAAGAGATCAAGACCATCCTGGCCAACAAGGTGAAATCCTGTCTCTACTAAAAATACAAAAAAAATTAGCCAGGCGTAGTGGCAGGTGCCTGTAATCCCAGCTACTTGGGAGGTTGAGGCCAGAGAATTGCTTGAACCTGGGAGGCGTAGGTTGCAATGAGCTGAGATCATGCCATTGCACTCCAGCCTGGGCAAAAAGAGCGAAACTCTGTCTCAGAAAAAAAAAAAAAAAAAGGAAAAAACAATAAATGTTAGAGATTGGGATAAGTTATGAAGCATTATAAAATATGTGATTCATAAATGTATTCATCTAGAATTTATTCTTTTATAATTTTTAAAAGCATTTGGGCTGCATAGCATATTTATCCTTTAATTCACTTAGAAGCACTATTGTTAAGAATATGAGCTATAGAGTTAGACAGAACCAGGATCAAATCCCAGCTATGTCACTCATTAACTGCACAGTATGGGAGAAGTGACTAGCCTCACTACCTCAGTCTCCTCTGCTGTAAAATGCTACCTACCATATAGAGTTGTTATAAGGATCAAATGAGATAGTGCACATAAAGTACAGCATAGTGCTAGTATTAATCATTATTTTTGAATTAAGTATTAAAATATTTTACATTCACCATAAGGTGGTATGTGATTATCAGTAATAAATATCAAACCTGAATAAGTATTCATGGCAGTGATCTATTTTTACTTCTGTGATTCCATGATAATTCCATTTTCTTTCATTATTCATCATTTTTCTATTAATAAAAAAATCAAAGGCCAGGCACAGTGGCTCATGCCTATAACCCCAACACTGGGAGGCTAAGATGGGAGGATCGCTTGAGGTCAGCAGTTGAAGAGCAGCTTGGGCAACAGAGTAAGACTCCATCTCTACAAAAAATAAAAAAAACTAGCCAGGCATGGTGATGTATGCCTATAGTTCCACCTAATCAGGAGGCTGAGGCAAGAGGAGCACTTGAGCCCAGGAGTTTGAGATTACAGTGAGCTAAGATTGTGCCACTATACGCCAGCCTGGGCTTTGAGACAGCACAGGTCTCTGTCTAAAAAAAAAAAAAAGCTACATTGATATTTTAGAAATCAGCAAACAATAAGAATTTCCAGTTTCTTTTTTAGCAGCTATTAATATAAATAGATGTTAATTCACAAATAAGAATGTAAAGAATCAGTATGGCTGTGAATATATCCAGAACATAACTCAACATCAGGTTATTGCTTTCTTGCAAGTAGTGATTACCATAGGCTCCTTAATCCCATCCTATTGAAAATGTTGTACTTCCTATTAAAAGTGTCGCCAGTCTTTCCAATCAGTTCTATGATTTATATTTTACTAATATGGATTATAAACTAAACCTTTATTACTATAGTACATAAAAGTGCTTTTGTTGGGGGGAGAAATCTGATGCCAGTGTAATACTATTGCCTTTGCAAGTTATTTTACCTTTTGCGTGGAGGCCTTAAAAACTGTTCTTTTATCATTATTACAGTAACAGCTCTACTAAATTGTCTTGAAGCTTATCGAGTCAGTTTTTTAAGATGGGCTCTTGTAATTGATTCACATTTTTATTTTTAGTTTTCTTAGATCATAGCTTTAAATACTGGTTCCATTCTATTCCTTTGTTTTTCTTTAGGGACTTCAATTATACATATGTTGTTTCTTTTTGCCTGTATTCTATTTCAGCCATTTTCTACCTGACTGTTTTTACTCTTTTCCTCATACTATTTTTATTTTCTTGGTTAGTTTCCTGCATTTTTTTTCTTTTCTTTTCTTTCTTGAGACAGAGTCTTGCTCTGTTGCCCAGTTTGGAGTGCAGTGGTGCAATCTCAGCTCACTGCAACCTCTGCCTCCTATGTTCAGGGGATTCTCATGCCTCAGCCTCCTGAGTAGCTGGGATATGGTGGCATGCATCACCATACCCAACTAATTTTTGTATTAATTTTTTCAATGCACCTTATTAAACTTTCATTTGACCTATTCTCCCTTGGACACATTACAATATAGTCATTTATTAGATTGTTTTTGTTTTTTTCCATACTGAGTTTAATCAATTATTATCTTTTTTTAAATCTTTTTTTTTTTTCCATTTTTGAACTTCTGATTCAAGATTTTTTTTTATGTCCCCATATGGTTGTTTGAGATTTAATTTAGTTTGGAGTCTTGTGATACAATTTTCTTATGTTTTGTGTAGTTTTTTAAAAATTATTTTTTTTTTTTTGTATTTGTTACTAGGAACAGGGTTCAAGAGATTTTTTTATGTGGGGGGGGTTGTTTTTTAGACGGAGTTTCAGTCTTGTTGCCCAGGCTGGAGTGCAATGGTGTGATCTCAGCTCATTGCAACCTCCCCTTCCCAGGTTCAAGCAATTCTCCTACCTCAGCCTCCCGATTAGCTGAGATTACAGGCATATGCCACCACGCCCAGCTAATTTTGTATTTTTAGTAGAGACAGGGTTTCTCCATGTTGGTCAGGCTGGTCTCGAACTCCTGACCTCAGGTGATCAGCTTGCCTCAGCCTCCCAAAGTGCTTGGATTACAGGCGTGAGCCATCCCACCTGGCCTGATATTTTTATTCTGTTTTCTATTTTCCTCCTATACTAGCTTTTTACAGATTTGTTCTCTTTTATCACTTTATTTCATGATATTACATGATTATTTATTCTAACATATTCTTGGTTAAGGCAGTGTTGGCAAAAGGACCGATGATGAACTTAACATATTGTGGATATAGAATTTAAAAACAAAGGTGAAGACAAAAGTAGAATAATAATACAGAAATGGTACATGTTCTGATGAAGTAGAAGTAAAACAAAATATGGAGGAGGAGGCAAGGAAAGAGGCGTGTAAAATAGACTCTTTGATGTTCAGACCATAGGTGAGAGGTAAAGAATACTAGTTTGAGGAGAGGGTCTATAGAATTCCTTGTTCAAGGGTGGTCTGATTTGACAGTGGGACAAGGTACGGTTCTTTAATGAGTAACTTTTTTTCATGTGGTGGGAACACTGTCTGATTTTTGTTTGTTTGTTTTTTGGACAGGAAACTACATTTCTTCCTTTTACTACTTCTTTTCCTTTTCACCATCTAGTCTCCAAAGGGTGTCTCTCCCTTTCTTACCATCATCTCCCCCAGAATCAATACCTTTCAGAGTCTTGAAGGTCCACTTTTTATGTCCTTTCCCTGCAGTTAGTGCTCTGACTTACTAGGACACTCTTGAGTATTTTCACACTTAAACTGAACTTCCTAGTGATAATTATAGATCAACAGTATTTTCACGCTTAAACTGAACTTCCTAGTGATAATTTTAGATCAATCTTAGGTTTCCCCTCTTCTCTCTTCAATATAGTTTTTCCTGACTTGGATGGAAGTGTTTGAGAGAGAACCCACTGATCTGGTGTTTATTTTAATACTCATGGGTAATTTCAAATATGGGCATTCTCTGGCTTTTATTTATGCTGAGGGTTTAAGATTTTATGTAGTTTTATTTGTCCTTCATGTTTTAAAATATTTTTAGAGGATATGTGCAGAGATTCAGATTTAGACAATCATCACTATTCTCAGCTTTATTTTTGTTTAGGGATTATCTTGCTGCAAATTAGTCTTTAAAGCAGGTGGGAACAAAACCCTACTCATGAATCATTCAGGGATTAAGCCTGAAATTTTTATTGGTTCAGATATTGAGTATATTTTTTGGTAGTGGTTTAGAAATTTACTGAAGTTTGCCGGACGTCATGGCTCACATCTGTAATCCCAGCACTTTGGGAGGCCAAGGTGGGTGGATCACCTGAGTTCAGGAGTTCGAGACCAGCCTGGCCAACATGGTAAAACCCCATCTCTACTAAAAATACAAAAATTAGCCGGGCATGGTGGCAGGTGCCTATGATCCCAGCTACTCAGGAGGCTGAGGCTAAAGAATTTTAACCCAAGAGGCAGAGATTGCAGTGAGCCAAGACTGCGCCACTGCACTCCAGCCTGGGCAACTGAGCAAGGCTCCATCTAAAAAAAAAAAAAAAAAAAAAATTTACTGAAGTTTATTTAACTCAATTTTAGAATATGTATTTAAAATAATATAGTTTTTCTAAATATTGTAAATAAATTCCAAAAGTGTTTATCGCTAATATAAAATGGATATAACAAAAATATTTCCCTCTTTTGCCTTCATTAACTAATATTTTATTTGGTTGTGAGATATTTTTTCAGTGCTCTTAAAGACCATGAATAATTATATAAAACTTCAAATTACACAAACCATACACTTAGGATATAAATTATATTCATATTGTAAATTTTCTAAGCAAATAATGGGACACTTAAAAAATTAATCACCATATTCCTGAGAACTTGATTTTATTTTTAATGTAAAGGATATCCTGCTCACACTTTTATAGTCTTTATATATATATATATGTTTGTGTGTGTGTGTATATATATAATTTTGGTATATGTATTCTGAAGTGGCATAGAACATGTTTCTTTTGCATGTCCAATAGACTCTGGAAAATATTTTAAAATATTAAGAAGCATGTATAAAATTTTGTTTTGCTAGAAGGGCAATGATACTCACTATTACTTTGCTCCCTCAGGCTGCTTTGACTCTTCCGCGAAGACCTTTCCTTCACTGTTCTACTGTGATACCTGTTGTGGTTCTGACCTTGAAATTTACTATGCACCTTTTCAAGCTCAAAGACTCATGGTGCTTTCTTCCTTGGATGTTATTTATATCCTGGACTTCACACCATATCCGCGATGGGATTCGTCATGGTTTGTGGATATGCCCATTTGGAAAAACTTCTCCTTTGCCATTCTGGCTTTATGTAATAATCACATCATCTTTACCTCACATCTGTTCATTCGTTATGTATTTAACAGGAACCAGACAAATGATGTCTTCAAAACATGGAGTTCGTATTGACGTCTGAGGTAACCACACAGCAGTCTTAGAGAAGCAAATGGCTCAGATGATGATAATTAAGAGTAGCCAACATTAAAGTTAATGTTTAAAAACACAGTTAGGTGTTTATATTATTTAATTATTATAATTCTGGAATCCTCTTTCTCAGGAAGCATGTACAACTTTTTTAAAAATTATACTTGTTATTATTCTACTTCTCTCTTCTATGACAACTCTAGTGCAATATTGGAGTTTCATTTATTCCACAATATGTTTTTATTGTTTTTTTCTGTTTGTCTGGTGTTACCAGTAGTTCTGTTAGATTAACATCCTGTTCATTTTCTGGAAATATACCTGGAATTTAGTCCATTTCCTAGTGAAAAACAGTTCAAATTTAGGGTAACTAATTTGTAAAGAGTTAACATTATATTTGGATCCACATTTTCTTGAGATATTGAAATAGTGAAATCGCCAAATAAATGATATCAATCATTTAACTATACAAATGTATAGTTAATGCTAACATGTATTTATTTTCATATATGTTGATCCTGACTGAAATTTAATTTGCACAATGCTTTATGAGTTATGATTGCTGGTAAAATCTTCAGAGCACTTCTGACACATCATTGTAACATTAGATCTAGCTTATTATTTCAGAAATTAATTTAGGAAATTATTAAAACATGTTGACTATAGTAACAGTTTACTGAATTAGTATTTTTTTAGTATCTCTAGCCTAAAATCTCATGTGCTGTGTTTTAACTGTTTTGAAAAACATAGGTAAATTTAATATTTGTTAATAAATAACATTAACAAAATACTGATATTTGGATCATAACCATAACATTTGAATTCATACAAAAAATAATGACCAGTAATGTCATTTCAAATGTAAATTCCTGAATGTACCACTAAAATTGCTTTAGTTGCTATCAGTTTGTTTATATACTATTCTAAAATATTTTACTAGTTAAATAATTTTTTAATCTGCCTGATACTGAAAGACAGCGTATATTTTTTTCAAAATAAAGTTTTAGGAAATTTGCTTTTTCCTTTTTCTTTCAGGTTGATCTTCTATTAAAATGATTCCTGTTTATTAGAGAAGGAAAATTTAGTTACTATACATCTCATATTTGCACAGTTTATTAAAGTTCGTGCCCTAAAGTTACCTGCTTTTCTTTGTGGCATATGAGGCATCTGCTGCCTTCAGATTTTCTTACAGTTTTGTGATTTATAATGCTAATGATTGGTGTGCCTTATTCTCTGAGGGAGGATGGAGGGTTCATAAAGCAATGCCTTATCCACCGCAGATTTTCTTGTATATTAAGTTAAACAGAATTCTGTATAAATTATTATGAAGGTTCAAGTTCTTTAGGGGAGTTTTTTTTTCTTGTTGTTAACAATTTGGTTGCAATCTATTATATTTTGCAATTGACTAGATATTACAGTCTACTTATTTTTCAAGAGTAATTATTATATAAGTTTGGTTGGTATAATGGTAAATATTATATAGTGGGGGTAAATTTGATTAGAGTTTTTTTTTAAGCATCTGACTTTAGAAATCCGTGGAAATAAAGTCTGTATCTTGTGTAACAATTCCAGACTAAATTGCAAAACCTTTTCTACTTTTTCTTCCTTCATATTAAACAAATAAATATTATTAAAAATATAGGGCCTTATTTAAGAATGCTACATGGTGACAGGACGCAGTGGCTCACGCCTGTAATCCCAACACTTTGGGAGGCCGAGGCCAACGCTTTGGGAGGCTGAGGCAGGCAGATCACTTGAGGTCAGGAGTTCGAGACCAACCTGGCCAACATGGTGAAACCCCGTCCCTACTAAAAATACAGAAATTAATTGGGTGTGCTGGGTGTGCACATGTAGTTTCAGCTACTCGGGAGGCTGAGGCAGAGAATGGCTTGAACGTGGGAGGCAGAGGTTGCAGTGAACTGAGATGGTGCCACTACACTGCAGCCTGGGTGACAGAGGGAGACTGTCTTAAAAAATAAAAATAAAATAAATAAGAATGCTGCATAGGCATTTTTTGGGTTGTCCTAACTTTCCTTTATTAGAATGGGAATGCACTTTTGAACGTAACTCCTTGCTTAAACAATACTGCACATTTTATGTGTGGGTTCATCTTGGTTCCTACCTCTACCATCAGAAATCTTCCTTGTCCTCTAAATCAGCAGTCCCCAACCTTTTGGCACCAGAGCCTGGAGGGACTAGTTTGGTGGAAGACAATTTTTCCACAGATGGTAGGGGAGGGGTGGGGGTGCGGATGGTTTTGGGATGAAACAGTTCCATTTCAGATCATCAGGCATTGGATTCTCATAAGGAGCTTTCAACCTAGATCCCTCACATGCGCAGTTCACAATAGGATTCCTGCTCCTATGGGTCTCTGATGCTGCAGCTGATCTAACAGGAGGTGTAGCTCCGGTGATAATGCTTGCTCACCCACCACTCACTTCCTGCTCTGTGGCCCAGTTTCTAACAGGCTATGGACCAGTACCTGTCCACAGCCCAGGAGTAGGGGACTCCTGCTCCAAATGGACCCCAAAATTTGTGATTGCAATGTCTGGAAAACCAGCAACCACCTCCCCATGCTTACACTTTCTTTTTGCTTCTAGTGAAAGAATTTGTGTCAATACAACATTGTGTTTGAAAGATAGATTGTACTTTATTTGCACGTGTGCATTTTTCTCCATCTTCTAAAATAACTTCCTTCACCTAGTGTTTGTCTCTTTGCTGTTTTACTGATCCAGCCTCCCAGTCTACCATTCTCTTATCTTGAGTTGTGTTATTCATGCTGGCTTCTGGACAACTTCTACCACTGAACTATGTTCTACTCATCCCCCAAGCCCAGCTTTCTTTCATGGTAGGCTTAAGAATCCCTGTTGTGGAGAATGCAATAAAGATACTCCTCAACAAGAGCAACTCCAAGACACATAATTGCCAGATTCACCAAAGTTGAAATGAAGGAAAAAATGTTAAGGGCAGCCAGAGAGAAAGTTCAGGTTACCCACAAAGGGAAACCCATCAGACTAACAGTGGATCTCTCAGCAGAAACTCTCCAAGCCAGAAGAGAGTGGGGGCCAATATTCAACATTCTTAAAGAATTTTCAACCCAGAATTTCATATTCAGCCAAATTAAGCTTCATAAGTGGAGGAGAAATAAAATCCTTTACAGACAAACACATGCTGAGAGATTCTATCACCACCAGGCCTGCCTTACAAGAGCTCCTGAAGGAAACATTAAATATGGAAAGGAACAACCGGTACCAGTCACTGCAAAAACATGGCAAATTGTAAAGACCCTCTATACTAGGAAGATACTGCATCAACTAACGAGCAAAATAACCAGCTAATATCATAATGTCAGGATCAAATTCATACATAACAATATTAACCTTAAATGCAAATGGGCTAAATGTTCCAATTAAAAGACACAGACTGGCAAATTGAATACAAGAGTCAAGACCCATCAGTTTCCTGTATTCAAGAGACCCATCTCACATGCAGAGACACACATAGGCTCAAAATAAAGGGATGGAGGAAGATCTACCAAGCAAATGGAAAACGAAAAAAAGCAGAGGTTGCAATCTTAGTCTCTGATAAAACAGACTTTAAACCAACAAAGATCAAAAGAAACAAAGAAGGCCATTACATAATACTAAAGGAATCAATTCAAGAAGAAGAGCTAACTATCCTAAATATATACGCACCCAATATAGGAGCACCCAGATTCATAAAGCAAGTCCTTAGAGACTTACAAAGAGACTTAGATTCCCAAACAGTAGTAATGGGAAATTTTAACACCCCACTGTCAACATCAGACAGAGCAACAAGACAGAAAGTTAACAAGGATGTCCAGGAATTGAACTCAGCTCTGCACCAAGCAGGCCTAATAGACATCTACAGAACTCTCCACCGCAAATCAACAGAATATACATTTTTCTCAGCAACACATCACACTTATTCCAAAACTGACCACATGGTTGGAAATAAAGCACTCCTCAGCAAATGTAAAAGAACACAAATTACAATGAACTCTCTCTCAGACCACAGTGCAATCAAACTAGAACTCAGGATTAAGAAACTCACTCAAAACCACTCAACTGCATGGAAACTGAACAACCTGCTCCTGAATGACTACTGGGTACATAATAAAATGAAAGCAGAAATAAAAATGTTATTTGAAACCAGTGAGAGCAAATACA
>NW_012101655.1:80740-93868 GCF_000951045.1 Mandrillus leucophaeus | reverse complement strand
CCTACAACTTAAAGTATAATAATAGTAAATTTAAAAAAAAAAACATAGAAAAAGTATAATAATAATAATAATAATCCCTGTTGTAAATGGGTAAAAACTCCCTTTTTTATTTATTTTATTTTATTTATTTTGAGATGGAGTCTCGCTGTGTCGAGACTCCAGGCTGGAGTGCAGTGACATGATCTCGCCTCACTGCATCCTCTGCCTCCCAGATTCAAGTGATTATCCGGCCTCAGCCTGGGATTACAGGCACCTGCCACCACACCTGGCTAATTTTTGTATTTTTAGTAAAGACAGGGCTTCATCATGTTGGCCAGGGTGGTCTCGAACTCCTGACCTCAAGTGATTCACCCATCTCGGCCTCCCAACAGTGCTGGGATTATAGGCATGAGCCACCATGCGGCCAAAGTTCCCCTTTTTATTTTCACCTCTTTAACTTGGCCCTTTCTCCTCTGAGGCAGCAACCTTCCCACTCTGTCCCTTAGGCAGACACCCTTGGCTCCTGTTTCTTTTGGCTGGTGGAATGATTACTTAGTTTGGCCCATTTAACCAACTGGTCTTTGCTCACCACTGTCAGAGTTCTCAGTCTTTTTCATTTGATAGCTCATTATGTTGCTCACTTCAAATTCTCCCCTTCTAAGACTCACTTTCCCCTTCTTTGATGATATGAGCAAAAAGGATCCCCTTTTTCCTTTTATTCCAACCCTTGCTTTTATCTTTCCCAGTTATAGATGACCTGCCTGAAACCTGGACTTGTGCATTCCCCTATTCTATGCCACGACCCTCATTGCCACATGACATCAGCCATTTGTCAGTAGAGTGGGCCCCTGTACCTCTATCTTAGATGATACTGGTCACCTCTGAGATCTTAAGCTTTGTTTCCTTTCTCTAGACCAGTAGTCCTCAAAGTCTACCATACATCACAGTCACATTCAGGGCTTGTTAAAACTTGGACTGCTTGGGACCCATCCCCAGAGTTCTGATTTGGTAGGTCCTAATCACTTACATTTCCAACACATTTCCAATTGATGTCAGTGCTGCTGTTCAGGAATGATATTTTGAAGACCACTACTCCAGGCCCATCCTGCTTCTTTAACTTCATTTTCCTCATCTGTCTTTTTTTTTTTTTTTTTTGAGATGGAGTCTCACTCTATCACCCAGGCTGGAGTGCAGTGGCACAATCTTGGCTCACTGCAAGCTCCGTCTCCCGGGTTCACACCATTCTCCTGCCTCAGCCTCCCGAGTAGCTGGGACTACATGTGCCCGCCACCACTCCCGGCTAATTTTTTGCATTTTTAGTAGAGACGGGGTTTCACCGTGTTAGCCAGGATGGTCTCGATCTCCCGACCTTGTGATCCACCCGCCTCAGCCTCCCAAAGTGTTGGGATTACAGGCGTGAGCCACCGCGCCTGGCCCACTCTTTGTTTAATTGAGCCAGCTGCTCTGCCTTATCAATATCTTTAATTTTTCTTAAATGTCCCTCATCACCAAGTTCATCAGCCCTGTGCTGGGTGCATTTAACTCTGCCAAGGCCCTACCTGTACGGTGGTATAAGTTCAGGCACCCATCAGTGCAATACAGTGCAGTGTAAATTACTGTGCACTTCCTCGTGTATCATACAATTAGTCAATCCAGAATAGTCTATGAAGACGGCTTCTCCCGGTTCTACTTTAGGCCACATGTCTTTGAAGTAGTTATGGAAGCATGCTGACTTGGTTTACCACAACTCATGCAATCTAACTTCAGCCAGGTACTTGATAATGTGTTGCTCACTACTGAACATTGTAGTGTAATATTGTAACACGGAATGTCTGCTACATCACAACTTTCTGATAGTGGGATAGACTTGGGTGGGTGCTTAAGCATAACTGATCATACTGACCTCATGACCCCACTCTATTCTCTTCCCTCCCCCACATTGACATACCACAGGAGTGTACCCTTGACCCTTGACCCAAGTGTTGCCAACTGACAGCAGGTTAGAATCTTTGAAGATGGCCTGATAAAGAAGTTTTGACCAATTCCATAGAGAAGAGAAAATACCTTGGAACCTTAGAGAAGAGAGAGCAGAGAGCACAAGCCACAAAGTATGCAGAACTGGTAAAGGTTTACATTTTTCTTTTTTTTTTTTTTGAGGCAGAGTCTCGCACTGTCACCCAAGTTCCGCCTCCTGGGTTTGCACCATTCTCCTGCCTCAGCATCCTGAGTGGCTGGGACTACAGGCGCCCACCACCACACCCGGCTAATTTTTTTGTATTTTCAGTAGAGACGAGGTTTCACCGTGTTAGCCAGGATGGTCTCGATCTCCTGACCTCGTGATCCGGCCACCTCGGCCTCCCAAAGTGCAGGGATTACAGGCTTGAGCCAGCACGACCGGCCTTTTTTTTTTTTTTTTTTTTCTAAGAGTAGGTCTTGCGCTGTCACCCAGGCTGGAGTGCAGTGGCATGACTGCAGCTCACTGCAACCTTGACCTCCTGGATTCAAGCACTCCTTCCACCTCAGCCTCTTGAGTGACTGGGACTACAGGTGCAATATCATGCCCAGCTAAATTTTAATGGTGTTTTGTTGTGTTTTTTTTTTTGTAGATGCAGGGTCTCTGCATCTATGCAACTATGTTGCCCAGGCTTGTCTCAAATTTCTGGCCTCAAGTGATCCTTTTGCCTTGGCCTCCCAAAGTGTTGGTGTGAGCCATTGCACCTGGCTTATGTTTTCAACTTATTTGAAAGCCGGGGGGATTTTTCAATCCATCCTATGGACTTTTATTGAAAGACACACTTTTCTACTAAGAGTTTCGGTTGATGGACTCTGTTTCCCAGAGCTACAGAATGATGAGTGAGGTCATTTAGTCCTGTGCTCTACCTTCAAATTGGATGAGCCCAGTGACTGTCAAGCCTACTTTTACAGCTTTCAAGAGAATTTCAAATTCTTTCTGCTTTTTATATCCTGCTCCAAAGAAAACACAAGGGTTTTGTTTCCCACATTATCTGTATGCATAGTCTGCACATACAGTCTGATTTGTGGTATAACAGAGCTATAAGACTCATTGGCACCTTGCACAATCTTATGGCAACAACACAGACATCAGGATGATGGAGTAGGTGACATACTCAAACCTCTGAGTGTGAAATTCTGTAGAATCTTTCAGATATAACTGTACCATATTTTAAGTGTCACGGCCTCCTGAGTATGGATAATGATGTATATTGAGTTGCATTTTAAATTCTCCCTGAAAAGAAAACTTAGCCACCTAGCAATCTATTTCATATACCAGATTATGAAGCAGTAAAATGCAAATATGATGAGTCTTAAATGTCTACCCCACAAATTAGAAACCAGTAAAGTCTTCTGATTTATGGGACATAGAAGTGATTCTCACTCCTTGATGGCTAGTGTGGGTGCCATGCTGAGGAGTTTAGCTACCATGAGCAAGTACTTTTGACAATTGTGCTGTTTTCTTCCTTGCCATATATGGCTGGATCTCAGCGGAAATGTACGGGACTGAAAGCAATTATGCATCATTTGGCAAGCAGTGTTCACTATTTTATATATTTTGTGCCCTCTTCTGATGTCATCACACATGCATGTAGGGGAGACAAAGAGGAATTTAATGGGATTTTACTAGTGTGCCACAGCATCCTGCCAAATGTCTGTCATGTTAGATGGTCTGTGATGTACTAACTACAAAATATAATACATACACGGCCAAACAATAATGTGTTTGGCCAGGTGTGGTGGCTCATGCCTGTAATCCCAGCACTTCGGGAAGCCGAGGTGGGCAGATCACTTGAGGTCAGGAGTTCGAGACCAGCCTGGCCAATATGGTGAAACCCATCTCTACTGAAAATACAAAACTTAGCTAGGCATGGTGGCAGGTGCCTAAGAATCTCAGCTACTTGGGAGGCTGAGGCATGAGAATCACTTGAATCCAGAGGCAAAGGTTGCAGTGAGCTGAGATCATGCCATTGCACTCCAGCCTGGGCAACAAGAGCCAGACTCCATCTCAAAATGATAATAATAATAATAATAATAATAATAATAATAACGTGTCTGTCAAACGTTTTCTATTTGTTTTCCTATGGTTTTTCCTTTGGGCCCAAATCATGACCTTAAAAAAAGAAAACACTGCAAAGTTCTAAAGCTAGAGCCCTTAAGGAATACCTTAATTAGTAATTTCTTCTATGTGACTCATTATGTCTGTTTCATGTGATAAAAAGACATACTGAACTGAATTCTAATGGAATCTGCAGATGTGGTAAGAGGTTGATTTTCATCTAGTTTTGTTATGAATTTATAGATATTTTGTGATTGGAGTACTTTTAACTTCTCAGTTACATCAAGAAATGCTTATTTACGGCCGGGCGCAATGGCTCATGCCTGTAATCCCAGCACTTTGGAGGCCGAGGCAGGTGGATCACCTGAGGTCAGGAGTTCGAGACCAGCCTGACCAACATGGTGAAACCCCATCTCTACTAAAAATACCAAAAAAAAACAACAACAAAACAAAACTAGCCAGGTGTGGTGGTGGGTGCCTGTAATCCCAGCTACTTGGGAGGCTGAGGCAGGAAAATTGCCTCAACCCAGGAGGCACACATTGCAGTGAGCCAAGATTGCACCATCGCACTACAGCCTGGGCAAAAAGATCAAAACTCCATCTCAAAAACAAAAAAAAAGAAGAAAGAAAGAAAAAGAGAGAAAGAAAGAAAGAGAGAGAGAGAAAGAAAGAAAGAGAAAGAAAAGGCTTATTTCTGATTATTACAAATTATTACAAGTATTGTAATTGTTATACAATATTTGTAATTGTACTGTATAATGTAATTGTATTGTAATACAAACAATCTATTAAAATGTAAATCCCAAAACATTTAATGTAACTAAAATGCAAAATAAAACATCAACAAGGGTTTTTTTGAAATTCCCAGTTTGGTACATTTTAAAAAGATTGATAATAGTATTGGCAAGAGGTGTAAGGAAATGGGCACTGTTGGTGAAACAATACAGTCACATTTTCTTGCTAGAGATAAATTTGGTAACATGTTTTAAAAGTACAAGCCATTTCACTCAGAAATTGTATTTTAGGAATTTATTCTAAGAAACAAACAAGTAAGTATACAAAGGAGAGGGATTTCTATTGGTTGCTTCAGATGGCAAAAATAAAATGAGACAAAACTGAAAGTCACCTGAAAGTCTGACTAGAGGATTAGTAGCCTAAGCTATTGTGCAAACAATGGAATACTAATGGCTAAATCATTTCAATGGATGAAGTAGACATATGTAATGATATGCAAAAATGTCTGTATGAAATATTTTAAAAATACAAGCCAGTAATAGAACAAGATGATTCCATTTTTGTAAAATAGGTATATACATGTGTATGGTGTAGAAAACGATTCTGAAACCTAGCTACCAGGCAACTTACAATGATCATCTCAGGAGTTGGGGGAGTGGGTCATGAGGAACTTCTGCTTTTACTTTATATATTGTATCATGTTTTACAATAAGCATGTATACTTTTATATGACATAGAGGTATCTCCATTTCCTATCACAAATGCAATTCTCAGTCTGCAGAGCAGGTGTGGCCTGACACCAGCGCCTGACTCTCCCTGCAACACACCTCAGACTGGTGCTGATTGTTCTGGTGGGTCAGTGGGCTGAGCTACTGATAAGCTACTCTGTTTCTACATTGGATTCATCACCGCAGTTTAGCTCACATAGCTGTCCTTATTATTTAATTTGTTATTTCATCAGACTCTAGCTACATACCAAGATCTATTCCAAGCCAGAAGGTTCACAGCCATTTCATTGATCTGAGAAACTCATGTTAATAATCAGGCTCCACAATTACTTTGCAGTTTGCATAAATCAAAGGTTCTACCACCTGCATCTCCTTGGCATTTCTTTACTTGCCAGAAATAACAATAATAATGAAAGGGTATATGAAGCGTTTTACCATTTCTTCTGACTTTGCAAGGAGTTAGTTTGACTTCCATATGCAGTATTGCAATTAATGTTGCTGCTTCAAGGCCTGGGCAACATTACAATTCCATCAACCCCACAATTGCCCAAACAGCAGGGGAATGTCAGTTTAGAGGTCTAGCACATATCGTGATCTTCCTAAGACCTCTGTGTGAGCCTTCAAAGAAAGTGGTCATCTGAATTTACACCACCTTACTCATTTGGTATTAATTGGTCTTATATTGAGCACTGCCCAAGTTTCCAAGTCAGTGATATTGACAGCATGCACATAAAGTGGAAGGCAGAGAGAAAATTTTCTCTAAATATCTGGCTGATACTAAATAAAGTCTAAAATGTGGGACAGTGGTTATGTAACAGGCACATGTAACATATCTTAATGACAGTAGTAAAGTATTCCTGAGAGTACTATTAGGAACACATTGTATGCTGCAGAGTCCCTGTTTCTCTTGGAAAGCCATGTGTAAATACCACAGTTCCCTCTTCCTGGAGGTCCACAGCTGATTGCTCAATGTCTGACAATAGTCTCTCAGTGTTAGGCCTGGTTCCCTAGCCAGCAGAGACTCTGGTGTTTCTCTAGATTCTAAAATGATTGGCATAGGCTGCTCTTGTGCAATCTGGCCTCCAGAGAAGATGGCTTGGGCCCCAGGCCAATCCTGGAAAGGGCTCTCCCATTCCTAGGGTGTGACATCTAAGACAAACCATTCTGCAAGCCCTCTGCTTCCTTCTCCACATACCAATCCAGGTGAGATCAGATGAAAATCAACTGCAAGCGATCTTCGAAAACTACAAAAGGGTGGAAAAGAAGTATGCAAGTAGGGAACTCTGCCTACTTGGACTGCTTAGGGGCTATAGGGTATGAGTTTGTGTCTGTGTATCCAGTATTACTTTTCTTTTGCTGCTGTAATAAATGACCACAAACTTAGTGCTTTAAAACAAGACACATTTATTATCTTATAGTTCTGTATGTCAGAAATCCAACACAGGTCTCACTGGACTCAAATGAAGGCATCAGCAGGAAGGTGTCCATCTGGAGGCTCTAGGGAAGCATCTGCTCCCTTGCCTTTTTCAGCTTCTAGAGACCACCTGTGCTATAGACTCAATGTATCCCCTCAAAATGCGTATAATCCCCCCCCCCATGATGGCATTTGTTGGTGGGGCCGTTTGTAGGGCAGAGCCCTCAGGAATGGGATTAGTACCCTTATAAAAGAGCCTCCAGAGAGCTTTCTTGCCTCTTTTACTCTGGGAGGGTATAGTGAGAATTCAGTATGTGCAACTCAGAAAAGAACATTCACCAGAAACTTGACCTTGAGAACTCTAAGAATTTGTTGTTTATAAGTCATTTAGTCTATGGTTTTGGTTTTTTTGTTTGTTTGTTTGAGACGGAGTTTCGCTCTTGTTGCCCAGGCTGGAGTGCAATGGTGCAATCTCGGCTCACTGCAACCTCCGCCTCCTGGGTTCAACTGATTCTCCTGCCTCAGCCTCCCAAGTAGCTGGAATTACAGGCATACACCGCCATGCCCGACTAATTTTTTGTATTTAGTAGAGACAGGGTTTCACCATGTGGGTAAGGCTAGTCTCGAACTCCTGACTTCAGGTTATCCACCCGCCTCAGCCTCCCAAAGTGTTAGGATTACAGGCGTGAGCCACTGAGCCTGGCTAGTCTATGGTACTTTGTTATGGCAGCCCAAACTGACTAAGACAACCTGCAGGCCTTGGCTTGTGGCCCTTTATTCTGTCTTCAAAGCCAGCAATGGCAGGTCAATCCCTTTTCATATCAAGTCTCCCTGATCCTCCTTCCATAGTCACACCCTCCTCTGACCACAGCCAGGAAAGGTTCTCTGATTTAAGAACCCATGTGATTAGACTGGGCCCACCTGGATAATCCATGATCATCTCCTCAGCTGAAGGTACTAATTATGTCTACAAAGCCTCTCTTGCCAGGTTCCAGGGACTGGGATGAATCTTTGGAGGCCATTACTATATTCTACCTGCTATGATTGCTTCAGTATTTTCAGTTGTTGTAGTTCATTCATGGTTTTGTTTGTTTAATACAAGCTGGAGGGCCACCTCCCATACTACTGAAACCACTTTCTAAAGTCACTATGCCCTGGACATCGGTGTGTTCCTGATGTCTTTGGAGAAGTCACTCATCCATTCTGAGCCAACGAGGGATAGGCCAGATGCTTCCCAAGATTCCTTCGTACTCTATTTTTTTTTTTTTTTTTTTTTTTATAGTCTCCAGCTCTTTGTCCAAGTAATGCTGGGGCTCCTCAAATTCTGGGGAAATGGCCTGCAATTTGCCTTGTCAGTTAAGTTCATTCTTGGGATGTGTTTTTCTCCCTCGATATCAACACTTTTGGTTGTATTTTTCCTTTATTTTCTCCATATAGAACTACTGCATCTTTAGAAAAACGCTTTCTCTATTCTCCATGAAAAAAATGTTTAAATTCATAAGTCTTATCAGGGCCAGGCGTGGTGGCTCACACCTATAATCCCAGCACTTCGGGAGACCGAGGTGGGCGGATTACCTTAGGTCAGGAGCTCAAGACCAGACTGGCCAATATGGTGAAACTCCATCTCTACTAAAAATACAAAAATTAGCCTGTGTGGTGGCACATGCCTCTAATCCCAGCTACTCAGGAGGCTGAGGCAGGAGAATCACTTGAACCTGCACTCCAGCCTGGGTAACAGTGACACTCCGTCACAAAAAAAAAAAAGTCTTATCAGTTAAATGTTCATAGCCCTTTTGATGAAAATGAATATAATATTTGCTCTCACAGAATACTGGTTCAGTTAGCCATTGACCAAATGTTTAATGTGTTCCTATTATGTAGCAGGCCTTGTATTAAAAACTAATATTCTAATGGTGGAAAAAACCAGGCCCCATCTTAAAAGATCTCCTAGGCTAGTTGGGAGATGGACAGAGAGACAGGACATTTCAGTATAGGGTGGTAGGTGCTGCAGTCAGGTCAAGCACAGGGGCTTGGAGGTCCCCCTAGGGCAGACAGGGAAGCTCCCTGAGAACCAGCAGCTGAGCAAGAGGTCTTCAGGTGAAAGTGAATAAGCTGATGGAGAACTGCCCAGAAGCTCCCTGAAGGCAGGGGGAACAGCATTTACAAAAGCCTTGAGTGGCAGCTGGTCAGTGGGGTTGTAGGAAACACAGGAGCAGAGTGTTTGAGTTGGGAGAGTAACAATAGTTGAAGTCAGTAAGCTAACCAGAACTGGGTCCTGGAGAACCCTGTATACCTTTTGAGGACTTAGGAACTTATCTTGAGGCAATGCAGAAACATTGAAAGGTTTAAGCCCAAGGATGGCATGATCAGGTTTGCCTTTCTTTCTAGAGGTGATAATTGGGAGCTGAATCCAAAAGCTCCCAGATTTTAATTGGTGACTTGTAGCTATGTACACTTCCCATCAAGAACTTCAGAGGTTAGAGGCATAGCAGCTAAGAAGCCTCTATACAGACTCAGTATAATGTGGGCTGCCTTTAATATGGGCTATTTACGATCTAAAAATAAAGCACTAAAGGCTGGGTGCAGTGGTTCACGCCTGTAATCCCAGCATTTTGGAAGGCCAAGGTGGGCTGATCACTTGAGGTCAGAAGTTCACGACCAGCCTGACCAATGTGGTAAAACCCCATCTCTACTAAGAATACAAAAATTAGAGGGGGAATAAAAATACAAAAATACAGGTGGTGGGCCCCTGTAGTCCCAGCTACTAGGGAAGCTGAGGAAGGAAAATCGCCTGAACCTGGAAGGCAGAGGTTGCAGTGAGCCAAGATCGGGCCACTGCCCTCCAGCCTGGGTGACAGAGAGAGACTCTGTCTCAAAAAAACAAACAAACAAAAAACAGCAACAACAACAACAACAACAAAAACCCACTAAAAATAATATCTAAACAAAAGTCACCCCTACCTTAAGCAAACCAGGGACACATTCCCTGTCCCCTGAATTGTAGCCTTTTGGGATCAAGTCCAGCTTCTGTGTGGAGCGCTGGACTGTTTACAGTGCCTAGAACTGAACATGGTCTGGCTCCCCTTTGGGCCTATGCACATGCTGTTCTCCGAGAAGCTTTTCCTCCACCACTTAAATATCTGGGTAGCCGTTACTTAAGAGAGAGTTTCTCAAGTGTGTCCTGTTCTGTAAAATATCTTAGACCTTCTCAATCTGACTCCAAGATGGAGCTACTATTCCCACTTGAGTACATTCTTCTGCATCCTTCTGTTGTGTGGTTATCACACTAATGTGGTGGCAAGAGCTAAACGCTTTTCCTGTCCTTTTCTTATTCAGCTACTTCATCCCCCGACCCCCGACCCACACCACCCCCACAAAGGCCAGGAAAGAAGCCTTGTAATTAGAACATGTGTGGACATGCACCACTTATTATCAGTTAGTGTAGTATGCTCAGTCAAGGCAAACGCCATGTTAGTATAGTAGCCCCAGGATATTAGTTAATAAGAAATCAGTTCAAAGATATGTTCGTGAAAGGGATAGGACTTTCTCACCTCACTGGGGGTTCAAAAGAAAATTAATCTGGGGATGCTGAACCAACCATAGCCCAGAAGGGAAGAACTTCACAGTATTTCCCTCACCCTTACCTTTTGCTGAGTAGCAATAACTTGGCAGAAGAGGAAGGGACCAGGATGCAAATTCTACAGGTCCCCAGATGGCACTGACAAGGATTAACACTTGATTACTTCCACAGAGGGGTGCCAGAGCCTGGGGTGAAGGAACACTGAAGCCAGGTCAGCTATGGGGAGGAGGCTGCAGGGAGGGAGTAGCAGTGGGGAGAGACTGGAAATGATGTCCCCATGGACAGGCCCTCTGATGACCCAGGCAGCAGGCCCTGGCAGGTGAAGGCATTCTCTTAAAGAAAGAATGATTCAAACAGTATGTGTTCACTTAGGAAAAAAAAATAAATAAATAAACAAGGAAATATCAGGAAAATTGGTGGATGAGGCATACTAGAGGTTCCCACACTTTCTTGGCTTACAGTTGATGTCCTTAATGTCTCAGTAATTTTTTTTAACTACACCACTAGTCCAAAAGAAATACCAGTTTCTGTTTTTGTTTGTTTGTTTATTTTTCGAGACAGAGTCTTGCTCGTCACCAGGCTGGAGTGCAATGGCGCAATCTCGGCTCACTGCAACTTCTGCCTCCCGGATTCAAGTGATTCTCCTGCCTCAGCCTCCCGAGTAGCTGGGATTACAGGTGCCTGCCACTATGCTTGGCTAATTTTTGTATTTTTAGTAGAGACGGGGTTTCGCCATGTTGGTCAGGCTGGTCTCGAACTCGTGACCTCAGGTGATCTGCCCGCCTCGGCCTCCCACAGTGCTGGGATTACAGGTTTGAGTCACCGTGCCTGGCCAGTTTCCGTTATTTAGTTAGATTTGAACAACCTAATGGTATTAGTTGTGCCATGTCCAACAGATGTCTCGGTTTCTCTGAAAATTTTAAAATATCTCGCAGCACCACTGAGTTTGTTTTAGCATCCTGAGTTGCCTCAGCACATAGTTTAAGAACCGCATTATTAATTTTAATAATTAATATTGAATGCTTACATTAGTTTTGAGAACTCCAGCAGTCAACTGGACTGCTGAGATGGACTAGTTAGTCCCTTTCACTAACATATCTTTGAACTGGTTTTGTATTAACTAATAACCTGGGGCGACTATACTAAGATGGTGTTTGCCTTGACTAAGCATACTACACTAACTGAAAATGAGTGGTGCATGTCCACACGTGTTCTAATTACAAGGCTTGTCTAGTCAATCCTAGACAAGACGAAGACCCAGCTGAAGACCTATAAGAGTGGTTGTGTTTGACTTTCCCCATGAAAGAAAATCACCTTGAGAGCAGAGACATTGTCTCCATCTCTAGGGTACAGACATTGTCTCCATCTCTAGGGTACAGACATTGTCTCCATCTCCAGGATGGACGCATTCCCTAGGGCTGTGCTCAGCACAAGGTGGGGACTCAACACATTTTTGTTAAATGAATGAATGACTGAATGGCTGTATCTATTTCACTCCTCCTCCCGTTTATTTTTTTTTATTTTTATTTTTTTAGAAGACAAGCTGAGGTGTGCTAGACATTTCTAACTCAGAATTCTTCCCTGAAGAACCTTAGAGTGTCAGCCCAAAGAAGGAAAACAATCATCAAAGTCAGTGACCAATACCTGAGCTTAAAATTTCATTTGTTCTTCACTCTAAAGCAGGAGTCCCCAGCTCCAAGGCCATGGACCCGTACCATTTCCATGGCCTGTTAGGAACCTGGTTGCACAGCAGGAGGTGAGTGGCAGACAAGCAAGTATTATAGCCTGAGCTCTGCCTCCTGTCAGATCAGCAGCAGCATTAGATTCTCACAGGATCTTGAACTCTATTGTGAACTGCACATGCTAGGGATCTGGGCTGCACCCTCCTTATGAGAATCTAATGCCTGATGATCTGAGGTGGAACAGTTTCATCCCAGAACCATTCCCCCTCCCCTCCCCCATCCATGGAAAAAATTGTCTTCCACGAAACCAGTCCTCAGTGCCAAAAAGGTTGAGGACCACTGCCCTAAAGGAAGCAGAAGGAGAAAAGTGCTTTAGGAATACTAAAACAGGAAAAAGAAAAACGGACAATACTTTCCTGTTTTATTACTTACGGTTGTGGCATCTTTTTCTTGATGCTTTTAAAGAAAAGGATAGATAAATTACAGGGATGGTTTGGTTACAGGCTAGCTGTGAGAGAGGGGAATAAATCAATCAACCTTTTTGTGGAAGGTTGATGGCAATATTTCAGGCCCTCATGCTCTTACAAAACCTTGACACTCTACGTCAAGAGGTGAAGTCTATTTTCCCTCTCCTTAAACTTGGATAGGATTCTGTGACTGTTCTGACTAATCAAATGCAACAGAAGTTAACTTAATTTCCAAGACAGGATATAAAAGGCAATGTGGCTTCCATCTGGCTCGCTCTCTCACTCATGGGATACTTACCTTTGGAACCCAGTCACCATGCTGTGAGGTAGTCAAACTAGCCACATGGAGGGGCCCATGTGGACAGGAATTAAGGTTCCCAGCATCAACTGCCAGACATGGGAATGAGGTGAGTCCTCCAGATGATTCCAGCTCCCAGCCTTCAAATCCCCAAACTGATGCTGACTGGGGCA
>NW_012101655.1:78956-80265 GCF_000951045.1 Mandrillus leucophaeus | reverse complement strand
AAAAAAAAAAAAGAAGTTTAGTAACTGAAAAACTTAAAAAAAAATTTTTTTGAGACAGAGTGTGGCTCTGTCACCCAGGTTGGAGTGTAGTGGCACAAACAAGGCTCACTGCAGCCTCAACCTCCTGGGATCAAGTGATCTTCCCACCTCAGCCTCCCATGTAGCTGGGACTACAGGTGTGTGTCACCACACCCTGCTAATTTTTTCAATTTTTTTGTAAAGACCGGGTCTCACTTTGTTGCCCAGGCTAGAAAGAAATTTTTTTTAAACCATTGTATTTGAAAAATGTATACATAATATAATGAGGAACACAGAACTCTGGACATAGACTGCCTGGGTTCTAGTGCTAGCTTCAGCACTTATAAGCTCTATGACCCTGGGCAAGTTAAACTCATCCCTGGAGGGAAGGTAATAAGAATACCTACTTCATAGGATTGTTCTGATCATTAAGTGACTTAATACATGCAAAATGTTTGAAACAGTGCCCATTACAAAATAAACTCTATGTAAGTATTCCATATGTTGTGGTGGTTTGGGTGATGGTTATTATGGGTAATATTAATGTGGTAGGCAGAATTCTAAGAAGGCCCTTGTGACTCCTGCTCCCTGGTGTCCACGCCATTGTATTATTCCCTCGCTTTGAATGCAGACGGAAGCAGCGACTTGCTTCTAGTTGATAGAATATGGCGAAAGTGAGGGAATTTTGCACATATAAAGTCCCTAAAGTTGATTTTAAGTGAACTCAAAAGGATGTTATTCTGAGTGGAGCTAACCTAACGAAGTGAGCTCTTTAAAAGAGGATCTAGAGATCAGAGACTCTGACCTGCTGGTGCTGAAGAAGCAAGCTGCTGTAAGCTCAACACCTAGGAAGAAGTGAGCGAGGCCAACTACCACATGAGCTTGGAAGGGACCCCAAACCTCAGATGAAACTGCAGTCCAGGCCAACACTTTAATTGTAGCCTCATGAGACCCTGGGCAGAGGACCCATTGTGCCATACCTGACTCCTGGTCCATGCAAACTATGATATAATAAATGAATGTTGTTTTAAGCCACTGAGTTTCTGCTAATTGGTTATGCAACAATACACAACTAATGCAAGTAGTAAAAATTCAAACCATAATATAGTATATACAATAAAAAGGAGATATTTTTCTACCATTCCAGACCTTCACCCTCCTCAGAAACAACCACTAATAAGAACTTGTGCTTTTGGCCAGGCACGGTGGCTCACGCCTGTAATCCCAGCAGTTTGGGAGGCCATGGTGGGTGGATCACCCAAGGTCAGCCTGGCTAACATGGTGAAACCCC
>NW_012101655.1:75855-77791 GCF_000951045.1 Mandrillus leucophaeus | reverse complement strand
CTCAGCCTCCCAAGTACCTGGGACTACAAGCACCCACCACCACGTCCAGCTAACTTTTGTATTTTTAGTAGAGCCAGGGTTTCACCATGCTGACCAGGCTGGTCTTGAACTCCTGACCTCAGGTGATCCACCCGCCTTGGCCTCCAAAAGTGCTGGGATTACAGGTATGAGCCACCACGCCCGACCATCTACAGCCTATTTTTCTGTTGAGCTATTGGCTTCTTCCTTACTGATATATAAGGCCTCTTAATACAAGAGTCTTTTGTCTTCTGACTTACAAATACCATCCCCCCGTATACTTATTTCAACTTTTGTCTTTTTTTGAATTTTATTTATCCATGATGAAATTTCACTTTTTTATAAGGTCAAGTTTTTTTTAATGGGTTCTGAGCCTTGTTTTATGCCTAGAAAGACCTTCTCTGCTGTAAAACTTCAACAACAAAAAAAAACTCTTCCGTATTTCCTTTGGGCGGTTTTACATTTTAATTCTTCACTTTAAATATTTAATATACCTGGAATTTAAAGGTTTAACTTTATCTTGTTTCTACACAGTTAACCAGTTGTTTCAAAACCATTCATTGAATAATCCACAGTTTTCCCTGAGGTAAAATATTAACTTTGCAATATATTAAATTGGCATGAACCTTTTGTCTTCTGGATTTATGCATCAGTGATACACTAACTTAATTACAGTAAATTTATAATATATTTTAACATCCAGAAACATTAATCATCCCTCTCTGCTCTCCTTTTTCTGATTTCCCTGGGGGTGTTTTTATTCCTGTTAGCTCAAGGTACCATTCCGCTCTATGGTTCCCAAATTATTGACTGACCTTAGGCAAGTCACTTAACTTCTATGCTTTAGTATATAATAAAGCTGATGATGGCGATATGGAATTGAATTTGTATTCATATATCTGGAAAGCATGAATGCTAAAAAAAAAAAAAAGAAAAAGAGTTATAAATTTAAGCCAGAAAGGAAACTATAGTGTTAACCAGGAATAAGAAAGTCAGGGCAAGGGAAATTCCCTCCATTGGCCCTAGGTTCAAACTTTGTTCCTAATGACTAGTCCTGCATTCTTTCCTCTCTGTTTACTTTGGCATACCTCATCACACATTTAATTACAGAGTGTAAACTATGAAACCACACACTGAAAGGAACCAAACCTGGCTCTCCTAAAAGCCATCTCAGCTGGAAAATGTTCCATCTTGTTTCTAAATACAGATTTCTGAAATTCTCTCTCTATCTCCCTTTCTGTCACTGCCCTTGGCCCTTGTTTCAAAACTATAAATCTTCTGGTGATATACTTTTACAACTAATTATCCTCCAAGAGTAATTTATTATTTTCAGTGTGGTATATAAAACAATCTCTTCTGAGAAGTGAAATTTAAAATATTGTTACCAATTAGGCTATAGATATTCAGAAAAGGCCAAGAGTACCAATTGTAGACTTCTGTGACCACACTGACAAGATTTTGCTTATGTAATGAAGGCCTTCTCATTTGAGTTATCCAACTCATTATTCATTCAGTGAATAGTCATCTACTATTTGCCAAGCACTGAGCAACACAGTGGAGATCCTGCCTTCACTGAGCCCACACTATTGGAGGAGAGAGGCATGTACTGAGATATTTTCAATACTGTGAGATAATTTGGCACTATATATGAAAAAGTGATTTAAATGGGCATACCCTTTGACAATTTTCACTTCTAAAAATTTATTTTATTTTTTTCAAGGCAGAACCTCACTCTGTCCACCCAGACCGGAATGTAATGTTGCAATTTCTGCTCACTGCAGCCTCAACCTCCTGGACTCAAGCAATCCTCCCACCTTAGCCTCCTGAGTAACTAGGACTACAGGCACATGCTACCATGCCAGGCTATTTATTTTTATTTTTTGTAGAGACAGTGTTTCCCCATGTTGCCCAGGCTGGT
>NW_012101655.1:65203-75225 GCF_000951045.1 Mandrillus leucophaeus | reverse complement strand
ATAGGTGATGATTCCTGATTTATTAACTGAAAAAAGTCACAAAACAGGAAGTGTTATATGACCATTTTTGTAAAAATAAAATACACTTACAAACAAATTTTTAAAATATGAAAAGATGTACATCCTAATGTTAAAAAAGAGTTAACATTTGATTGGATTGTTGATTATAAATATCATATGTAAATGATTATATGATGGTTTATAATATGAATTGGGTATCTCGTTATAGATGATTTCTGTACTTTCAAAAAATAATATAGTGTAAAACCTAATTGTATATTCATATATATTTTGTACAAAGAACACGTATATTTTTAGTCAGAACAAAAGTTTCCAAACCTAAGGTATAATACAGTAACAGTGATTCAACAGGCATTCCTTTCAGTAATGGGAATATAGCACCTTCTGTGTGTTGGGCCTGAGTTGCACTAGAGCAGGCAAAGCTAATGGGAGGGGTTTCCTGCTCTCAAGGCCCAGACTAGAAGGTTGTGAGAGCAGAGGGTCACCCACCGGAGCATGGGGAAACGTGGATGGGCAGCAGAGAGATGCACAGAGTGTCATTGAAGCTGTACCTTAAAGAATGAGGAAGAGTTTCCTAGATGGTATGGGAAAGGCTGTGAAGGTTGTCCAGGCAAGGGCAACAAGATCAGAGTCTCAAGAAAAAAACAGAAAGGTCAGGGCTGCAGATGGATGTGCAGTTTGCACTGCAGAAAGCTACCTGCTGAGGAAGGAGGAGTGGGGCGGATATGCAGGACAGGCTTCACTTGCCAAGTTATACATCCCAGTTGCAACCACCCTAAGAAGTATCCACTCCCCCTCTTTTTTCTTTTTTTTTTTTTAATAGAGGAAGGGGACTTTTGTTTCTGCAAGCACCTTCTGCTTGTGAAGCTGTGGGTCTGGAGGCTTTGTTCACCCAGAGAGGGATACCTTTTCCTATTTACAGAAGGTGCACTGAGGGCTTTGAAACCTCTGTCCAAAAAAGTCCTTAAATCCTGACTTGGGAAAAACCATACCTGACAATGTCTTCCTGAGGATGAAAGAGCTCTGTCACATGCTCTCCAGAGCCATTGTAACGCATGTGATAGGCTTTACATAATAAAAGCCATCACTGCAAGATGCTGGGAAGATGTGGAAAGTGTTGCCGAGAAAAAATTAAAATTTGGTAAATTTTTCAGCTTAACAGCATGAATATGTATCAAAAGCCTTTCAAATAAGGATTCCTTTTTACTTTGCAATTCCGCTTTTCAAAAAAAAATTTTTTAATGCATTCTAAAGAATAAGTATAAAAGTTTGAATGTGATTCATTGCAGAAGTTACAATAGTCGAAAAAAAATCCACAATCTTGGCTGGGTGCCCTGGCTCACACCTATAATCCCAACATTTTGGGAGGCTGAGGCAGGTGAATCATTTGAGCCCAGGAGTTTGAGACCAGCCTGGGCAACATGGCAAAAACCCGTCTATGTAAAAAATACAAACATTAGCCAGGCGTGGTGGCGTGCACCTACAGTCCTCACTACTCAGGAAGCTGAGGTGGGAGGATCACCTAAGCCCAGGAGGTCAAGGCTGCAGTAAACCAAGATTGTGCCACTGCACTCCAGACTGAGTGACAGAGCAAGACCCTGTCTCAAAAAACAAACCACAATCTTTTGGTTTGTTAAGAACAGTTGGTTGGTTCAATAAAGTACAATATCTCTGTATTAGGAAATACTAAACTAGGCAGCAGTTAAAAATCATGTTTTAGGCCGGGCACGGTAGCTCACGTCTGTAATACCAGCCCTTTGGGAGGCCAAGGTGGCAGATCATCTGAGGTCAAGAGATTGAGACCAGCCTGACCAACGTGGCGAAACCCCATCTCTACTAAAAGTACGAAAATTAGCTGGGCATGGTGGCACTCGCCTGGGAGCTACTCGGGAGGCTTAGGCAGGAGAATCGCTTGAACCCAGGAGGCAGACATTGCAGTGAGCCAAGATCGTGCCATTGCACTCCAGCCTGGGTGACAGAGCAAGACTCCATCTGAAAAAAAAAAAAAAAAATCATGTTTTAGAGGTGATTCATTCCCAGACTAGGTGAAGTACCTCTGCAACAGCATCCTAAGCACTGTGCTTCTCCTGTGTTTGCACTGAGCACACTTTATTGCTATGGCTTACTGAATTGTGTATCCTCCTTGCAGACAGAGACCATGTACCTTTTGCTCACCATTTGTCCTCAATGCCTAGCACAGTGTCTTACGTATAGTAAGTAGTTCCTTTATCAAGGTTTAGTCAATGAATGAATTACTAGATATGCCAACAGATTAAGAAAGCTATTTTTTTGATATTTAAAATGTTTACTTCTTTATACTTTTTTACATGTTCCAAATTTTCTACAATGGCCCTAGTATAATTTTGTAATCAAAAGAGAACATATTATTTTTAAAATTTGTAACTCAGCAGCCTGCCATAAAGTATCTGGAGTCCAGTTTTTAATATGAGACTTCTGTTTGACTCTGCCTTACTTTAGCAAATCTATTAACTATTCAAGTATTACACAGGATAAAAGGTGATTATTCTCAATGCCAAAGGGTTTATCAAAGGGGTTCATTACATTATAAATTATCCTAGGATATATAAATGTTGATATGATTTTCAAAATATTCCATCCAGACCTGGCCTGTAATCCCAGTAATCTGGGAGGCCAAGGCGGGCAGATCGCTTGAGGGCAGGAGTTCGAGACCTGCCTGGCCAACACGGTGAAACCCTGTCTCTCCTAAAAATACAAAAATTAGCAGGTCGTGGTGGCGTGTGCCTGTAGTCCCAGCTCCTTGGGAGGCGGAGGCCAGAGAATCTCTTGAACCCGGAAAGCAGAAGTTGCAATGAGCCAAGATTGTGCCACTGCACTCCAGCCTGGGTGACAAGAGTGAAATTTCATCTCAAAATAATAATAATTATTGGGTATATATATATATTCCATCGATATGCTAATTTTCCAAGACAAATATTCAAGCAAGCTTCAGTGGCTTAACTTTATTTTGTGAATTGTTACTCTTTGGAAATCTTCATCCTCCTAATCCAAGCAGGTCATTTTACCCAGTGCAGGATGGCAGTAGGTATTTTTATGATCATTCGAGATTTACAATTTGCTTCTTTTTAAAGTAAAAACTCTCTGGTTCTTCCTGGTAATTTTTTTTAAGTTTTTTTCCTAAAAGGTTACATCTAGATATTCTTAGCCAGGACCATTTCATAAATGGAAAACACAAAACCAGACATAGTTTTTGGTCCTCAACTGTTTCATCCTATGGCTCAACTATCCTCTGGGCCCTAATGGCACACATTTCTGTCTCCTCATTTTCTTTTGCAGAGTCCCCGTGCATGGAGAAAAATATTTAGGTAATCAAAGTTATTCATCTGAATCCACGGCTTTGGGACTCCTTCCTAGTTTACGGGTGGTCAGTGTCTGCCTAGTTAGCACCCCTCTCAAACACAGACACATGCTCCATAATAATAAATTGTCCTGTGTTCTCTCCAGACAAGAATCCCATGGTTCAGTTTTTCTCTCACTCCAAACGAAACTGATGTGCCCAGCATTCCTCTTATTCATGTCTTAGTACAAAAACTTAGTAAAAAAAATGACATGGCATAGGGTTTGTAGTGGTTTACAGGTTCCCGTGGGTGGACGTCAGGCTTGCTTTTTAGCACCAGGGTAACATAATACCCTCCCATAAGGTTGTAATTTCAATGGTGGTAATTTCATGAGTGCTTTAATAGTTTTGGTTCTATATGTTATAGCAACTGTGTTCTAGTAACCACTATCCAACCCACGAT
Organism: Mandrillus leucophaeus; assembly: GCF_000951045.1. Taxonomy (NCBI): domain Eukaryota; kingdom Metazoa; phylum Chordata; class Mammalia; order Primates; family Cercopithecidae; genus Mandrillus; species Mandrillus leucophaeus. Next base: position 71,425 of record NW_012101655.1, on the reverse strand, counting down.
CCCGTTCTAGTGCCCCCAGGAAGCTGTGGATGAAAGGGAGAATGCTAACAACCCAAGGAGGAGTCCCTTTGCTTTCCAAGTCCCTGGATTAGCTGTGAACCAAGACCAGAATGGGCTTTAATAATTCCGTATCTTTCCACAAAGATAATTTTTTTATGACTTGTCACCCTTGTCCCCAGAAACTCATGGTTTCCATAAGCTACTTAAAAATTGATTATGCAATGGGCCTCAAGTGTCCATTACAATCACCTATGGAGCTTTTACAAGCTTCAAATGACTGGTCTCCTACCCGAGAGTTCTGGTTTACAAATCAGGGAAAGGGGAGAGTCATGTAGACTGATTTTTTTAAAATGTTTCCCAAATGATTCTGATGCACACCCCAACTCACAGTGACCCTGCCAGCTGCCAGATCTCCACTGACATCCTCTGACCCCCAGGCAGGGTGAACACAAGTTAGGAGCTTGATAAGTCGGGGAGGAGCTGGCCTTAAGGAAAGAAACATGAGAAACAGATACTCTGAACACCTCCCAGGGCGGGGCCACCTGGCTTACTTTTCCTCTACACTTTCTCTGTGCCCAAGGACACTTTTAGCCTCATTTCCTGATTGAACAGCCTTACTTGTGTTGCTGTCAGTGCCAGTAGGGCAGGCAGGAATGCAGCAGACAGGACTTGCCATCATGGCCTTGGCTGTCTGTGCAGCCCTACATGCCTCAGAAGGTGAGTGGGGGCACTGGCCACTTAGGCCTCCATTGGAAGGGTGGTATCTCCCAAATCTGTGCTGGAAGGATTGAGGTGGGGCAAGAATAGCTATCTCTTCAAGCAGGAATTTCCAATTGATTTCTGATTACCTACCAGGGAATGACATAGGTTTAAATTCTAGATCTCCCATTAGTTTCAGGAAGAAACCTCATTCTAACAGGCATACTAGAAATTTTTGCCACCTGCAGGATGAGGTCCTTCCATATAGGTGCAACTTCGGGCTATATTTCCTTTTCTGATGACGGGATCTTAGAAAATCCCCAGCTAGAAGCTGGAGTAAAGCTCCTACTATTCATCTGTCTTTCTCCACACCCCAACCTGCTAAATTGTCTGAACACAAGTGTGCACATTCCTGGAGGGAAAGACAGACTTGGCCAGCTGCGTTCAAATTAGGTAAGTTGTAAATTTCCTGAGCAAAGTCAGCCCTATGGATACAAAAAACGTAAACTTCAGTCTGATCTTTAAAAAGGAAGGGCAGAGCTGAGCACAGTGGTGCATGCCTGTATTCCCAGCTACTCGGGAGGCTACAGCTGGAGGATAGCTTCAGGCCAGGAATTCGAGATTGCAGTGAGCTATGATCGCACTGTGGATTGCCACTGCACTCCAGCCTGGGCAACATAGTAAAGCCCCATCGCTTAAAAACAAAAAGAGGGGAGGGGAGGGGAGAGGGAAGGAAAGGAAGAAAGGAAAGAAAAGAAAGAAAAAGAAGGATGAGGGAGATTGAACCCTACAAATTATGTCAAAGAGAATTTAAATTGTGAGTTGCTAGCATGTATATGGAGACGGTAACTGCATTTGAACTAGAGGGAATCTCTTCTAAAGTAGCACTCACTACTATATTCAGGAAACCCTAAGTGTCAGTACTTAACACTTGACCAATGGCTCTTTTCCATTGTCATCTTTTCTTTAAGCTTTATCCTGAACAGATTCTCTAAGTCTAGAGCAAAGGCGGAATATAAGTCTTCTTTGGTCTGCTTTTTAAAAATTTGAGCCAACATTTTAAAACTGAAAGCTTTCTCATATACATATTCATACATACACACATACAAATTGGATTTTAAAGCTTCTCTTGAAAAATCAGATGTGGCAACAATGATTCCACCATACCGAGGCAAGAACTGGCTAAAGCAGATGAGCCTCTGAAGTTTGCTGTATTAACTGCCTAGTCCCTGCAGACATTTGCTTAGGGACTCCAATATAGTCCATCAATGTACTGGGCTTATACAAATAAGCAACAGAAAAAAACTGGACAGTCTCTTCTCAATTTCTACTAATCTATCTTATCAAGATAAAGACAAAAATTTGTCACTTTATGTTTCTGTAACATTTCTCAGAAAAATTCACCACTGAGATTTTGGGACTCATTTTCACTATTTCTGAAAGGTCTACCTGCTAAGGCTTCACTCCTAGTTCTGGTAATTCCACTAACTCAAATTTTTTACATAAAACTTTGAAATGTGTGCCTCTATCCAGCTTCCTGACCTACTCCCACCTGTCCCCGCAGCAGCAGCTCTCCTACAGGAAAGAAGGGAGGGAACAGCGGGTCGAGGAGGCAGAGTGTAATGAGGAAGGCTCTGCCATACCCAGGACCCAAGTTCACATGGGACTGAGTCCTGGTAGAGACGGTGGAGTGGGAAGGCAAAATGCAGAGGCGTGTGAAAAGGTATGGTTGCTGGCGATAATAAAGAAAGGGAGCCGAGAGACCCAGCAATAGCCTTTTGGCTTAGTCTCAATGCTTTACCTAAGGCAGTTTAGGCCACAAGAAAATCACATTGTCTGAGAAGCTCCAACCTTCTGCCATTTAAAAAGAAGTGATACTGGGTAAAAATACACATGTAGTCCTGAGAACAGTTGTGGAACAGAGGGGCAACACCACAGCTATTCTTAGCAAACTTCCACTCAAGTGTCCATGTAAGCCAGGTGCCCTGTGGAAGGCACTTAAGTGATTCTGGGTCCAGGGAAGGGGTGGAAAACCAAGTGGGGAGGGAGGAAGGTAGAGAACACTCAACAACTCAACAGTGCAGAGAAAAGGACAGGTGGCCTTGGCAAGGGGAATGGGGAAATGGCCTGTGCCAGTTTGGAACTTTGGGAAATATATTTTGTTTTCTTCAGGCAGAAAGCTGTTCCTTATCTTAATGGTGTCTTAAATGGCTTAACTTGTTGTGATGGCTCAATAACTGGCATTCCCAAAGTGTTTTGCATAAATCAGGAAGCAGGTGACTTTATCTATAATTAAAAGCCTTGGATTCTGCCCAAAGGTAGGGCACACTCCACCTCTGCTGACGTGGCTGCTGGCTCCCAGAACTCAATACTGAATCCATAAACATGTCTTTCATCCTGTTTCAGTGGCCCTGAGCCCGATTATTTAAACCCACAATCTAGGGCTTTGTGGGCTTCGCTGTTTTATTGTACATTAAGATCAAGGCTCACTTGTGCCCAGCAGATTCAAGTTAGGAGGTTTTGCTGCAGTGAGGCCCCAAATTGTCTTCCCACTGACAACCTTCTTTCTCAGAGTACGATGGCTACTGAATCACACCAATACTTGCTAGAGATTTGCTGCTTGCATCCTAAAATATTTACTTTTGTTTTAATCATAAGACACTGGCTAGGGAAGATTACCAGGAATATACATTTGTGACTCAGTGTTGTTCTGCACAACTGGGACTCTCCAATTGTGGTCCCTAAGAGGTCTGACATAGGTGGGACTACAAGTGCATGCCACCACACCTGGCTAATTTTTTGTTTGTTTTTGGAGATGGAGTTTGTTGCTCTTGTCGCCTAGGCTAGACTGGAGTGCAATGGGGCGATCTCGGCTAACTGCAACCTCCGTCTCCTGGGTTCAAGCAATTCTCCTGCCTCATCCTCCTGAGTAGCTGGGATTAGAGGCTTGCACCATCACACCCAGCTAATTTTCGTATTTTTAGTAGAGACAGGGTTTCACCATGTTGCCCAGGCTGGTCTCAAACTCCTGACCTCAGGTGATCCACCCACCTTGGCCTCCCAAACTCCTGGGATTACAGGTGTGAGCCACCTGCCCAGCCACACCTGGCTAATTAAAAAAAATTTTTTTTTTGTAGAGATAGAGTCTCACTATGTTGCCCAGACTGGTCTCGAACTCCTGGCCTTAAGTGATTCTCCTTCCTTGGCCTCCCTGCCTGTAATCCCAGCACTTTGGGAGACTGAGGCAGAAAGATTGCTTGAACGCGGGAGTTCCAGGCTGCAGTTAGTCATGATCGCACCACTGAACTCCAGCCTGGGTGACAGAGTGAGACTCTCTATCAAAAAAAAAAAAAAAAAAGTAAAACTTTACCAAAAAAATAAAATTACCAAAAGGCACAAAAATTAAAGAATTTATACTAATATTATGAAAGTTAGAAATACTTAGTGTATTTTTAAATATAAAAATATAAAGAATAAAAAAAGGAAAGTCCCACTTCATCATTCCTTTAATCCCTCTCCCCTGTCCAGAGGGTTCTGTATATCCTTCCAGAATTTCCTCTAGGCATTTAGCAACACAACCCGCACATACATCCATACCAATATTTTTTTATCATTATTCTTTAAGATCTAGGGTACATGTGCACAATGTGCAGGTTTGTTACATATGCATACATGTGCCATGTTGGTGTGCTGCATCCATTAACTCGTCATTTACATTAGGTATATCTCCTAATGCTATCCCTCCCCCTCCCCCCAATCCACGACAGGCCCCGGTGTGTGATGTTCTCCACCCTGTGTCCAAGTGTTCTCATTGTTCAATTCCCACCTATGAGTGAGAACATGCAGTGTTTAGTTTTCTGTCCTTGCGATAGTTTGGTCAGAATGATGGTTTCCAGCTGCATCCATGTCCCTACAAAGGACACGAACTCATCCTTTTTTATGGCTGCATAGTATTCCATGGTGCATATGTGCCACATTTTCTTAATCCAGTTTATCACTGATGGAAATTTGGCTTGGTTCCAAGTCTTTGCTATTGTGAATAGTGCTGCAATGAACATATGTGTGCATGTGCCTTTATAGCAGCATGATTTATAATCCTTTGGGTATATATCCAGTAATGGGATGGCTGGGTCAAATGGTATTTCTAGTTCTAGATCCTTGAGGAATCGCCACACTGTCTTCCACAATGGTTGAACTAGTTTACAGTTCCAACGAGAGTGTAAAAGCGTTCCTATTTTTCCACATCCTCTCCAGCACCAGTTGCTTCCTATGATCACCATTTTAATGATCACCAATTCTAACTGGTGTGAGAAGGTATCTCATTGTGGTGTTGATTTGCATTTCTCTGATGGCCAGTGATGATGACCATTATTTCATGTGTCTGTTGGCTGCATAAATGTCTTCTTTTGAGAAGTGTCTGTTCATATCCTTTGCCCACGTTTTGATGGGGTTGTCTGATTTTTTCTTGTAAATTTGTTTAAGTTCTTTGTAGATTCTGGATATTAGCCCTTTGTCAGATGGGTAGATTGTAAAAATTTTTCTCCCATTCTGTAGGTTGCCTGTTCACTCTGATGGTAGTTTCCTTTGCTGTGCAGAAGCTCTTTAGTTTAATTAGATCCCATTTGTCAATTTTGGCTTTTATTGCCATTGCTTTTGGCATTTTAGTAATGAAGTCCTTGCCCATGCCTATGGCCTGAATGGTATCGCCTAGGTTTTCTTCTAGGGTTTTTATGGTTTTAGGTCTAACATTTAAGTCTTTAATCCATCTTGAATTAATTTTTGTATAAGGTGTAAGGAAGGGATCCAGTTTCAGCTTTCTACTTATGGCTAGCTAGTTTTCCCAGGACCATTTATTAAATAGGGAATCCTTTCCCCATTTCTTGTTTTTGTCAGGTTTAGCAAAGATCAGATGGCTGTAGATGTGTGGTATTATTTCTGAGGGCTGTGTTCTGTTCCATTGGTCAATATCTCTGTTTTGGTACTAGTACCATGCTGTTGTGTTTACTGTAGCCTTGTAGTATCGTTTGAAGTCAGGTAGTGTGATGCCTCCAGCTTTGTTCTTTTTTGCTTAGGATTGCCTTGGCAATGTGGGGTCTTTTTGGTTCCATATGAAGTTTAAAGTAGATTTTTCCAATTCTGTGAAGAAACCCATTGGCAGCTTGATGGGGATAGCACTGAATCTATAAATTACCTCGGGCAGTATGGCCATTTTCACATATAGATTCTTCACATCCATGAGCATGGAATGTTCTTCCATTTTTTGTGTGTCCTCTTTTATTTCATTGAACAGTGGTTTGTAGTTCTCCTTGAAGAGGTTCTTCATATCCTAGGTATTTTATTATCTTTGAAGCAATGTGAATGAGAGTTCACTCATGATTTGGCTCTCTGTTTATCTTTTATTAGTGTATAGGAATGCTTGTGATTTTTGCATATTGATTTTGTATCCTGAGACTTTGCTGAAGTTGCTTATCAGCTTAAGGAGATTTTGGGCTGAGATGATGGGGTTTTCTAAATATACAATCA
>NW_012101655.1:56428-62178 GCF_000951045.1 Mandrillus leucophaeus | reverse complement strand
TTTCTCTCTGGCTGCCCTTAACATTTTTTCCTTCATTTCAACTTTGTTGAATCTGACAATTATGTGTCTTGGAGTTGCTCTTCTTGAGGAGTATCTTTGTGGCATTCTCTGTATTTCCTGAGTTTGAATGTTGGCCTGCCTTGCTAGTTTGGGAAAGTTCTCCTGGATAATATTCTGAAGAGTGTTTTCTAACTTGGTTCCATTCTCCCCGTCACTTTCAGGTACACCAATCAGATGTAGATTTGGTCTTTTCACATAGTCCCGTATTTCTTGGAGGCTTTGTTCGTTTTTTTTTTTTTTTTTTACTCTTTTTTCTCTAAACTTCTCTTCTCGCTTCATCTCATTCATTTGATCTTTAATCACTGATACCCTTTCTTCCACTTGATTGAATTGGCTACTGAAGCTTGTGGATGCATCACATAGTTCTTGTGCCATGGTTTTCAGCTCCATCCGGTCCCTTAAGGTCTTCTCTATGCTGTTTATTCTAGTTAGGCATTCATCTAATCTTTTTTCAAGGTTTTCAGCTTCTTTGCAATGCGTTCAAACATCCCCCTTTAGCTCAGAGAAGTTTGTTATTACCGATCGTCTGAAGCCTTCTTCTCTCAACTCGTCAAATTCATTCTCTGTCCAGCTTTGTTCCGTTGCTGGTGAGGAGCTGCATTCCTTTGGAGAAGAGGCACTCTGATTTTCAGAATTTTCAGCTTTTCTGCTCTGGTTTCTCCTCATCTTTGTGGTTTTATCTACCTTTGGTCTTTGATGATGGTGACGTACAGATGGGGTTTTGGTGTCGATGTCCTTTCTGTTGGTTAGTTTTCCTTCTAACAGTCAGGACTCTCAGCTGCAGGTCTGTTGGAGTTTGCTAGAGGTTCACTCCAGACCCTGTTTTCCTGGGTATCACCAGTGGAGGCTGCAGAACAGCAAATATTGCAGAACAGCAAATGTTGCTGCCTGATCCTTCTGCTGGAAGCTTCGTCTCTGAGGGGCATCCGGCTGTATGAGGTGTCAGTCGGCCCCTACTGGGACAAGTCTCCCAGTTAGGCTACTCGGGGGGTCAAGGACCCACTTGAGGAGGCAATCTGTCTGTTCTCGGATCTCAAACTCCATGCTGGGAGAACCACTGCTCTCTTCAAAGCTGTCAGACAGGGACGTTTAAGTCTGCAGAAGTTTCTGCTGTCTTTTGTTCAGTTATGCCCTGCCCCCAGAGGTGAAGACTACAGAGGCAGGCAGGCCTCCTTGAGCTGTGGTGCGCTCCACCCAGTTCGAGCTTCCTGGCTGCTTTGTTTACCTACTCAAGCCTCAGCAATGGCAGACACCCGTCCCCCAGCCTCGCTGCTGCCTTGCAGTTTGATCTCAGACTGCTGTGCCAGCAGTGAGCAAGGCTCCGTGGGCATGGGACCCTCTGAGCCAGGCACGGGATATAATCTACTGGTGTGCCGTTTGCTAAGGCCATTGGAAAAGTGCAGTATTAGGGTGGGAGTGTCCTGATTTTCCAGGTACCATCTGTCACGGCTTCCTTTGGCTAGGAAAGGGAATTCCCTGACCCCTTGCAATTTCCTAGTGAGACAACACCCCAACCTGCTTCGGCTCACACTCCATGGACTGCACCCACTGTCCAACAAGCCCCAGTGAGATGAACCCAGTACCTCAGTTGGAAATGCAGAAATCACCCATCTTCTGCATCACTCACACTGAGAGCTGTAGACTGGAGCTGTTCCTATTCGGCCATCTTGGAACCAGCACAAACCAATTTTTTAAGACAGAAACAGGATGGCCGGGTGTGGTGGCTCACACCTGTAATCTCAGCACTTTAGGAGACTGAGGTGGGTGGATCACGAGGTCATGAGATCGAGACCATCCTGGCTAACATGGTGAAACCCCGTCTCTACTAAAAATACAAAAAATTAGCCAGGCGTGGTGGCGGGTGCCTGTAGTCCCGGCCACTTGGGAAGCTGAGGCAGGAGAATGGTGTGAACCTGGGAAGTGGAGTTTGCAGTGAGCCAAGATCACGCCACTGCACTCCAGCCTGGGTGACAGAGCAAAACTCCATCTCAGAAGAAAAATAAAAATACAAAATAAAATTAAAAAAAAAAAAAACAGAAACAGGATCACAATCTACATATTGTCTTAACATGTATTTTAATCATAGATAACAGTAAATCTATTCAACACAAAAATTCTGAAAATCTGCAGCTTCATCTTATATAAAACATTTAAACTTCTCAGAACAACTGGGAATGTTAATGTTTCATTTATTATTAATATCAATCAGGGTCCTATCAGGAGACAGAAACCAGATAATTTGAAAGTTTAATATGAACAAATTATTAACTATAACAAGAAATAGGCTAGAAAGAAAGATAATTTTAAGGAATGTAGGAAAAGCAGATATTCCAAGGGCAAAAACAGATCACTCAAGGAAGAGTTCCTGCACCCTTACCCTCTCCAGCTGAGATCCAGCCATGGCTCACCAAATGGCAGAAAAGTCACCTGATCTGTACTGGCAGAATATGCTGGATATCCACCTTCTAGTTTGTAGGGGAAAGTCTGTCACAGGAAAGCATCTCACTGGAGGCACTGGGCTACAAACCTGCCTGTAGGGGTGCTACTAATTGCCATGCACTGAAGAAGCTAAAGCACTGCAGGAGCTGGGTCTACAGGAATCTGATGAGAGAACCCTGGAGCCAGGAAGGAAAACCCCCTCTTCCTGCAATGTCCCTTCAATATCTTCTACAGATAAAGTTTAACAACGTGCCAGCTAGCCAAGGAAAAATATTTAAGGGCCCATCTCAATTTCATAGAACAGAGTGAGTTTGAAACTGAGGGAAAATAAATAAACAAGTGGCACATTCCACAAACACTTAATGGGCACCTGTATACTTACTGAGCCAGGGACTGTACTGCATATTGGCCCACATATGTCCTTTTTGTTTCCGTTTATTGAGTGCTATCTGTTGTCACTCCTGTTCTAAGCACTTAAATATACAAACTCATGCAATCTTCACAATAACCCTGAGGTAGATGCTAGGACCGCCCCTATATTACAGATAACAGGATTGTGACACAGAGAATTAACTCACCCAAGGTCAGCTAGTAGGTAGCAGAAACAGAATTTAAACCTGGTAGTCTCCACATGTTTAAGTACCATGCTACAAAGCCTCTCAGGATGTTTTTATGGCACAAAATTATCCAAACCCCTTCAAGACTATCCCCTGACCACTCTAGTGTCTATATCATGTTAAAGCAAAGAAAAATCCCCATCCACTCTCCATGCCCCCAAACATTATCCCAGGGTTCCAAAAAGTATCTTGGAGGACTTTACTTGGGAATAGCAGTTCCACATATCATGGATTATTGAGTCTTTCCTGCCCACTTAGTGACAGCAGTGGCCATCTGTCAGCACCCACCGCACCATCTGGCTACATTAAGGCGTGAGGTCCACGAGAATGGAGGGATGTGTTCTAACCACATTCTGAACATTATGTGTTGCCTTTTTTTTCTTTTTTTCAATGGAGTCTTGCTCTGTTGCCCAGGCTGGAGTGCAGTGGTGTGGTCTCTGCTTACCGCAACCTTTGCCTCCCAGGTTCAAGCAATTCTCCTGTCTCAGCCTCCTGAGTAGCTGGCATTACAGGCGCCTGCCACCACGTCCAGATAACTTTTTGTATTTAGTAGAGACGGGGTTTCACCATGTTGGCCAGGCTGGTCTCGAACTCCTGACCTCATGATCCACCCACCTCGGCCTCCCAAAATGCTGGGATTACAGTTGTGAGCCACTGCACTCAGACTGCCCTTCTTAAATTGCAGTCAGTCTTGAGACACTGCTAGTAGCTCAGTGAATCTGTCATTTTTATCCTTAGTCTGCAAATCCTTTCTGCAATAATTGCATGTGCCTTTCTTTACTGTTTCTATTTTGCTGTGTTCTGTATACAGTACCAGTGCTTTTCAAACTGCATTTCTAATCAGCTCCCAGGTGATGCCATTGTTGTGGCTCTGGGTACCACACTTTGAGTAGTGAGATCCTATACAACTAAGCGAGGAAGCGGTTCACCTCTCTATAATAGCAGGATCCTTTCCTTAAAACCCAAAATCTGCCAGGCACGGTGGCTCACACCTGTAATCCCAGCACTTAGGGAGACAAAGGTGGGAGGATAGCTTGAGTCTAGGAGTTCGAGATCTGCCTGGGCAATAGAATGAGATACCGTTCTCCAACAACAACAAAACCCAGAATCTAATTTTTGTATCACAAATTTGATGTGCAGTGCCAACAGTTCTTGAGCACTGAGAGATCTTTACAGCCGTCTAGTGACCAAAACTGGATCATAGACAGAACCAAAACAGGGACTCACATTCCTGGAAAATCATCCATACACTTAATACTGGGAATAATAATGACAACAATCCAAAGCTAATAGAAATAACACCAGAATAAGGCCAGGTGCAGTGGCTCATGTCTATAATCCTTGCACTTTGGGAGGCTGAGGTGGGAGGATCGCTTGAGGCCAGGAGTTTGAGACCAGCCTGGGCAACACACAACACCCTGTTTCTGCAAAAATTTTTAAAAATTAGCCAGGCGTAGTGGGTGCACCTGTATTCCCAGCTACTTGGGCAGCTAAGGCAGGAGGATCACTTGAGCCTGGGCATTCAAGGCTGCAGTGAGCCATGATTGCACCATTGTGCTCCAGCCGGGGCAACAGAGCAAGACCATCTCCCAAAAAAAAAAGAAGAAGAAAAGAGAAAAGGAAAGAAAAGAAATAACACCATAATAAGACAAATAGGAATGCTTTTATTCAGATACTAAAAACATCTTTAAAATATTACACATAGTGAACAAATGATTTATCATATTTACTGACCCCTGTACCATGTGCAGGGATGGTACCTATGAAAAGCACTGTGTAATTGTAGGTAATTTGGGACATAAGACCTTGACCAAAAACTGAAAATACTATTCCTAGAAAAAAAGCAAAAATATTTTACACATTAAAAGCCTTAAAACAAGATAAAAATGAAACACTGATAAGATCAGAGCTTAGTTCAGTCTAAGAAACTTACTTAGCACTAATACCAGACAATGTGCTATGTGGTGGGGGGTTACAAAGATGCCCTGTGGGAGCTTACAGTCAAAAGACAGTCATAGACTCTTAATTTCATACATGGTAAAGACAAAGATATAGGAAAGCACAAGGTACTATGGGACTTCAGATTCAAATGGGGAAATGATAAAATTGGAAAAAAGTAGACAACAGAGGTTCAGCAGTCCAGAAGCCAATTAATGAGGTCCTGAACTAAGAGTGGTAACAAGGATGAAGAGGAGACAGATGTGAAAAGCGTTAAGGAAAATACAATCTACAGGAGTTTGACTGGCCATGGGAGTGCAGAAGGAAGATGGAATTACACTTCAATAACAGTACAAAGTGATTAAATGAGATGAGAAAAGGAAAACAGAAGTAGATTTAAAGTGGCAGGAGATGATGTCTTCAGTTGGGGCTCTGTTGAGTTTGGGGTGCCTGTGGGATATCCAAGTGCATGTTCAATAGCAGGTGGATATACATCAGAATATTTGGGTAGAGGTAAAAAACCCATTTTGAAGTTACCAACATAGTAAAAATTTTAAACATGAGATGTGGAAAGAAAAGAGCAGTAGGTTAGGGATGGAACTTTGAGAATGCTAACTATTGAGGAAAGGGCAAAGGAGGACGCATTCAAGAAGCAGAGAAAGTAATTTCTGGTTTTTGTTTTTTTTTTTTTTTTAA
>NW_012101655.1:51218-52713 GCF_000951045.1 Mandrillus leucophaeus | reverse complement strand
GGATTTTTGCATCGATGTTCATCAGGGATATTGGTCTAAAATTCTCTTTTTTTGTTGTGTCTCTGCCAGGCTTTGGTATCAGGATGACGTTGGCCTCATAAAATGAGTTAGGGAGGATTTCTTCTTTTTCTATTGATTGGAATAGTTTCAGAAGGAATGGTACCAGCTCCTCTTTGTACTTCTGGTAGAATTCGGCTGTGAATCCATCTGTTCCTGGACATTTTTTGGTTGGTAGGCTATTAATTATGGCCTCAATTTCAGAGCCTGTTATTGGTCTATTCAGGGATTCAACTTCTTCCTGATTTAGTCTTGGGAGGGTGTATGTGTCCAGGAATTTAGCCATTTCTTCTAGATTTTCTAGCTTACGTGCATAGAGTTGTTTATAGTATTCTCTGATGGTAGTTTGTATTTCTGTGGGAATGGTGGTGATATCCCCTTTATCATTTTTTACTACATCTCTTTGATTGTTGTCTCTTTTCTTCTTTATTAGTCTTGCTAGCAGTCTATCAATTTTGTTGATCTTTTCAAAAAAACAGCTCCTGGATTCATTTATATTTTGAAGGGTTTCTTGTGTCTCTATCCCCTTCAGTTCTCCTCTGTTATTAGTTATTTCTTGCCTTCTGCTAGCTTTTGAATGTGTTTGCTCTTGCTTCTCTAGTTCTTTTAATTGTGATGCTAGGGTGTCAATTTTAGATCTTTCCTGCTTTCTCTTGTGGGCATTTAGTGCTATAAATTTCCCTCTGCATACTGCTTTCAATGTGTCCCAGAGATTCTGGTATGTTGTATCTTTGTTCTCATTGGTTTCAAAGAACATCTTTATTTCTGCCTTCGTTTCATTATGTACCCAGTGCTCATTCAGGAGCAGGTTGTTCAGTTTCCATGCAGTTGAGTGGTTTTTGAGTGAGTTTCTTAATCCTGAGTTCTGCTTTGATTGCACTGTGGTCTGAGAGACAGTTCGTTATAATTTCTGTTCTTTTACATTTGCTGAGGAGTGCTTTACTTCCAACTATGTGGTCAGTTTTGGAATAAGTGTGATGTGTTGCTGAGAAAAATGTATATTCTGTTGATTTGGGGTGGAGAGTTCTGTAGATGTCTATTAGCTCTGCTTGGTGCAGAGCTGAGTTCAATCCCTGGATATCCTTGTTAACTTTCTGTCTCATTGATCTGTTTAATGTTGACAGTGGGGTGTTAAAGTCTCCCATTATTACTGTGTGGGAGTCTAAGTCTCTTTGTAGGTCTCTAAGGACTTGCTTTATGAATCTGGGTACTCCTGTGTTGGGTGTACATATATTTAGGATAGTTAGCTCTTCTTCTTGAATTGATCCCTTTACCATTATGTAATGGCCTTCTTTGTCTCTTTTGATCTTTGTTGGTTTAAAGTCTGTTTTATCAGAGACTAGGAATGCAACCCCTGCTTTTTGTTGTTGTTGTTTTCCATGTGCTTGGTAGATCTTCCTCCATCCCTTTATTTTGAGCCTATGTGTGTCTCTGCATG
>NW_012101655.1:20023-51168 GCF_000951045.1 Mandrillus leucophaeus | reverse complement strand
CACGCCCGGCTAATTTTTTGTATTTTTAGTAGAGATGGGGTTTCACCATGTTGGCCAGGCTGGTCTTGAACTTCTGATCTTGTGATCCACCTGCCTCAGCCTCCCAAAGTGCTGGGATTACAGGCGTGAGCCACCGCGCCTGGCCATAGTTTCTCATTATTCAGAAAATTAGAAGAGACTGGTAATTAAGAATATGGAAATTTTCAAGGAAGGAATGGGCAAGTGTTAAATGCAGCAGAGATGTCCAATGAGATAATGTTAGAAAAATGTCTGCTCAGCCTGGGCACAAAGTGAGACCCCATCTCTACAAAAAAATAAAGAAAGTTAGCCGGGCATGGTGGTGTGCACCGGTGGTCCCAGCTACACGGGAGGCTGAGGCAAGAGGATCACTTGAGCCCAGGAGGTGAAGACTGCAGTCAGCTGTGTTTGTACCACTGCACTCCAGCACTCTGGCTTGGGTGACAGAGCAAGATCCCATCTGAAGGAAAAAAAGAAAAAAAAAGTCTGCTAATTGTAGGTGCCCTGAGAGTAGGTCTATGACTTATTAATTCTTATATACTTGGTGTCTGTTACAAAGACTGATACAATGTAGGCAGCACTCTATAAGTGCTTCTAGAATTTTACTGACATGACTATCACTTTCATTAGTAAAATAACACACTTACACGATTCAAAAAGAAACATGTCAGTACTAGATACTGCAGACATTTTCCCAAGGGAGATTTTTCTTGACTCAACTCAGGCTAAATTTTTAGTAGAAAAATATTAATAAAGGAAATATAGAAAATACCTTTCCAACAGAAAGAATAAAAAGCAAAGAAAAAGGATTTAAAATCGTAAAAAAGATAGAATAAATGAATACAAACCAAAAGATCAGTGTAGCAATGTCAATAACAGAAAAATACTATTTAAGCAAAAAGCTACAGTAGAAACAGAGGAATCTTACCGAAAGATAAAAAAGTTCACTTCACCGAAAAGCTATCTCTAGGGCCCAGACTCCTGTGAGGCAAGAGAGGTGATCGAGTCGTCAAAATGCAGTCAGATTTTTTTTTATTTAAAATTGCAGCTTTTTACTAATCATAGACTTTTTTGCATTAATTTTTATTTTGAAAAATATTGCATCCAAATATTGCTCATCTTCATTACGGAGCTCTTTTGGCGGTTCCTTAAATTCTGCACCTGAGGCTCCTGCCTCATTCTAATCCTGGCTGTGGACCAGCAGGGTACTTAGGCGTCTGAAAACATAACCCCAAGTGTTATATCAGAAAAGTAGACAGAATTGCAAGAAGAAAAAAAAAAAAAAGGCTGGCACAATCCCAGTAACAGTTTAACATACCCGCATCAAAAACTGATCAATCAAAAAAAATACTAGTAAGGGTTAAGGAAATGCGTGCACAATACAACTAGATTTCTCCTGCAGCTCTGTGAAGGGCAGCCCGCGGTAGGCCAGGCCTGGTCCTGGGCGCCCCAGCCGGCTGCCCTGGGTCCAGGCGTGCGCTTGCGGGAGACGTGGGCGTCTCCGCGTCCGGCCGTCAAGCAATGCCTGGGACTCCACCCTACCCTTCGCGTAGTACTTGTTATACTTCGGCAGCTTCTTCACGCCCAGTCCTCTCCCCGCGCCGGTAGGAACCGTCCACGGCCTTAAAGAAACCTGCTCACCAGGTCAGGGGCGCCAACCAGGTTGCGCACGCGCAGAGGCCGCAAGGGCAGCTGGACGTCGCCCAGGTAGACGACGTCCCGCGCCACCGGTTTCTTGTTGCTGTCACTCTGCACTTCCTACTCTCTTCCTTGGTCTCGGCTTCCGCTACCGCCCGCGGTTTTCCACTTCAGTCTCTCCTGGTCCGCAGTAGCCACGACTACAGATACCAGTAGCGCGACAGCCGCGAAGCGCCATAACGTCGTGCTTTTCTTTTTTTTTTTCTCTCGTGCTTTGTTTCTTCTGATTTTCCTTTTCCGGGCTTTTAGTTGAACACACGTTTTTTCCGTATATGTGTTTTAAATAAATGCATCTAGGGCTAAATTTAACTGTATCCCACCCATTATAATAAATAGTACTTTCACTATTTTCCAGAATAAGATTTTGTGGTTTCCTCTTTAACCCATGAGTTGAATGCTTTGTTTCTCAGCAACTTACACTTGTAAGTTTATAAATATATATTATTATTTATATCCAAACATGTATTTATTATCAGAGACAAGGTCTCTGTCGCCCAGGCTGCGATGCAATTGTCAGAGGCGAGTGAACCAGAGCAACTCCATCTTAAAATAGGAGCTAGGTAAAATGAGGCTGAAACCTACTAAGCTGCCTTCCCCATCTAAGTCACAGGATGAGATAGGTCAGCAAAAAATACAGGTCATAAAAGACCTTGCTAATAAAACAGGTTGCAGTGAAGAAGTCAGCTAAATCCTACCAAAACCAAAATGGCCCCAAGAGTAACTTCTGGTCGCTCTCACTACTACACTCTCATCAGCGCCATGACAGTTTACAAATGCCATGGCAACGTCAGGAGGTTACCCTATGGTCTAAAAAGGGGAGACATGGGCCGGGCAGGGTGGCTCACGCCTGTAATCCTAGCACTTTGGGAGGCGGAGGCGGGCGGATCACGAGGTCAGGAGATGAGACCATCCTGGCTAACACAAACCCCATCTCTACTAAAAATACAAAAAAAATTAGCCAGGTGTGCACTGCACTCCAGCCTGGGCCACAGAGAAGACTCCCTCTCAAAAAAAAAGGGGGAGGAGGGGGAGGGGGAGAGCGTGAATTGTCCATTCCTTGTTTAGCATATCATCAAGAAATAACCATACAAATGAGCAACCAGTCACCCTCAGGGCTGCTCTTTGAAGTAGCCATTCTTTTATTCCTTTGCTTTCTTAATAAACTTGCTTTCACTTTGCACTGCAGAGTTGCCCTAAATTCTTTCTTGCATGAAATCCAATAACCCTCTCTTGAGGTCTGGATGGGGACCCCTTTCCTATAACGCAGTGGCGGATCAAAGCCTCCAACTCCTGGGCTCAAGCGATCCCCCTGCCTTAGCCTCCCAGTAGGTGGGCCACAACGCCTGGCTAATCTTTTAAATTTTTTGTAGAGACAGGGTCTCACTATGTTGCCCAGGCTGGTCCTGAACTCCTGGCCTCAAGCAATCCTCCCACCTCAGTCTCCCAAAGTAGTGGGATTATAGGTATGAGCCACCACACCTGGCTCAAACTTTTAAACTGTTACTTTGCACAGGAAACTTCTCTTCAAACACTAAGAATTTAAAAAAAGAGTCATGACTGCAAATACAGTAAGATAAACCTATGAAATTTTGTGAGAATGAAGTAGAAATTGTGGATAAAATGAACAATTTCTTGGAAAAATAATAAATATATATGTAAATATATATATATATTTATTTACACACACACACACACAAGTTAGCCAATAACAAATCCAATTTAAACTTTATCTTTCCTCAGACACCAGGCCTAGATAGTTTTTGAAGTTTTACCAAAAATTGGAGGAACCGAAAATCTTTATCTTATACAAACTCTTTCAAAGGATGGAAGAACAGAGAAGAATACCCAATGCATTGTTGAGATTAACATACCGCATAATACCCAAAACATGGAAGGATGGTAACAGGGTGTAAAAGTGTAGATGAATTTATGAACAGAGGTGCAAAAATATTAATAAATAGCAAATCTTATACAAGATATAAAAATTAATATGTTATAAATAAGTATGGTTTATCCCAGGAGGGCAAGGAAGAAAATAGATTGATCCACCACAGCAATTTAAAATTATGTGTTGAACTTTCAATGGGCTAGGCACTGTTCTAGGCATTTAGCAAAGTAACAGATTTTAAAAGAGAAAAAGCCTTTATTTCCTACACAGGAATTGAGAAAGAAAGAGATAAAAATGATGATTTACCTATAAAACTGGAGTATCTATTCCAAACTATCACAAATAAAAAAATTCAGCAAGGTTGCTGGATACAAGAGCAACATTAAATAATCAATAGAATTCTTATACATAAAAATTAACTAATTAGAAAAAAGTATTTTTAAAAAGCTCATTCACAATACAACAAAATTTAAAAGGTACCTAAATATAGATCTAAGATATACAACATCTTATCATTTTTTTCTTTTTTTTTTTTTTTTTACAATTTTCAGTTATAATTTACTGTCTGTTATGGGAAAAATTACATGTTTCAGTAGACAGTTCATCAAACTTTTCTTTTTTTAACTTATGTCTTCTAAAATACTATCTCAGTTTGTTTTCTCTCTATTCCCACCAGTTAAGGTTTTCACTGACCTCTGTGTTCTAAGACTTTTTTTTTTTTTTAATTTAAGTTCTAGGGTACAATGTGCACAACGTGCAGGTTTGTTACATATGTATACATGTGCCATGTTGGTGTGCTGCACCCATTAACTCGTCATTTACATTAGGTATATCTCCTAATGCTATCCCTCCCCCCACCCTCCCCACAATAGGACCCGGTGTGTGATGATCCCCTTCCTGTGTCCAAGTGTTCTCATTGTTCAATTCCCACCTATGAGTGAGAACATGCGGTATTTGGTTTTCTGTTCTTGCAATAGTTTGCTGAGAATGATGGTTTCCAGCTGTATCCATGTCCCTACAAAGGACACGAACTCATCCTTTTTTATGGCTGCATAGTATTCCATGGTGTATATGTGCCACATTTTCTTAATCCAGTCTGTCATGGACATTTGGGTTGATTCCAAGTCTTTGCTATTGTGAACAGTGCCACAATAACCATACGTGTGCATGTGTCCTTATAGCAGCATGACTTACTTATCGTTATTTTCGTAAAGATCTTGGAGGACCAGGAAAATCTGAATAGCTAGAGAGATAATTCCATATTTATGAATGGGAAGACAATATTTTTCAGATCTTAGTTGTAATAAAATAAATAAATAAATAAAGTGTAACCAAAAGGTCTAAAAAGTGCCAGAATGCATATATTCAAATTCCAGCCCCACCATTTATTTCTTGGTCCTTTGATCTCCGGGAAGTTATGTAGTTTTTCTCTATATTATTACCCATTTATAAAATGATGATTAATATACTTCCTTCTATATATAGTTGCTGTGTAGATTATATAAATTAATTCACACATGGCAGTTACACTAGTGCCTGGCACAGAGTAAGAACTCAATAAATGTCTGTTATCATTAGGATGTTTGTTGTAGCCTTGCTTGTTACAGTAAAGTACTGGAAACAGTTACTTAAAAGTAAGACTGAAGGCAAATATGGAAAAGATTTAACATTAATAACATTTGGGTGATGAGTATATAGGTGTTTTTATTATTCTTGGTAGTTCCTCTGTGTTGAAATATTTCACGAGGAAAGGAGAAAAGTAGTAAAGTCATCATTTATTTATTCATATCTACATTTCCACAGAAGAATTAGTTTAGGTGAATTATCATGTCTTGATTTTTAAAGTTTCCATAGAAAGAGGTTACTGAACTTATGTTACTGGTATAAAATATAAAGCTGTCTGGTCTCAAAATGCTTTTCATGTCATCCTCCTACAACTTACATTCGTAAATTCTATATTCCAATCAAATTGGCATGAATCTGCCTTTTTCCACATTTGTATCTTTACACCCACTGTCTCCTCTATATTTACTGCCCTATTCATATTCTATCCATTTTCAAGTTTTCAGCTCAAATGCCACCACCTTGATAAAGATGAACCTAAGTCTCTATGTTATAATTTATTGCTTCTGCCTTTTAGTGTTCCAGATATCATTCTGTTTATCACATAGCCCTTGCCACGTTTTCTCTTTTGTTAGAAACATTTTCCCCCTACTTTCTTTCACACACACTCTACAGAACCACGCCAGTATTTTTAATGGAGCAAAAGTTGATACAATCTCAAAAGTGCCAGAGCAAACTGATTCAAATATGATTTAAATACTGATTTCAATTCACTGCATAGACACATCAGATGCTGCCCATGGAACTCCTATACTCTGGGCTTCACTGGCTGGTGAGTAGAAATTGTGATGTTCCGGGTCCCCACTTTCTTGCCTGGCAGTAATTACAAAGTTGCTGCAGGATTTCTCAATTCAAATATTCTTGACAATTCTCAAATAGTGGGTTCCGGAGAGGGGTACTTTCCCTCTAAGAGTCTGGGGGAAGTTGGTCTGATACTGTAGGAGGGATGATCCCTTGCATAATCAGAAACCTTACTCCCAGTTTTGTGGTTCCTCTGTTGGGCAGCTGCTCTGGATCCATTTGAAACCCACTGGTGGTTGCCCACTTCCTCCAGAGAGCTAACCTCAGTGCCTGCTTCTGAGGCCAGCTGGGAAACGCATCTGCTGATCTCACAAATCACTTTTCAGAGAAATTCCCCGGTGGATCTGCTGGACTTTGTCCTTCCCAAAGCAAAGGGAGCACCTCTAGGAGGGGTTAGAGAGGCAGTTGGGGGTGGATCAGGCAAAGTCTTGCAGCATACCTCGGATCCTTGCTCGTTCATACCTCTAGACTCCGTTGCTTTATCAAGCCCACTCTGCAAGACTTCTCTTATTTTCAGTAATAGTCACATATTTCTCTTCAAGGGAACCCCTTCTCCATCATACAGGTTTGTGTTTGTGTGAACTCCAATTCTGGAACATAAACTGATTATTTTCCATTATATTCCTGACCAAGGTGGTTTTTGCAGACAGGTTTTGGCCTCCCTGATCTCTTATCAGCTTGCCTCCCCAACAACCATTGTTCAGTATCATCTGAACAAAACTATGTAAATACTGAAGAAATGTCACATAATCATCTTTTTCAGCCTAATTGACACACCACAATCTCTCCCATATGGAAATTCTAGAGTCATAATTGAAATAAACGGAAGTAGCTGATAGCTTTTTAAAAATGGAAATATTCTGACAGGAGGCTACAGGAGGGAACCTCTAGGGGGCGATGTTACCTAACAGAATTTTACAGTTGCCCTGTTCGGAACTACCCAGTTCACGTTCTCCATTGCCTAACTTCCCGTGTTCTCTCCAAGGTTGTTTCCTGGCCTGTTATATTTTCTGCTTCCTCTGGAGGGCACTAGTTGCACCTACTAACATGTAATAAATGCTGGCCTGCTTCTTGCCTTTTTATAGTTAATCTGACTTAGATCAAGTGATCTCCAGCTGAGCCCATCCTACATTTATATTAATAATTGAGAAATGCAATCCATTTTACTAAGTATATATATAGGTCCCTGGTACTCTTCGGGCTTAAGACTGTTTGAATTCATATCAGCACTCAGATAACTCAAATTCCTAAACACACAGATTTTCTTGTGATTCTTAATTGCTACCATGCTTCTGAAAGTACGTTTCCTATTAGAGTTGCTTGGGTCACAACTAATCTTTGAGGCTAGTAACTCTTCATCTTTCTACCTTCAGGGTCTAGCATAGTGATTCGCATATAGTGAGATGGGTGAATGAATGAATGGGTGCATACGTGGATAAACCCAATACCTTGTTCAGGATATTAAGAGTTTGACTTAGGCAGCACAGCATAGCTAAAGAAAGAAGCAATTAGTTTTAGGAAATAAATGCATTAATAAATATAGGAACAACTGAATAAAATTCTCCATTTTAAAGTATAAAATTCAGTGGTCTTCAATATATTCACAGAACTGTGCGATTACCAATATATCATTCCAGCACATTTTCATCACTCCAAAAAGAGATCTTGTACCTGTTCGCAGTCACTCCCTGTCCCCTCCTTTCATTCGTCCCTCTCCATCTCTTAGCCCCCCAGCCCCTGGCAACCACTAATCTACTTTCTGTCTTTATGGATTTGCCCATTCTGGATCTTTCATATAAAGGGAATCATGCAGTATGGCCTTTTAAATCTGGCTTTTTTCATGTGTAATCCCATAACACTTTTAACATAACTCTTTAGCACTTATTTTACTGTGTTGGGATTATTTGTTTATGGCCTGCCTCCCACTGCACTACTAAGCATCACAAGGACAGATTATGCCTTGTTTATTTCAACTTTGAATGTAGAGCTCAGGGCCTGTCACAGAATGGGCAATCAATAAATGTTTGCTGAACAATTGA
The DNA here is from genome assembly GCF_000951045.1 of Mandrillus leucophaeus. Taxonomy (NCBI): domain Eukaryota; kingdom Metazoa; phylum Chordata; class Mammalia; order Primates; family Cercopithecidae; genus Mandrillus; species Mandrillus leucophaeus. Next base: position 43,101 of record NW_012101655.1, on the reverse strand, counting down.
TGCTTTTCCAGCTCCAAAATGCATGAAACACTGTGCAGACCTAACTCCTTTCATCTTTGATCAGTTTGCAGTACCACCAGAATCCTTGTCTGTAACTCTTTTCATCTCTTTCACTTGTTTTATGTCTTTGCCTAAATTTACATTTTCTCTTTCACAAATATAGCTTAAATTCCAGAAAATGGGGACATGTCCTGCCCCAAGTCTGTATTCACAAAGTCGTGTTTGCCCCTTGTTTGTGTGGATTAACATTCTGTTTCTCTGAAATCTTTAAAATGAGAACCATGCCAGTGTTCTATAAACTGTAAGATTTAACATTTTCTTTCTTTTCTTCTTTTAGGCATACTTCCCATTGCCTCCAGCTGTTGCACAGAGGTTTCACATCACATTTCCAGAAGGCTTCTGGAAAGAGTGAATATGTGTCGCATCCAGAGAGCTGATGGGGATTGTGACTTGGCTGCTGTCATGTGAGTGCTCTTCAGCCAGGAGGTCTAAACCTGCACAATGATTATTTCCCTGACCATCGAATAACAGGTTGGAAAGGCTTTGCTTGATTACAACATACAAACAGTCATCCAAACAAGGGAGAGAAGAGTAAATATTCTGTCCGTTAGGCCCCAGGCTCCCTGGAGTAAATTCATAATCTCTCTGTCCGAAGATGTCCTGAGCCCCATACCAGTGCACCATCTACTTCCACCCTGTAGTGCTGTGGTTAGCACTAAACTCCCCCAGTCACCAAAAAGTGTTCATGACTTTCCTAAGCAAAACAAAACCCCAAATAAAAGATGACTCTGTTATATTTCATGGCTTTTAACCTTTTCCAATATATGGGTTGCTGTCATTTCTACTTTCTGAATTCATCAGGAGCATATTATAAGGTTCCAAAAGGTAGGCCGTGTGTGGTGGCTTATGTCTGTTATCCTAGCACTTTGGGAGGCCAAGGCAGGGGTATCGCTTGAGACCAGGTGTTCAAGACCAGCCTGGGCAACATGGCGAGACCTCATCTCTATAAAAAACTTTAAAACTAGCCAGGCGTGGTGGCATGCACCTGTAGTCCCAGCTATTCGGGAGGCTAAGATGGGAGGATCATTGAGCCCAGTTTGAGGCTGCAGTGAGCCGTGATCATGGCACTGCACCCCAACCTGGGTGACAGAGTTAAATCCTGGCTCAAAAAACCACCACCACCACAACAACAAAAAGACAAAAACAGAAGAAAAGATTCAAAAAGAAGTGTGTAAATATCTATACCTGTCACAGTGCTATATGCAATCCAATCACAAATGCCAATCCAATCTCTGCTTTTGATTCTGTGGTGTTGGCTCATGATGAAACTTCCCTGCCCTGTCCCTGGCTCAGTTATTAAAAGCTTTGTTTGTGTATGTACTTAACATCTCTATGGAGGCTCCAACATCTGAACTGCATTGGTATTTAGTAAATCTGGATTCTGACAACAATGCTGTGAGGAAAGCATAAATGATCTCCCGATCACACACAGGAGAAAGCTGTGACTCAGCTTACACAGTTCACTTGTGTACAGCTCGTGAATTGCAGAAACGGGATGTGAACCCAGGTCTCTTAGTTCAGAACACTGTATACCTCCAATGTCATTCTAAAGCAGTGGTGGGACTAACCATAAAATGCCCTCTCCAAACTCTACTGCATCTGAGTATCAGGCATCTCCCTGGCATGCAGGTTTAAACACCATTTGTGGCTCCAGGTGATGCTAGTGAGTCATTTGGTGCTCCTTTCTTTGGGCTATAAATAAACCCGTTGCTTATGCCTGAGTTCCCGAGTCACTCAGAAACCTTATTCTTTCAGTGAATTCAACAAATATTAATGAATTAATGATTATGCGCCAGGCACTGTTCTATATGCTGGGGATGCAGTGGTGACAAAATGGGTTCTGTCTGCCTAGAGTCTCCAGGGGACTCTTTATCCAGCTGGGTTCTGCAGATCATCTTATGATTTAAGATGATCTCTGGAACTTGAAATGTATTTTACCCCCTTTCAGAGGGATTTATCTATTATTCAATTTTGAGGAAAAACTGCTCCAAGATAAGGGTTCTTAAAAGTTCAGAGGAAGAGTCTGTAAGATGTCTGTTGATAGACTTTCAACAGGTTAGGGGCTGTGAACTTCCTGAAATTTTTGTGTATGAACCTGTGAGCATTTGTAGAAGGTCCATAGGTTTCATAAGATTCTCAACGGTTCTGAGATCGAATAAAGTTTAAAGATCACACTCAGGGTCAGATGTAGGGGAGGAAACAATTCTTGATCCAAACTTGCATTAAGCATGAGTGTCTTTGTGGGAGAACGGAGAAGACTGATAATTTCCTCAGCATCTCAGTTCAAGCCACCACCTGGCTCCATTGGCTCAGGTGGTTTAGTCATCGGGAACCAGCATCACCTGTGGTACTCCAGGGACTACATACCAGTGAGGATTCTGAGGGGTGCTCCAAGTTCCCAACTTCTTTGAAAAACTCCTTGGTATATGTCTGGCTGAGATTCTACCAGTCTTTTATTTAATCTTAAAGAATACTGTTGATAATAGTTGGAGAGTAAAAAGTTCATAGACAATGCATGGATAGACAATGCATGGATAGACAATGCTTTAGGTGGTTAGAAACAGCTGGATATTTGTGTCGAGTGGACACAGCTGCACTAAATCTGTCTGAACCTGCTCCAGTTGCTCTGAGAAATTCCAAATTTTCAGCTCCTCTCAATTCCTTCCACCTCATTGGCATATATCACCTCAGACTTGAAGCTTGAAGGTTGTAAGGGCTCCGATAGGACTCCCAGAAAGGCTTGGAGAAAAAAAAAACAGAGCAAGTTTCTGTGGGTGTATAACACAGATTCTGGAGGTTATCCAGGGAAGCTATTGGTAACAGGATTTTCAGGGATGTTTCTTTGGGATAAGCAGGTGTCAGAGATCTGAAAGGCATAGGAACGGAAATGATGTTTTGCTGTGATAAGGCAAAATATAATCAGAAACAGAAGTCTTCATTTTAAAAAGGACTCAATTTTAACTAAAGAGGTACTAGGAAGCCAATCACCTGGATCCAAAAATATTTACTTTATTCAAGCATAATTTGTAAATTGACCTCTGTGCTAAGAAAGCTGAAAAATACAGAGTTGCTATGACCTAATCTCAAATAAAATTAAACTCTGTAGTATTTTTTAACCATAAGTTACAGATCCTCTCTGTTGTGTTTCCTGATGTTCAACATAAATAGATAAACATTCTCTTGTTTTCAGATTAGTTTAGTATGGAGCATGTCTACATTATCTAAAATGTAGTCCCTTAACCCTGACTGGGTATAAAGACTTTAAGATTTGAGAAAGTATTTAAGATGCAGAAAGCATTGCTAACACTGGAAATATAATTCCCAAGTAGCATGTATTACTAATAACAATTAATTAATATAAATCAACATACAGTAAACTTATTAGGCTTTTTTTCTTTTCTGCCTAGAAATAGGTCCTTTGTTTTATACCTTATAAATGGTCATTGTAGTTTTTGATGCCTGAGACAGCAGTTTTCTTGTTCAAACTCCTCCACAGTGACTTCATTAATGAGCTTCTGGATGTTTCTGAACATAAATACAGTAAAAAGTTGTTTTTCATGGCCAGGTACGGTGGCTCACACCTGTAATCCCAGCACTTTGGGAGGCTGAGGCGGGCGGATCACGAGGTCAGGAGATCGAGACCATCCTGGCTAACATGGTGAAACCCCATCTCTACTAAAAATACAAAAAAATTAGCTGGGCGTGATGGCAGGCACCTGTAGTCCCAGCTACTCGGGAGGCTGAGGCAGGAGAATGGCGTGAACCCGGGAGGCGGAGCTTGCAGTGAGCCAAGATCGCGCCATTGCACTCCAGCCTGGGTGACAGAGTAAGACTCTGTCTCAAAAAAAAAAGTTGTTTATGTTGGGCAGAGGTCAGAGGATTCTTAATCAAACAGACATTTTTTGTTGTGAGAAAATGTGAGGTTTTTAAATAGAATTATCTGGAAGGCTTGAGTAGTTTTTCAGATGTGGTTGTGAGACATTGTTGTGTTTCGAGGAATGGGTAAAGAAATAAAGTTTAGGGGATATTAAAGGTATAATCTCTATGGCAGGGCCACCCCTTTACGTCCATCAGACTATCTCCAGCTGTCCTCCTGTGGGTTAAGAAAAACAAAAATCAGGGATTGGCCTCATGATTTCTTACAGTCAAAACTCTCCACCTACAAACTCACCATTGGGAAGGTGGGGATTGGTGCCCATCAGAATACTATGGAATTTCAAGTAGGGGAAGGAATGTGGAATAGGCCAGCCCCCTTTCCAACATTACTTCATCTCCTTCTATCCTGGTGGAAAATACATGGGATCCACGTAGAGATTTAAGAAGTTTTTAAACTTTAGGATTCTAAAACATCATAGGATCTCAGATTTGGGAGCTGTGTTCTGGTAGCTGATTTTTTTTTCCTGGTTGAATTATATTGGGAGCTTGCGTCACCAGCAATCTTTGAAAAAGCCCACATGCTAGTTGTTGCGTATTTTCCTATGGTCCTCCACCTCTGTGAATCCTCTGTCTATATCTCTTGCATCTGGTTCTCTCCTTCAGCCCCGGTGCCAATGCCCCTCCCTGAGTACCATCTCTCATTTTCATAATGGACTTGAATCCTAGCTCTTTCCTGTGTAACTTGTGGGCTTATCTGCATGTCACTGAAATCTTTTTTTTTTTTTTTTTTTGAGACAGAGTTTCCCTCTTGTTGCCCAGGCTGGAGTGCAGTGGCACGATCTCGGCTCACTGCAACCTCCGTCTCCCAGGTTCAAACAATTCTTCTACCTCAGCCTCCCAAGTAGCTGGGATTACAGGTGCATGCCACCATGCCCAGCTAATTTTTGTATTTTTAGTAGAGACAGGGTTTCACTATGTTGGCCAGGCTGGTCTCGATCACCCGACCTCAGGTGATCTGCCTGCCTCGGCCTCACAAAGTGTTGGGATTATAGGCGTGAACTACTGTGCCCGGCCTGCATGTCACTGAAATTTTTATCTGCTCAATTTCTTTCTGACATCACAGGGAGAAGCAAGAGTTTTAGTCCTTTGGAAAGGGTAGGAGCTTCAATGCCAGTTTTTTGTTTGTTTGTTTGTTTGTTTTTGTTTCCTACGCAGCAGTGGTACAGCCATGTTTTCTCCTATGATAGCAAACCAACTGACCATAGTGAGAAATAGGTGGTGCTTTTTTTTTTTTTTTTTTTGAAGACTCTGTATCTAATACACATAGCGAATATATTGTTCTCTTATTAAGATGCTCTACTTCTTTCAAATTAATATTCCCCACATGGTGGCTTTATTATGTTAAAGCTCATTGTTACTTTCCCCCCATTCTCCCCACTTTTCTCCCATTTCAGGAGTCCCTACATTAGCTGATAATGATTCAACTTAGATCATCTAGAAAAACAGCAGCCTACTCTCTACTCCACCTCTGTTTTTTCCCTGAATAACAGGATCAGGAGTTTCAATTTATCTGGACACAGAAATACTGTATATGTAGAGCCAGCAGGATTTGTGACATTTGGTAAGAGCTGATGACCCCTCGTGGGGAAATTAGAAGTCACCAATATCTTTTTCAACAAAAAATTCTTCTAGTTACCAGAAACTGTGCGTGCTGCCCTAGCATTCTCTCAACCCACTGTGAGAACTTCATATAGAAAAATGAAAATGAACCAGGCATGGTGGTCATGCCTGTAATTCCAGCACTTTGGGGGCTGAGGTGAGTGGATCACCTGAGTTCAGGAGTTCAAGACCAGCCTGGCCAACATGGTAAAACCCCGTCTCTACTAATAATACAAAAATTATCTGGGTGTGGTGGTGCACACCTGTAATCCCAGCTACTCGGGAGGCTGGGGCAGAAGAATCACTTGAACCTGGGAGGCAGAAGTTGCAGTGAGCCGAGATCACACCATTGCACTCCAGCCTGGGTGACAAGAGTGAAACTCCATCTAACCAAAAAAAAAGAAAAATGAAAATGAAAGCACATTCTGAACTGTGTCATAGATCTATATCATATTAAAATGTTAACGAATGCCTAGAATATCTTAGTTTTGTTTTGTTAATTTAAGTTTTAAATTGTTTAAGTTTTAAATTAAAGTTTTGAATAAGGCCTTTTCAAGAAACTTCTAGACTATTCCTCCTTCAAGGAACATATGTCCAGTAGGAGAGATGAGATGAGTATTCAGATAAAAGACAGCATAAACTAAGTGCCAGAAAAGAGGTAAGTAACTCTCATTGTGGAGAATCAGAGGGGAAAAAGGACAGCATCTAGCTGAGAGAATCTGCAAATCCTTACGGATCAGAAAAACCTCAAACAAACCTTAAGGATGTGTTTGAGATGGGCTGTGAGGATGAATTGGTTTTGTTGGGTGAAGCTTGAAGTCAAGGAAGATAATTGTTTTCACTTGGTTTTTATTGTCTCTTTTCCTCCTTTCTTCTTCCTCTTTTTTCTCGTTCTTTTTCTCCTTCTCCTGCTCCTCATCCAATTCCTTCTTCTCCTCCTCTTTCTTTTAATACTCTCTGCTGATGTCTGAGGACCCACAGGCAGCAGTGCTTGTGAAGTCAAAATTGAACCTTGTGGTGCTCAACTTTAGAATTCACTTCATTTCTACACTGAATTCAGAAATTTAGTCTGAATTTAGTCTCTAGGAATACAGTGTCCCAAAGTGGGAGCTGCAGGTAAGTCACTTAGTGGTTATTTATATATATTTTCTATCAGTGACTTTCTTTTGCTTCCCTTTCTAACAGCCTTCATGTCAAGCGCAGAAGAATCTGTGTTAGCCCGCACAACCACACTGTTAAGCAGTGGATGAAAGTGCAAGCAGCCAAGAAAAATGGTAAAGGAAACGTTTGCCACAGGAAGAAACACCACAGCAAGAGGAACAGTAACAGGGCACATCAGGGGAAACACGAAACGTATGGCCATAAAACTCCTTATTAGAGAGTCTACAAATGAATCTACAGAGACAATTCCTCAAGTGGACTTGGCCATGATTGGTTGTAAGTTTATCATCTGAATTCTCCTTATTGTAGACAACAGAACAAAACAAAATATTGTTTTTTAAAAAATGAACAATTGTGTGGTATGCAAATGTAGCCAATAATATACACAACTGGAAGATGAAATGAAAAGATAATGCTGGCTGGGTACGGTGGTTCACAGCTGTAATCCCAGCACTTCGGGATGCTGAGGCAGGAGGATCACTTGAGTCCCGGAGTTTGAGACCAGCCTGGGCAACATAGCAAGACCTCATTTCTACAAACAAAAAAACATAGGCATGGTAGTACTTGCCTATGATCCCAGCCACATGAGAGGCTGAGGTGGGAGGATCACCTGAGTCTGGGAGAGTTTGAGGTTGCAGTGAGCAGCGTGGGTGACAGAATGAGACCCTGTCTCTAAAAATAATAATAATAATAATAGTGCTTATCTTCATATAATATTTTAAGAGGAGCATATAGATATAACCTCTCCCAACTTTTTAATTATAGTTTTCCAAACTTACAGAGAAGTTAAAAGAATGGTACAATGAACATCTATATATCTTTCACCTAGATTAATCGTTGTTAATATTGTGTCACATTTGCTTTCTCTCTCCTCTCTTTGTATGTGTTTCTATATAAAATATTATAACTTTTAAAATATACCTTGTTTGCTAAACCATTTGAAAATAAGTTGCAAACATCATGGCACTTCACCCCTAGTTTCTTTTTGGTGTTATAACTTGACATACTCTAAAATAAAGACATTTTTCTACCTAATCACATTGTCAGTTTTATACCTAAAAAATTAACAATTTCATCTCATATATTCCATATTCAAATTTTCCCAACTATTTAGAGAGCATTTTATGTAGTTTTTTTTAATCCAGTAAACAATCAAGGTTGACATACATACTGCAAATAATTGTTATTTTTCTTTAATGTCTTTCAATCTAATAAAGTTCCTCTGCCTTTTTTTTCAATTTTTAATATTATTTTGTTGAGGGAGGGTCTTGCTGTGTCTTCCAGGCTGGAGTGCAATGGCACAATTTTGATTTTGGCTCACTGAAGCTTCAACATCTGGGGCTCAAGCAATCCTCCCACCTCAGCCTCCCGAGTGTCTGGAACTAGGTGCATACCCACCACACCTAGCTAATTTTGTTTATTTTTTGTAGAGACAGGGTCTCACTGTGTTGCCCAGGTTGGTCTCAACCTTCTGGGCTCAAGCGATCCTCCCACCTTAGCCTCCCAAAGTACTGGGATTATAGGTGTGAGCCACAGTGCCTGGCCTAATTATTTTCTTATAATCAAATTCAGGTTTAATGTTTTTGGTAAGAATTTCCTATGTGAATTTGTATACTTATTTTGTCAGTTAGAGTTCATAAATATTAGGGTTTTTTTCTAAATAGAAAAGTGTAAACTAAATATAACTTCAAAACATCTAGTTTGAGTAGCTACCATTGTTTGAATTGAAATTTTCTCATACTGAAAAGAACAAAAAGCCTGCCTTGCTGTCCAGAACATTTTGCCTCCTGCAGTCAGTTCTTGGAGCAGCACTAGTTAGGGGCCCAGAGTTTGGTCCTCTGTGTGGTGATTTTACACTCTGCCTAAACAAGGAGTCTGCATCTTTTAGCTCCTCTCCCACCCTTCTTACACGTTTTTGTTGTGTTTGGTTTTTTTTTTTTTGTTTTTTTTTTTTGAGACACAATCTCACTCTGTTGCCCAGGCTGGAGTGCGGTGGCACAATCTCAGCTCATTGCAACCTCCACCTCCCAGGTTCAAGCGATTCTTTTGCCTCAGCCTCCCAAGTAGCTGGTATTACAGGCGCCCAGCCACCACACCCCGCTGATTTATGTATTTTTAGCAGAGACGGGGTTTCCCCATGTTGGCCGGGCTGGTCTCAAACTCCTGACCTCAAGTGATCCACCCAACTCTGCCTGCCAAAGTGCTGGAATTACAGGCATGAGCCACTGCACCCGGCTCACACATTTGAGTTGATACCATTGTGCCATTCCTCTTTTGGCCTCTTTTTTGTCCATAGAGGCTTTGAGATAGGTAAGAGCCCAGTGTTCACAAAAAGCCAATAGAAAGCAGGAGCCACTTTTTCAGGTGGCAGGTGTCCTGGGTCTCCCTGCTGGCTAGTCCCAGGCAGTGGTGTTGCCAGGATGTCTTGAAGGTGATAATGGGACACACAGAGGCACTGAGCCTCCATAGGTTAAAATGCCACCAAAACTGGCCTTTGCCTAATATCCTTCATTGACTATTTAGCATTTAATTTATATTCCTGACATTTCTGCAAGCTTTGTATTTATATTTCCACTTTATGGATGAGGAAACTTGAGGCTCCTAGAGGTAAAATGACTTGCCCAGATCACACAGTAAGTGGCAGAGATAAGCCTTTTAAATAAGAAAAAAAATCATAAAATATAATATAAGAGTAACTTAAAATAATAAACCACAATTTTAAATTAACCATAATAACCAACATTAATAAAAGTTGAGATACCAAAACACTGGTGTCTAATTCTTTCAACTAATAACTTTAATTATTTTCCATTTTGTTTCTTCTAGTTTGATCTACAATGCTACACAGTTGTTGGGTAGCTATGAATGACAGTAGGTTTACATGATATATTTTAAAAACTGATTTCTTTGCAATGCAAATAATTGAAACTTTGTCTGAAGATAGTGTGCCTCGGAAACCAGATTTTTTTTTTTTTTTTTTTTGAGATGGAGTCTCGCTCTGTCACCAGGCTGGAATGCAGTGGTGCATCTCAGCTCACTGCAATCTCTGCCTCCTGGGTTCCAGCAATTCCCTTGCCTCAGGCTCCCAAGTAGCTGGAACTACAGGTGCGCAACACCATGTCCGGCTAATTTTTTGTATTTTAGTAGAGACAGGGTTTTACCTTGTTGGCCAGGATGCTCTCAATCTCCTGACCTCGTGATCCACCCACCTCGGCCTCCCAAAGTGCTGGGATAACAGGCGTGAGCCACCGCGTCTGGCCAAAACCAGATTCTTAAAGAAATTACATTTTACAGGTTATTGCATGTGCTTAGTAAAACATTATCACTGTTACTGTACTATGCACTATTATTGTACTAAGAGTGAATACTGTTACTATATCATGAGTAAATAACCTGGTTACTCCTTTAAGTTTTCTTTTTGAAAAGTTACATTTTTATTGAAGTCATATAGGTGTGTGATTAAAAAAATCAAAAGTACAGCAGAATTTATAATAAAAATAACATCCTCCCAGCCTATCCTCCCTATTCCTAGGCCTATCCTTGAGACAACATCTTGTAATCTTTTTTTCTGAGACAGGGTCTTGCTCTTTTGCCCAGGCTGGAGAGCAGGGGAGCAATCTGGGCTCATTGCAATCTTGACCTCTTGAGTTCAAGCAATCCTTTTACCTCAGCCTGCCTAGTAGCTGGGACTACAGGCATGTGCCACTATGTCTGTCTATTTTTTTAAATTATTATTTTCTGTAGAGACAGGGTCTCACTATATTGCCCAGGCTGGTCTTGAACTCCTGGACTCAAGCGATCCTCCCATCTCACCCTCCCAAAGTGCTAGGATTACAGGCATGAGCCACCTCACCTGGCTTTCTTAATCCTTTTAAAAGTTTAAGTTCTAGTGGTTACTTCTGTGATTTCAAATGAAATGCTTAAAGTATCATTTTTTTGCTTATCTCTTCCCTTCTTTCTCCTCATCCTAGTGCTTGATGTTTCATTACAATTATTTTTCTTTATCTCTGTAACTTTCAATAATATACTTGTCTTCCATTTATTAGTCTTTTTTAAATACTTTTTTCTTTTTTCTTTTCTTTTTTTCTGATACAGAGTCTCACTCTGTCACACAGGCTGGAGGGCAGTGGCACGATCTCAGTACACTCCAAGCTTTGCCTCACAGGTTCAAGGGATTCTCGTGCCTCAGCCTCCCGAGTAGCTGGGATTACAGGTGTGTGTCAGTACGCCTGGCTAGTTTTAGTATTTTTTGTTACAGGCAGGGTTTCATCATGTTGGCTGGGCTGGTCTCAAGCTTCTGATCTCAAGTGATCCATCTGCCTTGGTCTCCCAAAGTGCTGGGATTACAGGCATGAGCCACCACGCCTGGCTTATGTATTAGTCTTTATGTAAGATGTACATAATACTCCATACTCCTTTCCTTTTCCTCCCATTGAAACTGTCCCTATAAACTTTATGAAATAAATCAGGGAAGAAGAGAGGGTGAGAAACACGTAAATAATCCAAGCTTGCAGCACATTCAGCATTAATCATTAGGTCAGTTTGCTCACTGACCCCTTCCTCATAGTTGTTTGGCTATTGCTTCAGAATTACGTGGAGTCTGTTACAAGATTATAGTTCCCCTTAACTGCTCTATAGATAACAGCTTGAACATTATGAAATGTTAAGTTTTCCCTTTGAGACATTCTTTCGGGTCCTGCATACTGATGAAACTACTGATGTCAGCTGGTCTGAAGGACCCTACCAGAAGCTAAATCATCAAAGAATGCAATTTCCATATCCTAATGATTTAATCTCCCTTACCCTGACCAATCAGTGACCCAAATTTTCCAGCCCCTTGCCTTCCACGATCTTCTTAAAAACCCCAGCCCAGAACTCTTCAGAGATTTAGGAATCTTCTCCTACTTCCTGACTCAGCACCATGTAATCATTAAACTCTCTCTGCTGCAAACTCTGCTGTCTCAATGTATCAGTCTGTTACTGCACAGTGGGTATATGAACCTCTTGGTCTTATGACACTATCCTCCTATGTTTCATCTTGTGTCACATCAGCTATACTTTTACATTTACATGACTGATGTTGATAATTCTAACTCCGCACTGTAATAATTGTCTTTCCTGTTTTGCTTAGGGCAGGGTTTCACAATCCTGGCACTACTGACATCTTGGGCTGACAATTCTTTGTTGTGGGGCGTTCTCCCATATGCTGTAGGTGGGTTAGTAGTATCTCTGGCCTCTACCCACCAGATGACATCCAAAAATGTCTCAAGATATTGTCCCCTGGGGAGGAGTATAAAAATCTCCTCTAACCCCAGTTGAAAACAACTGGTCTAGAATCTAAGGTAGATTTCAAAATTGAAAACCAATGTAGTCGGAAAAATTCTGAGATGACCCCTAAATTTTCTGCCCTGGTATAGACGTACCTCCCAAGCACCAATCTAGGTGCTGCAGTGAAGGTATTTTGCAAATGTAATTAAGATCACAAATCAGTTGACCTTAACATAGGGAAATTATCCATGTGATAGTGACTTAATCACAGGTGCCCTTTCAATTTTTTGAGAGAGAGTTTCGCTCTTATTGCCCAGGCTGGAGTGCAATGGCACAATCTCGGCTCACCACAACCTCCGCTTCCCAGGCTCAAGCGATTCTCCTACCTCAGCCTCCCAAGTAGTTGGGATTACAGGCACACACCACCACACCCGGCTAATTTTTTATATTTTTGGTAGAGATGGGGTCCACCCACCTCAGCCTCCCAAAGTGCTGGGATTACAGGCATGAGTCACCATCCCTGGCCCCAAGTTCTTCATATAGCCTACTATTCTTGCCTTTATCAATTACTCGAAATCTTGAGATGACCACTTGCACATTTGAAGCTGTTTATAGTTCTAAGATTTTTAAGTAACAGCATTCATGTCAACTGCATTGCTGGGGAGGGCTGTGCCCTTCAAAATGAGTGCAAAATGTCTGTCTCCAGATCCCTAAAAGTGGGCAATGACTTTTTCTATCAGTTAACAATGGCTTTTTTTCTTTTTTTTTTTTTTCTTTTTTTTAGCTTTCTTTCTGTTTCTGATAAGTGCTTCTGTTTCTGGCTACCTTGGGTTGGTAGATGAGTTTTTACTCCTTTTAATAGGAGGACTATTGGCCGTGCACAGTGGCTCACGCCTGTAATCCCAGCACTTTGGGAGACTGAGGTGGGTGGATCATGAGGTCAGAAGTTTGAGACCAGCCTGGACAACATGGCGAAACACCCTCTCTACTAAAAATACAAAAAATTAGCTGGGCGTGATGGTAGGCACCTGTAATCCCAGCTACTCGGGAGGCTGAGGCAGGAGAATTGCTTGAACCTGGGAGGTGGAGGTTGCAGTGAGCTGAGACCACACTATTGCACTCCAGCCTGGGCAACAGAGCAAGAGTCCATCTCAAAAAAAAAAAAGAAAAGAAAAAGACTATTGTAGCTTTCAATTTAATCTGAATTGAAAAAGATCTTCCAGGCCAGGCACAGTAGCTCAAGTCTGTAATCCCAGCACTTTGGGAGGGCAAGGCGGGTGGATCACCTGAGGCTGGGAGTTCGAGACCAACCTGACTAACATGGAGAAACTCCGTCTCTACTAAAAATACAAAATTACCTGGGCATGGTGGTGCATGCCTGTAGTCCCAGCTACTGGGGAGGCTGAGGCAGGAGAATCACTTGAACCCAGGAGGCGGAGGTTGCAGTGAGCCAAGATCGCACCATTGCACTCCAGTCTGGGCAACAAGAGCAAAGCTCTGTCTCCAAAAAAAAAGAAAAGAAAAAGATCTTTCATTTTGTAGAAAATGGATTTTCTGGGTAATGCCATTAAACTTCACTATTTCAATCCAAATTGGGATGGCTAGCAGACAATCTAAAATGCTTCATTCACTCATTCTATGAAGCATAACTACAGAATGAGAGAAAGAGGACAAAGATGACCTAAATGTGGTATTAGTACACATCCCTGTGAGATCTGAATTGTTTTTTTTTTGTTTGTTTGTTTTTTTTTTTTGGAGACAGAGTCTCACTCTTTCACCCAGGCTGGATTGCAGTGGCTCGATCTCAGCTCACTGCAAACTTCACCTCCTAGGTTCAAGCGATTCTCCTGCCTCAGCTTCCTGAGTAGCTGGGATTACAGACTTGCACCACCACACCCGGCTAATTTTTGTATTTTTAGTAGAAATGAGGTTTCACCATGTTGGTCAGGCTGGTCTTGAACTTCTGACCTTGTGATCCACCCACCTGGGCCTCCCAAAGTGCTGGAATTACAGGTGTGAGCCACTGCACGCGGCCTTGAATTTTTATACTATCACAGAATAAATAGAACTATGACATATGTTTCACAATTACATAGCTAATTCGATGTTCTTTTGACAATTCTAGCACATTTCTTTTACAATGATAAAATCATTGTTTCCCTCTGGTAAATGTGGGTGACTCCAAGTTCATTCCATCCTAATGCCATGCTTATGCTCTTCCTCACTATTCCTGACAGATACTTGATTAACTGGCATATTGAAGCCTCTATATATTCTTGCCATTCTACCTCTATATAAACTTATCAAAACAATACAGCATCTCCTTTCTTCATCCAGGGCCTAGCACATAGTAAGACCTCAGTAAATATTTATTGATAAATATATGTAGGCAAGTGACATCTTATTTGCTCAATTACAATGAAAACAAAACACCACAGAGCAGTCATGCACTCTTGAGATGACCAACTTCTACTGAAAAATGAGAAGGCTACTGAGGGTTAAATTCTGCCAAGACCTGGCCTAGGAAACTATGTTAAATTGAGCCGGTGTGACTGGGCTCCAGTGTTTCCAAGCTGTTCCTAATATCAGACGTTTCATGCCCTCAGGCTGTCTATAAGACAGACTTATCTCTCTTTCTGCTCATTTTTCTCCCAGGCCATAATTATATGCATCAGTGAGTTACAAAACCTTTGCACAGTAGATAGGACAGGAGAAATGGCTTCTGGAAGGCCAACTTTGCTAAACGCAGGCCACAGTGAAGACAAGTGGCACAATCTATGAGAAAAGTCAGTTTTGGAAAGAATGTGGGAACACAGTGGCCTTGGAGATTATAAAAGATGAAGAAAAGAGGTGATGCCCTGTTGATTCTTTATTTGGAGCGTTACCCTGGATCAATCAGAATGGCTAAAATTTAAAAGATAAAAATATCAAGTGTTAGTCCGGGCGTGGTGGCTCATGCCTGTTATCTCAGCACTCTGGGAGGCCGAGGCAGGTGGATCACCTGAGGTTGGGAGTTCAAGACCAGCCTGACTAACATGGAGAAACCCCATCTCTACTAAAAATACAGAATTAGCCGGGCGTGGTGGCACATGCCTGTAATCCCAGCTACTCAGGAGGCTGAGGCAGGAGAATTGCTTGAACCAGGGAAGCGGAGGCTGCAGTGAGCCGAGATTGCACCACTGCACTCCAACCTGGGCAAAAGAGCGAGACATCATCTCACCAAAAAATAATAATAATAATAAAAATAAAAATTAAGAAAATCAAGTGTTAGCAAGGATGTGAAGCAACTAGAACTTTTATATGCGTGAGAGGAAGTGCAAATTAATAAAATCATTTTGGAGAACTCTCTATCACTATCTAGTCATATACCTATGCTATGACCCAGAAATTCCACACGTGGGTATTAATAATATCCAGTTAAGTGAATATGTTCGTCAAAACACATGTATAAGAATGTTCAGGCTGGGCATGGTGGCTCACACCTGTAATCTCAGCACTTTGGGAGGCCAAGGTGGGTGGATCACCTGAGGTCAGGAGTTCAAGACCAGCCTGGCCAACATGGTGAAACCCCATCTCTGCTAAAAATATAAAAATTAGCTGGGCATGGTGGTGAGTGCACCTGTAATCCCAGCTTCTCAGGAGGCTGAAGTAGGAGAATCACTTGTATCTGGGAGGCTGAGTTTGCAGTGAGGAAAGATCGCACCAGTGCACTCCAGCGTGGGCAACAGAGCAAGACTCTGTCTCAAAAAATAAAACAAAAATAAAATAGAATGGATAAATTCAAAATATTGTATGCATATAGTGAATATAACATTTGGCTGGGCATGGTGGCTCACCCTTGTAATCCTAGCATTTTGGGAGGCCAAGTTGGGTGAATCAGTTGAGGTCAGGAGTTTGAGACCAACCTGACCAACATGAAGAAACCCCGTCTCTACTGAAAATACAAAAATTAGCTGGGCATGGTGGCACACACCTGTAATCCCTACTACTCGGGAGACTGAAGCAGGAGAATCTCTTGAACCTGGGAGGCAGAATTTGCAGTGAGCTGAGATTGCCCCACTGCACTCCAGCCTGGGTGTCAAAGCAAGACTCTGTCTCAAGCAAACAAACAAACAAAACAAAAAGAATATAATATTTGTGTTAATGAGAAAGGACATCTGAAGGATACGAGTCCTCTTCAAGGACTCATGAAACAATACAGATGTATCTCACAAGCATAATGATTATAGAACAAGACCAGATACAAATAAGCCAGTATTAGTTATTGCTACAGTTAGCTATGTTTGTCCCCCAAAGCTCATATTGCAATTAGATCCCCAATATTGGAAGAGGGGCCCAATGGGAGGTGTTTGAGTCATTAGGGCAGATCCTTCATGAATGGCTTGGTGCCATCCTTGTGGTATTGAATAAGTTCCCACGCTACTACTAATCTGGAAAGCAGGTTGTTAAAAAAAGAGCCTGGCACCTCCCCGACTCTCTTGCTTCCTCTCTTACCATGTGATCTGCACACACTGGCTCTCCTTTGCCCTCCACCATGAGTGGAAGCAGCCTGAAATCCTCAACAGAAGCAGATGCTTGTGCTCTTGTACAGCCTGCGGAATGGTGAGCCAACTAAACCTCTTTTCTTTATAAATTACTCAGCCTCAGCTATTCCTTTATAATATAAATAGACTGAGATATTTATCCATTAACATATAACAAGTTACCCCAAAACTTAGTGACTTAAAACAACACATATTTATTATCTCATAGTGTCTGTGGATAAGGAATTTGGGAGTGGCTCAGCTGGATGGTTTTGGCTCAGGATCTCTCATGAAGTTGCAGTCACAATGTCCACAGGGGCAGCAGGCATCTGAAGACTTGATTGGGGCTGGAGGATTCCCTTCTCAGATGGCTCACTCACATGTTGTTAGAAGGAGGCCTCATGTGGGTCTCTCCATGAGCTGTCTGAGTATTCTCACAACACAGCATCTGAATCCCTCAGAGAAAGTGATCCAAGAGACAGAACAAGGAGAAAGCCTCAGTGTTTTTATGACCTAGCATTGGAAGTGATTCATCCTGTCTCTGTAGGTTATACAGACCAAATCTGATACCATGTGGGTGGGGACTACACAATGGCATGAACACCAGAAGTCAAGGATCACTGGGGACAATTTTGGAGGCTGGAATCATCCATTCCACACATTTCTGTAAAGTACAAAAGCAGGTGAAACTAAGCTATGCTGTTGGTTAAGATAATGGTTACTCTGGGGAGAGGGCAGTGACTGGAAGGAGGGAAGAGATGGGCACTTGGGAGTGCTAGTAATGTTCTGTTGCTTGACATAGGTGTAGTTATATGACTAAATTCATCAGGCTGTAACTTATATGTTCCTCCATGTATATTAAACTTTGATAACTTAAGCAGAATAAGAAAAAGGAGAAAAGAAAGAGAGAAAGAAGCTGGGCATGGCGGCTCACTCCTGTAATTCTAGCATTTTGGGAGGCCAAAGGGGGCAGATCAATTGAGACAAGAGTTTGAGGCCAGCCTGGCCAACGTGGTGAAACCCCATCTCTACTAAAAATACAAAAATTAGCTGGTTGTGGTGGCAGGTGCCTGTAATCCCAGCTACTCAGAAGGCTGAGGCAAGAGAATCAGAATTTGCAGTGAGCCGAGGTCACGCCACTGCACTCCAGCATGAGCAACAAAGCGAGACTCTGTATCAAAAAAAAAAAAAAGAGAGAGAGAGAGAGAGAAAGAGAGACAAAGGAAGAGAGAAAAAGAACTCTGGAATACATCCAGAGGACATGGGATTCATATTCTATGAATGGAAAATCAGACCTTCTCAAGAAGGTGCTTGGCCCAGTGACCCAGTGCAACATAACTCAGAAGGAGAAGGGAGGTCCTGATCCATTTGACTGATCTAGGACACAATACATTGGCAGCTGTCTTATTATTAACCCAGGTGCCATAACTTCTTGAGTATATAAACAGGTAAAGATATTAGAGGAAGCAGGAGTAATAAAATTTAGATGTCTGCAATATTGCTCCATTCCTGGGTGTATCATGCCAACCACCAAGATACAACAGATTGTCTGTGCATTGATATGCATAGTCATGATCTCATAAGACTGTTGAGAGATTAAGCGATATGATGTGTGAGAAAGTAGTATGAGAATTAGCATGGAGGAGGCACTGAACACATTTATGTATTCGTTAACTAGTATTTGAATTATATATTGCTGTCTAACTCACCATCTTAAAATTTGGTGGTTTAAAACAACAATAATTTATTATTTCTCACAATTTTCTGGGTTAGCTGGGGCTCAGTTGGACAGTTCTTACACTAGTCTCACTTGAAATCTTTCATATGGGTACAGTCAGATGGTTGAGACTGGAAAGTCCAAGATGGCTGCACTCCCATATCTAGCACTTTGTGGGGATGACAGGGAAGCCGAGCCCCACAGGGTGATGGGATTGCAGGGTCTAGTCTTTCTCCATAGTCTCAGAGTCTTTCCCTCTCCATGTGGTCTCTTCCCATACTATCTCTAGCACAGTAGCCAAACTTTTTTCATGGTGACTCAGGGTTCCCAAAAGTACAAACATGGAAGCTGCCAGGTCTTGTGCCACATTCAGTTAATTAAAACAAGTTGGCAGATTCCATTTGGGAAGGGACTGTATACCAAGAGATATGATTCATTGGAGGTCATCTTTGGAGTCTAGCTGCCACATGTGAACACTTAAAATATATATCAAGGCCAGGTGCAGTGGTGCACCTGTAATCCCAGCATTTTGGGAGGCCAAGGCGGGTGGATCACTTGAGATCAGGAGTTCAAGACCAGCCTGGCCAACATGGTGAAACCCCATCTCTACTAAAAATACAAAAATTAGCCGGGTGTGGTGGCACACACCTGTAATCCCAGCTACTTGGGAGGCTGAGGTAGGAGAATCACTTTAACCTGGGAGGTGGAGGTTGCAGTGAGCCAAGATCCCACCACTGCACTCCAGCCTGGGTAACAGAGAGAGAATCCATCTCAAAAAAAGAAAAGAAATAAAATTTTAAAAATAAAATAAAATAAAATACATATCAGGAAATAACAATTTTGTTTATTTTAAGAATGTACTTTCTCAATTTGTTTCTACTTTTTGTCTCAATTTTTTAAGATCAGCTTTAGGTATACTAGAAATTAAAAACTAATGAGTCTGGTGGGTAATTTTCTAAAATGGTTCCCAATCATCCCTACCTTCTAGTATTCATGCCCTTAAGCAATCCCCTTCCCTTGAGTGTGGGCTGAACCTAGTGATTTGCTTCTAACAAATAAAATACATCAAAAGTAAGGGGATGTCAGTTTTTTAATGAATTATAAAAGATCGTGACTTTGTCTTACCGGTTCTCTCTCTCTCTTTCTTTCTCTCCCCCCGACCCCTGCCCCACCTCTCAAAGACACTCTCCTGTCTTCTTGGCTTATTTGCTATATGAGTTTGCTAGGGTTGCCATAACAAAGTACCACAAACTAGGTGGCTTAACAACAGAAATTTACTGTCTCACGGTTTCAGAGTCTAGAAGTCTGAAGGTATCAGCAAGGTTGGTTTCTTCTGAGGGCTGTGAGGGAAGGTTCTGTCCCACGCCCCTCTCCTTGGCTTGTAGATGGCTGATAGCCAGCTTCTCCCAGTGTCCCTTCACATCATCTTCTTTCTACATGTGCCCATTTCTGTGTCCAAAATTCCCCTTTATATGAAGACCTCAGTCATACTGGCTTAGGTCCCACCCTAATGACCTTATTTTAGCGTAGCTAATTAAATCTATAACAACTCTCTTTCCAAATAAAGTCATACCCTCAGGTAGTAGGGGTTAGGTAGGACTTTAACAATTCAACCCATAACAGGGAGGATGAGTGCTGTGGGAATGGGAAAGGAAATGTTGTTTTCTTTAAAGTACATGACTCAGAGGTTGCATATAGCGTCTCCCCTCATATGCCATTGGCCAGCAGTTAGCCACATGGCCACATGACCATCCAACCTCAAGAGAAAAAGGAAATATAGTTTTTAGCTGGTGGCCACCCACCAGCCAAAACTGTTGTTGTTTCATTATTAGAGGAAGATGGGGAGAAAGGATATTGGGGGCAACTAGCAGCTTCAGATACATTATAGTTTGCAAAAATTTTGTGAAGGAGAAAACTACCTCCTTCAAACTGCAATAATAATTGCTCTTTTGTTGCAACTACCAACCTACCATACCAGAAATCTTATAATTAGTCCTCACAATAACCCTGAGAGTCATTTTTCCTCCCATGTATTACAAAAGGAAAAATCAAAGTTCAGAGAGATTAAGCAATTTGGTCAGAGCCACACCTTTTAAGTGGTGGAGGCTGGAATCCAACAGAGGATTCTGTCTGGTGTTAAAGCCTAACCATTTCACTGTACCCCATCACATACCCTAGCAAGCAGCACTCCATCAGGTCTACCTTATTTGTACTCCTTAACTTCATGGCAGTTCTGGGTAGTGACTTGAAAATTTGTATGGGAAACATCAGAAATGCCCATTTCTAGATTTGATGGGCTAACAAAGTGAGAGACAATCAAAATTCCTATATAAAACATACACTGGTAGTTGGAGGCAAGATAGACATAGCTAAATAGGAACAGCTCTGGCCTGCAGCTCCCAGCAAGATCAATGCAGAAAGCAGGTGATTTCTGCATTTCCAACTGAGGTACCCAGCTCATCTCACTGGGACTGGTTAGACAGTGGGTGCAGCCTACAGAGGGTGAGCCAAAGCAGGATGGGGCGTTGGCTCACCTGGGAAGCATAAGGGGTTGGGGAACTCCCTTCCCTAGCCAAGGGAAGCCGTGAGGGACTGTGCCATGAGAAATGGTGCACTCTGGCCCAGATAACTACGCTTTTCCCGCAGTCTTTGCAGCCTGCAGACCAGGAGATTGCCTTTGGTGCTCATGTCACCAGGGCCCTGGGCTTCAAGCACAAAACTGGGCGGCCATTTGGGCAAACACCAAGCTAGCTGCAGGACTTTTTTTTTCAAACCCCATTGACACCTGGAATACCAGTGAGACAGAACTGTTCACTCCCCTGGAAAAGAGGCTGAAGCCAGGGAACCAAGTGGTCTAGCTCAGCAGATCCCAGTCCCACAGAGCCCAGCAAGCTAAGATCCACTGGCTTGAAATTCTTGCTGCCAGAACAGCAGTCTGAAAGTGTAAACACAAACACAGTGTAAACAAAGCCACTGGGAAGTTCGAACTGGGTGGAACCCACAGCAGCTCAGCAAAACTGCTATAGCCAGACTGCCTCTCTAGATTCCTCCTCTCTGGCAGGACATCTCCAAAAGAAAGGCAGCAGCCCATAGTCAGGGGCTTATAAATAAAATTCCCATCTCCCTGGGACAGAGCACCTGAGGGAAGGGGTGGCTGTGGGTGCAGCTTCAGCAGACTTAAACTTTCCTGCCTGCCGGCTCTGAAGAGAGCAGCAGATCTCCCAGCACAGCACTCGAGCTTTGCTAAGGGACAGACTGCCTCCTCAAGTGGGTCCCTGACCCCCATGCCTCATGACTGGGAGACACCTCCCAGCAGAGGATGACAGACACCTCATACAGGAGAGCTCCGGCTGGCATCTGGCAGGTGCTCTTCTGGGATGAAGCTTCCAGAGGAAGAAACAGGCAGGAATCTTTGCTGCTCTGCAGCCTCTGCTGGTGATACCCAGGCAAACAGGGTCTGGAGTGGACCTCCAGCAAACTCCAGCAGACCTACAGAATAGGGGTCTGACTGTTAGAAGGAAAACTAACAAAGAGAAAGGAATAGCATCAACATTAACAAAAAGGACGTCCACACAGAAACCCCATCAAAGGTCACCAACATCAAAGACCAAAGGTAGATAAATCCATGAGGATGAGGAAAAAACAGCACAAAAAGGCTGAAAATTCCAAAAACCAAAACACCTCTTCTCCTCCAAAGGATCACAATTCCTCATAAGCAAGGCAACAAAACTGGAGGGAGAATGAGTTTCATGAATTGACAGAAGTAGGCTTCAGAAGGTGGGTAATAACAAACTCCTCCGAGCTAAAGGAGCATGTTCTAACCCAATGCAAGGAAGCTAAGAACCTTGAAAAAAGGTTAGAGGAAATGCTAATTAGAATAACCAGTTTAGAGAAGAACATAAATGACCTAAAGGAGCTGAAAAACACAGCACAAGAACTTCGTGAAATATACACAAGTATCAACAGCCAAATCAATCAAGCAGAAGGAAAAAAGGATATCAGAGGTTGAAGATCAACTTAATGAAATAAATGTGAAGATAAGATGAGAGAAAAAAGATTGAAAAGGAACGAACAAAGCCTCCAAGAAATATAGGACTATGTGAAAAGACCAAACCTATGTTTGATTGGTGTACCTGAAAGTGACGGGGAGAATAGAACCAAGTTGGAAAACACCCTTCAGGATATTATCCAGGAGAACTTCCCCAACCTAGCAAGACAGGCCAACATTCAAGTTCAGGGAATACAGAAAACACCAGAAAGATACTCTTTGAGAAGAGCAATCCCAAGATATATAATCGTCAGATTCATCAAAGTTGAAATGAAGGAAAAAATGTTAAGGGCAGCCAGAGAGAAAGGTCAGGTTACTCACAAAGGGAAGCCCATTAAACTAACAGTGGATGTCTCTGCAGAAACCCTACAAGTCAGAAGAGAATGGGAGCCAATATTCAACATTCTTAAAGAAAGGAATTTTCAATCCAGAATTTCGTATCGAGCCAAACTAAGCTTCATAAGCAAAGGAGAAACAAAATCCTTTACAGACAAGCAAATGCTGAGAGATTTTTGTCACCACCAAGCCTGCCTTACAAGAGCTCCTGAAGGAAGCATTAAATATGAAAAAAAAAAAAAAACCCAATACCAGCCACTGCAAAAACATACCAAATTGTAAAGACCATCGACATTATGAAGAAACTGCATCAACTAACAGGCAAAATAACCAGCTAGCATCATAATGACAGGATCAAATTCACACATAACAATATTAGCCTTAAATGTAAACAGGCTAAATGCCCCAATTAAAAGACACAGACTGGCAA
>NW_012101655.1:2817-19413 GCF_000951045.1 Mandrillus leucophaeus | reverse complement strand
AGAGACCTACAAAGAGACTTAGATTCCCACACAATAATGGTGGGAGACTTTAACACCTCACTGTCAATATTAGATCAATGAGACAATAAATTAACATGTGTTTTTTTTTTGGAACTGAAATAATTGCATTCTATGATAAAATTATTTTGAGATTAATATACCATAAGGCTGCCAGAAATCTATATCTTTACACAAATTGATATGCTTTTTAAAAAATTTCTTATTTTTATCAACACATTGTAATTATATATATTTATGGGGTACAATTTGATGTTTTGATATATATGTTATATAATGATCAAATCAGGGTACTTAGCATACTCAAAAAAATGCAGTGGTATAAACATATAAAACACTCTACACAATACGCATACATATACACATGTGTACATGCACATACACACACACACACACACACACACACGGTTTTGCTTTTGTGGAAAATTACTGTCCTTTCTTTTTTCCTCCAAGAACATCACTCTGCTCTGTGTTGCTCTAGTTTAAAAAAAATCACAATGTTTATCAGGAAATAAGGTTTGTAGTCTGCCTATGGAGCAGCCATTCTTATATTCCTTTACTTTGCTAGTAAACTTGCTTTCACTTTTTAAAAAGTAGAAAAAGAAAAGAAGATCTATACATAAGATTTTGCTGAAGTTGAGCAGAGAGTTTTATCCCTGTCCCTCTCCCAAATCTGATGGCAGGTTATTGTTTCACTTATCTTAGACACTTTTCCTTTTTCTCGAGGCAGAGGCAGGGAGTCAATTGGGGATGATGATTCACTAGTCTCAATTGCTCTGTGAAGGCTTTCTTGAGTGGCTTCTATTTCCTTGTGTAAACCCAAAGGTTGCAATAAGATGATCCTCTCCCCCTTTATGGGTTAGCAGCAGTTTCTTCCACTAATCTATGAAAATTCTGGAAAAGAGGTATGTAGGTTACATCAGAGAGCCAGAACTTTTTGGGAAAGAGGTACCAGCACTCTAATCTGATCTACTGAAATTGGAGATAGGATAATCTGTCAGGGTAAACTCCTGAAGTCAGCTAGCAGGCAAGGCACCAACTGCTACAAAGGAAAACTCACCTGAAGAGCAAGTGCATTCTCAGTTGGTCACTCGGGCTTGACACCAGGGTCTCAGTGCTTGGGCATGGAGGTGGATTCTTTCTACTTCAGTGAGTGGTTAGGAGCCAAAATGCTCAAGACCTTACCACTCAGGGTATGGAATCTGAGCCTATGTGTTTCCCAGGACAGCTGCAGCTATGGAGCCCAATTCTGGAGCAAATGAAGCTGGTGCATGTCTGGTCCAGTAAGGACATCATCATCTACTGAACTGTGGTATTAGAAAAGCCCCATGAGGGCAGAGCCATGTCTAATGTGTTCCCTGTTCTATTCCTGGTGCCTAGCCCACTATCCTGTATGTGGAAGGTGCTCCGTGAATATTTCATCATAAAAGACGCTAAATAAAGAATTCAGGATCTAGAATTCAGTAACATAACACTGTGGTAGCAACCACAGCAACCATAGCAACCATGCTGGTAGACTGAAATCTCTCTCTCTGCCTCATATCTGGAAAACAAAAGTGCCCTGCTTTGGACTGAATTCTTGGACTATTCAGGTGGAGGACATAAAGAGACCTTGAAAAGGAAATACTCTAGTTCTTGTAAATAAAGGTAAATTGATTTGCAATGACTTGACTGGAAAAATAAATGTTAGTGTATGTGCACCCCAAGTAAGTAGAACAAATCATACTGGTTGCATAAGATATTATTTCAGGTATCTGAATCATGTAGATCACGGGTGACAACTGCAAGGTTCTGATTCCCTGAAAGGACATGCCTGAACAAATCTTATTTTAGTTGGATGAACCACTCAGTACGTATATATATATCAATCTTTTATGTCAGAAATAGCTCCTCACTCCAAAATGGGCTCAGGTTACTTTTCAGGTGTAAAATGAGAAACTCAGCATTTCTAATTCTCCAAATCAAATGTTAAAATCAGGTCAATTTCTCCATATTGCTGTATAAGAAATCAGAAGTAGCGAAGACACAGCAGATATTATTTATTTCTGGAGCAAACATATTCACAATGACTGCTATGTAAATAATTCAAGTAAAACATTAGTTTTAATAATCTTGCATGCATTTTCATGGAGTTAGCAATTATTATTTAAAACATACACACAACTTAGTAGCTAAAGGTGAGTCTGTTTTTTATAAACTATATATACCTGAAAACTATGGGGTAAATAATATTTTTATAACTATAATGAAATTGTAAATGAAGTAGAAAAGTTTTGCAGATGACATAATTCTTTATCTAGAAAACCCCATAGTCTTGGCCCAAAAGCTTCTTATGCTGATAAACAACTTCAGCAGTTTCAGGACACAAAATCAACATACAGAAATCACTAGCATTCCTATACACCAAAAACAACCAAGCTGTGAGCCAAATCAGGAATGTAATCCCATTCATAGTTGCAACAAAAATAATAAAATACCTGGGAGTACAGCTAACAAGGGAGGTGAAAGATCTCTACAATGAGAATTACAAAACACAGCTCAAAGAAATCAGAGATGACACAAACAAGTGGAAAACATTCCATGTTCATGGTTAGAAAGAATGAATATCATTAAAATGGTCATACTGCCCAAACCAATTTACAGATTCAATACTATTTCTATCAAACTACCAATGACATTCTTCACAGAACTAGAAAAAACTATTTTAAAATTCATATGGAACCAAAAAAGAGCCTGAGTAGCCAAGGCAATCCTAAGTAAAAAGAACAAAGCTGCAGGCATCACTTTACCGGACTTTGAACTATACTATAGGACTACAATAACCGAAACAGCATAGTACTGGTACCAAAAAAAAGACACATAGATCAATGTAACAGAATAGAGAGCCCAGAAATAAGAAATAAGGCCACATATCTACAACTCTCTGATCTTCAACAAAGCTGACAAAAATAAGCAATGAGGAAGAGATCCCTGTTGAAATCCTATTTATTGAATCCCTATTCAATAAATAGTGCTGGATAACTGGCTAGCCATATACAGAAGATTGAAACTAGACCCCTTCTTTACACCATGTATAAAAATCAACTCAAGATGGATTAAGACTTAAATGTAAAACCCAAAACTGTAAAAACCCTGGAAGACAACCTAGGCAATGCCATTCTGGACATAAAAACTGGCAAAGATTTCATGATGAAGATGCCAAAAGCAATTGCAATAAAAGCAAAATTGATAAATAGGGTCTAATTAAACTAAAGAGCTTCTGCACAGGAAAAGAAACTATCAACAGAGTAAATAGACAACCTACAGGATGGGAGAAAATATTTACAAACTATGCATCCAACAAAGTTCTCACATTGAAATGCAAATCAAAACCACAATGAAAAAACCATCTCACTCCAGACAGAATGGCTATCAAAGGAATATAAGTCATTCTGTTATAAAGTTACATACATGTGCATGTTCATTGTAGCCCTATTCACAATAGCAAAGACATAGAATCAGCCTAAACGCCCATCAATGATAGACTGGATAAAGAAAATGTAGTACATATACACCATGAAATACTATGCAGCCATAAAAAGGAGCAAGATCATGTCCTTTGCAGGGACATGGATGGAGTTGGAGGCTATTATTCTCAGCAAACTAACACAGGTCTAGAAAACCAAACACTGCATATTCTTACTTATAAGTGGGAGCTGAATGATGAGAACACATGGGGAGGAAGAACACACACTGGGTCCTGTCAGGAGATGCCAGGGGAGGGAGAGCAGGAGGAAAAATAGTTAATGGATGCTGAGCTTAATAACTAGGTGATGGGATGATCTGTGCGTCAAACCACATGCCAAACATGGCATGTGTTTACTTATATAACAAACCTGCACATCCTGCACACGTACCCCTGAACTTAAAATAAAAGTTGAAGATAAAAAGGTATCATATCCAGAATCTATAAGAAACTTAAACAAATTTATAATAAAAAGAACCATTAGAAAGCAGGCAAAGGACATGAACAGACACTTTTCAAAAGAAGACATACATGTGGCCAATAGGCATATGTCATGAAAAAAAGGAGATCATGTCCTTTGCATGGACATGGATGAAGCTGGAGGCCATTATCCTTAGCAAACTAATGCAGGAACAGAAAACCAAATACCACATGCTCTCATTTTTAAGTGGGAGCTAAATGATGTAAACACATAGACACAAAGAGGGAAACAACAGCCATGGGAGCCTACCTGAGGGTAGAGGGTGGGTAGAAGGAAAGGAGCAGATAAAATAACTATTGGGTATGAGGCTTAGTACCTGGTTGACAAAATAATCTGTACAACGAACACCCGTGACACGAGTTTACGTATATAACAAACCTGCGCTTGAACCTAAAATTTTAAAAAAATTCCCAAAAAAATCACGTGATAAAAATGAATATTATTATTATTTCATTTTTTTACATGGGTCTGGGGACCAAGGGAGAATATTATTTCATAAAGCTGATGTTGACATTTGAGTTTTCATTTGTGCGGCATTACCTGGTAGTGTAATTGCCCACAAGGGTCTTCTTGTCTGCTGCATGGATAAACCAATTCACTGAGACAGCATTATGCAGTAAAGAGTTTAGTTTACACAAGGCCAGCCAGGTGGGAGGGCAGGAGTTCTTTATTACTCAAATCAGCCTCCCTGAGAACCCTGAATCCTGAGTTTTTATGGATAATTTGGTGGGCAGAGGATTAGGGAATGGGTGCTGCTGATTAGTTGGGGATGAAATCATAGGGATGTGGAAAATGGTCCTCATGCATTGAATCTGCCTCTAGGTAGGGTCCATGGGACTGATTTTGAGTCATAAGTCACAGAACTTGGGGGGGGTGTCATTCAGTTGCCAAAATGCAAAAGTCAGAAAAAAATCTCAAAAGACCAGTCTTAGGTCTTACAATAGTGATGTTATGTATAGGAGCAATTGAGGAAGTTACAAATCTTGTGATCTCTGGCCACATGACTCCTGAGCAGTAAGGTATTATAGAAAAACAATCTAGGTGAACAATGGCTGCTTATTGTTGGGAACAGGCTCCCAAATCTGGCCATAAGCTGGCCCCAAAACTGGCCATAAACAAAATCTCTGCAGCACTGTGACATGTTCCTGATGGCCATGACGCCCATGCTGAAGGCTGTGGGTTTACTAGAATGAGGGCAAGGAACACCTGGCCCACCCAGGGCAGAAACCGCTTAAAGGTGTTCCTAAGCCACAAACAATAGCATGAGCGATCTGTGCCTTAAGGACATGTTCCTGCTGCAGATAACTAGCCAGAGCCCATCCCTTTGTTTCCCATAAGGAATACTTTTAGTTGATCTATAATCTATAGAAACAATGCTTATCACTGGCTAGCTGTTAATAAACATGTGGGTAAATCTCTGTTCGGGGATCTCAGCTCTGAAGGCTATGAGTCACCTAATTCCCACACCATACTATATTTCTGTGTCTTTGTCTTAATTCCTCTAGCACCACTGGGTTAGGGTCTTCACAACCAAGCTGGTCTCAGCAACTTGTCATTTAGCTATACCTACATTTTAGCAGAATTCAGGCCCCTTTCATAATCCTAATCTTGTGGCCTTTCATTAGTCTTACAAACATGGTTTCAGTCCCTGAACAATGAGGGGATCAGTTTTAGGAAGGGATTATTATTATTCTGACTTTATAACTAAACTATAAATTAAATTCTTCTTATAGTTAGCTTGGCTTTTGCCCAGGAGTGAGTGAGGACAGTCAGCCTGTGAAGCTAGAAGCAAGACAGAGTCAGGCATACTAGACCTCTCTTGCTGTCATGATCTTTGCAAAAATGATTTTAGTAGAAAAAGTATGGGACTATTTTGGTCAGACAGCCCTTGATTAAAATCCTTGTAATTACCATTGGTCTGTTTATCTATAAGTAGATATTTTTAAAAACTTGCTTAAAAGGTTGTGAGGATTTAATATAAAGCACAGTGCTTGATATAAGCGTTGCTCAGTAACTATTACCTCTGTTTTGGTGAAGACCTAATTCCCAGCAGTTGCTGCATAAAATTTATTGAAGACCAATGGTTTGGACTGATCTCCTGCACAAGGTCCAACAGATCAAACCAAAATGAAGTTACTTTTGCTGAAGTTCCACACCGCCAAATAGTAACTAAGTTGTTTATCTGACCTTCCAACAAATGAGAAGAGAGAAAGATAGCCAAATCTTCAAACAGGCAGTTTTGGCTGACATAAGTAAGTCCCCTCTGCTTTAACCTTTATAAGGAAAGTAAGTTTGAAATGACCAATCTGCTTTTTGTTCTCTGTTTTTGCTTTTTTATGACCTTTTCTGTCTATAAAGCCAGTTTCCTCTGTTCAGCTCATGGCAACACTCATTCTA
Organism: Mandrillus leucophaeus; assembly: GCF_000951045.1. Lineage (NCBI taxonomy): Eukaryota > Metazoa > Chordata > Mammalia > Primates > Cercopithecidae > Mandrillus > Mandrillus leucophaeus. The sequence goes on along the minus strand of NW_012101655.1, from coordinate 13,012 downwards.
CTTCATACAATGAGGTGTTGCGTGATTCTAGAATTCCAAACAAAAGCCAATTAAGATATTTCAACTAAATTTTTTGTAATTTGTCATTTGATGCACTTGAGCACCTATTAAATATTACAGCTTTGCCTCAGCCATGCTGTGGAAGTTGGGGAAGGGACTGTATTGTGCTTCAGAACGAATTGCTGAGAGGAGCTGTATCTTCACAAGGCCTGAGTGGTGACATTAGGGGCTGTCACTAATAGAACAGAAGACATCTGTGCCTCTAAAAGCAGCAAGTTCATGTGGGTCATTAGCAGCTGAGGTAGTGACAGGGCAGCAGAAACAAGGCCTGTCCCTGAGCACAGCTGGGGCAATACCCTTGGGCCCTAGGTGGAGGTGGGAGTGTCACACTGAAGAAAGGAAATTTTTGAGTGAGTTTGGTGGAATTACAAGATACCTTAACTGAACATCAAAATACCGTGCCCCTGTCTTGCAGTCACATCAGTTATTTTTTTCACTGCATGAAATTAGCTTCTGTTTCATTGATTTAGACTGGATTTTGGAGAAGTGTGAGAAAATGTAGCCTACACTTCCCACCCCACCTTTTTTTTCCTTTCTTTCAGGAACATCAGAGACCTGGGTGGGTTAGAGTAACAGAAAGAGCACAAGAGTAAAAAATAAAGTATAGCCACAGCTTTTGGAAATAAGAAGAATTTGGGAGCTTGATCATGTTTTTGCTTTTGTTGTTTTCCCCTTCTGCTTCACCTTCCACCAAGCCTACTTCCCCAATGCCATGGTGAAAGATCAGTGACAACAGCTCTTATTCTCTTCTGACTGGCTTCACTATTCTGAATGGTGTCAAAGAAGTGGTCCTTCCCTGCACTGAAATTGGAGTCTATTATGATGGTCTATCGTATACTGAATCATTGGCCCCAGTTTTTTGTCCTTCCCTGTATGCACACCCTTTGCCAAGTGGCTTTGCAGTTCCTCCCACAAAAAATTTCTTATCGCCTTGACTTTGGAATTGAGCTCATGACTAACTTTGGCATGTTAGCAGTTGTGATGCAAAGGGGGGCTTGAAGAGTATTTGTGCAGTGGTGCTTGCCCTCTTACACTCTGTCACTGCCATAAGAACCCTCCATTCTGGGTAGCAACTCCCTCCATTCTGGGTCCTAGAATGAAAACACCCCAGCACAGATCTAAACTGGCCAGACCCATACATTGAACAGAGCCATTTGGCTGAACCCACTCTGGATCAGCTGACCCCTTGCTAACCTGCAGAGGTGAGCAAATAAATGATTGCTGTTTTAAATCATTGAGCTTTGGGGTGTTTTATAATAGTAGCTGACTTGTTTTATAATAGTAGCTGACTAATGCCATATTTCTATAGAAGGGAGGTAGAGAGAAATGTATACTTTTTTCATAGGAATTCATCTGTCACAGGGGAAATCCTGCTATGTCAGGGAATGGAAGAGAGGAGGAGAAGTGATAGGGCCAGAGTGATAATGAGGTTGTGAGAAAAACAAGATAAATCTAGGGGATATTACAAATTAAAGTCAGTTTGGCATGGTGGCTCACACCTGTAATCCCGGCTTGGGCAACATAGTGCGATCCATCCCTAACAAGAAAAAATAGGCCATGCACAGTGGCCCATGCATGTAATCTCAGCACTTGGCAAGGGGCCAAGGTGGGTGAATCACCTGAGGTCAGGAGTTCAAGACCAGCCTGACCAACATGGTGAAATCCCATCTCTACTAAAAATACAAAAAGTTGGCCAGGCGTGGTGGCAGATGCCTATAATCCCAGCTACTTGGGAGGCTGAGGCAGGAAAATCACTTGAACCCAGGAGGCAGAAGTTGCAGTCAGCCAAGATCGTGCCACTGCACTCCAGCCTTGGCAACAAAGACTCTGTCTCAAAAAAAAAAAAAAAAAAAAAACTGGGTTTGGTGGCACGTACCTGTAGTCCCAGCTATGTGGGGTGGGGGCAGGGAGGTTAGGGCTGAGGCAGGAGGATCACTTGAGCCTAGGAGTTCAAGGCTGCAGTGAGCCTTGATCATACTGCTGTACTGCAGCCTGGGTGACAGAGCAAGACCCCTGTCTATAAATAAATAAATAAGTCAGAGGTGTACCGCCCTTAAAGTATGGGCTGAGCACAGTGATTCCCTTTTAAGGAACACAGTATAGAAAGTGGGAAAAGAGTAACTTTATAGTGGAAAACCCTGGTAAACATTGCCTCAGTCAGATGATCAAGGTTAACATCAACTGCAATAAGTCATGTTGATAGTATGTACCCTTGGTATGATTTAATGAGAATGGCACTTTAAACTCAGTGGTCTTCCTCCAGAAAACCTATAACCCCAGTCTTGCCATGAGAAAAACATTAGACAAACCCCAATTAAGGAACATTCTACAAAATAGTTGACTAGCATTTCTCAAAACTGCCAAGGTCATCAAATACAAGGAAAGCCTGAGAAATCGCCACAGCCTAAGGTGATATAATAATGTGGTGTTATGTGGTATCCTGGAGGGGATCCTGAACAGAAAGAAAACACTGGGTAAAAACAGAGGAAATCTGAATAAAAGCATAGAATTTAGTTAATTCTAAATGTGTCAGTATTGGTTCATTAGTTATGACAAATGCACGGTATGTAAGACATTAACAACTGGGGAAATGGGGTGTGGAATATATGGGAACCCCATATAACATTCGTAATTTTGCTGTAAACCTAGAACTACTCTAAAATTAAAAGTGCATTTTAAAAAATCAGAAGAATACTTTATTTAATCCAATTCTCACATCCCCAAGAAGTCTTTTTTTGTTTTGATTTCACTCATTGATACATTCTCCATCTCTTTCTTCAAGACCTGGAAATTCCAGTTCACCTGTTCTTTTCAAGACAGTACCTTCAATTCTCTCTCTGTCTCTCTCTCTCTCGCTCGCTCTTTTTAGTTTTTTTGTTTTGTTTTGTTTTGTTTTGTTTCTTTTGAGACAGGATCTGGCTCTGTCAGCCAGGCTGGAGTGCAGTGGCATGATCATGGCTCACTGCAATCTCCAGCTCCTGGCCTAGGTGATCCTTCCACTTCAGCCTCCCGAGTAGTGAGGACCATAAAACATGCCAGCATGCCTGGCTAATTTTTGTATTTTTATTTTCAATTTTTATATATTTTTAAATTTTTGTATAATAGTAGAGACAGGGTTTCACCATGTTGCCCAGGCTAGTCTCGAACTGATGTGCTTAGGCAATCAACTTGCCTCAGCCTCCCAAAGTCCTGGGATTACAAGCATGAGCCACCATGCTCAGTCCCTTTAATTCTTTTCCTTCCCTTCATTTGTTCACATGTCACCTGTAATCATTCTTGTAGGCAAGCTGCCCCAGGCAAAGCAAAACAGGGCAGGACAGGGTAGGGCAGTCCTACCAGTCCCACCTACTTACTATCACCTCAACAATTCAAACAGTTGGATAAAATACCATGTCTCTGCTCTGTTGTGGGAAGTCAGGGAACCCGAATGGAGGGACTGGCTGAAGCCATGGCAGAAGAACATAAATTGTGAAGATTTCATGGACATTTATTAGTTCCCCAAATTAATACTTTCATAATTTCTTATGCCTGTCTTTACTGCAATCTCTGAACATAAATTGTGAAGAGTTCATGGACATTTATCACTTCCCCAATCAATACTCTTGTGATTTCCTATGCCTGTCTGTACTTTAATCTCTTAATCCCCTCATCTTCCTAAACTGAGGATGTATGTCACCTCAGGACCCTGTGATGATTGCATTAACTGCACAAATTGTTTAAACAATATGAAATCTGGGCATCTTGAAAAAAGAACAGGATAACAGCGATGTTCAGGGAACAAGGGAGATAACCATTAGGTCTGGCTGCCTGAGAGCTGGTCGGAACAGAGCCATATTTCTCTTCTTTCAAAAGTAAATAGGAGAAATATCGCTGAATTCTTTTTCTCAGCAAGAAACAGCCCTGAGAAACAGAATGTGTTCCAAGGGGGAGGTCTCTGAAATGGCTGCTCTGGGAATATCTGTCTTTTACGTAGATAAGGAATGAAATAAACCCCAGTCTCCCATACTGCTCCCAGGCTTATTAGGACGAGGAAATTCCTGCCTAATAAATTTTGGTCAGACTGGTTGTCTGCTCTCAAACCCTGTCTCCTGATAAGATATTATCAATGACCATGCATGCCTGAAACTTCATTAGCAATTTTAATTTCACCCCAGTCCTGTGATCTCGCCCTGCCTCCATTTGCCTTGTAATATTTTATTACCTTGTGAAACATGTGATCTCTGTGACCCACACCCTATTCGTACACTCCCTCCCCTTTGAAAATCACTAATAAAAACTTGCTGGTTTTGTGGCTTGGGGGGCATCATGGAACTTGTCAACATGTGATGTCTCCCCTGGACACCCAGCTTTAAAATGTCTCTCTTTTGTACTCTTTCCCTTTATTTCTCAGACCGGCTGACACTTAGGGAAATAGAAAAGAACCTATGTGAAATAACGTTGAATTATGAGGGGCTGGTTTTCCTCAGAGTAAAATTACTTTGGAACTGTGAAAACAAGAGGCATTCTTATTTTAGATATTGAAAAATCATAGAACTTAAGAATGTGGCAAGTACTTGGAAAATCTTTCATTTTAAAGATGAAGAGGATAAGAGCCAGAAAAGGTAAGGTTGAAAAGGGTAGGCTCAAATCCATGGTTCTTGTTTTAGAGATCATATGTGCAGTTTATCACACATAATTTTTAGGGAAATAATTACCCAGATCAACTATATTTATTTAAGAAAATATTTAAGCATCTACTTTGGGCAAGGCGTTGTGCTAGATGCTGAAGACAATAGAAACATGGGCAAGAATAACACCTGTCCCCAAGGAGCTTCCAATGTAGGGATGGGAGGGAAATAACACCAATATGTGGAATAACTATAATGTAAGCAAGAGTAGCATATGTGCCATAAGAGGTAGTGAGAAAGGTGACATGACATCCAGGCAAAGATATCAAGAAAAGATTCATGGGTGGGGTATCATTTGCAGTGGGTTTTGAAGGATGGGTGAGACTTTGGTGGGTAGAGATGGGGTGGCAAGGCATTCTAGACAGAAGAAGAGCAAAAGTCAAGTCAGAAATGTGGGAATATATAGATTGAAGTTGAGGAAGAGCAAATAATTTGGTTTGGTAAGAAAATTCTGCAAGAATAGGCCAGGATACTATGAACAAAGGACTTTGGATGGCTGTAGCTTTGGTATTTAATTCCCTAAGAAATGGGGAATGCCTGGTTTGTGCCACTAGCAGAGAAGATGTGGGACCTTTACCTGGCTTGGTGTTCTCCAGGTCAGAATGGTGAGAAGGTAGAGCCATCCTTTACCCACAGTGTAGAGGCAGCACATAAGCTAGATTGGAGGAAGGCATGTACCTTGAATGAGGTGGGAACACACTGGGAAATCCAAAGTGGTCTTTGAGAATGTGGGGCTGAAGCAGTACAACATAAGCATAGCCAAAATAATACTTAAATGTGAGCCAAGAGGTATGAGACATGCATAGGGGTCAGGCCATAACTGCAGAACTTGCAGCCAGTTTAAGAACAAAGAAGGCCAGGAGATGTCCTGAGCAGTGAGTTATGGAGCAAGAGGATGGTGAGCTAGGAACTTCAGGAAACTCTACAAACAGGAGGCCCATTAGTTTGGAATACTCTCTTATCCTGATCATCAAGATAGTACATATGGAAATTAACTTAGTATGATAAGTATAAAGTTCCAAAGTGAGTGTCAGAATGAGATGCAGATTTTCTTTTTTTTTTTTAGAGGTAAATAAAAGTAACTTTAAATCATTTGAAAAACGTGATGTTTATTTGTCCAATACAGACTCAAACTTAAATGCTATGGTTATGATTTCCAAACTTCTGCAAAATTAACATTTATATATACATATGGGTTTTGTTTACAGAACTGTATTTTGCAATCAACAAGTTTTAGAGAACAATATATCTGGTTGCAGTTCCACATATTTGTAGTAAAGACAAAGCCACATAATGTTCATGATGTTAAATCTGGCTCTAAATAACCTAAGGTACAAAATTTTGACCAAATATCAAAATTATAATAATCCAACCTTAAAAGTTCAACCCATATGAAATTACTTTTCAGAGATTAAATGTGCTGTTCAATAATTACTTCAATAACCCTTTCTTTTTATGAGTATTTGCAAACTGATCCTTTTTTTTAATCTTCATGACTCACCAATATTTTAAAGTGACCTCTTTGCTTCCGTGTTACCATTTCAGTACCCAGGGGTTTCTGAGGCAGCATAAATTTGACTTCATAAAAACAGTAGATACCTTAACAGTGACAGTTTTGAAATCTGTAAACTTAATAATCACATTAGTTAGTTCAGCAACTATAAAAACATTGAGATTGTGGCACTGCAAACCAGAATCTCTTTGTGCTTTTAAAATTAAGCTGCATTTACATCTTTTTGGTATTTATCAGCCATCTGTATTTCCCTTATAATAATAAAAGAATATATTTAAAATAAATTTTAAGGTTAAATATACTGGGGGGCTTATCTACACATTTTTTTTAAAACACGGTATAAATCAATTATCTTTTTTCCTTCAGTATTTGGAAGAGCAAAAATTATTTCTGGTCCCTCTTTAGATCAATCAACACCACCTTTCATGACATATAACACTGAAATTTACAGACATCCCTGAAATGTTTTTAAGTAAATGAGTGAATCACAGTGGAGTCTCCATCAGTTAACAGTGCAGATCCATTGTTTTTTTTTAAAAACTGAATATTAAAAGAAAATCTTCAAGCTAAAAACAAAAACAAAACCCTCCAAAGAACTAAAGTCGAGTGTGTGTTGTCAATGATTCAATACTTTTATCCCATGACTGATTTAGACTCCTCCTCATATTCTAAGACATGTTTGCTGAAATCTTCACACCAAGCTTTTGGGACGCCTGGGTGAAGAGGCTATGCTACTGTAGCATCTAAGGGAATAGTGGCAATGTTTCTTCCCTAATAGATTTCATATCCAAAGATGAGCAATGAGTCTCACTCCCCTGCATTCACCAGCATCTTATCAGGAGATAATACTTGCTGTGCAAATTGATAACAGCTGATCCTCCAACCCCATGCCACCCCTTCACCCCCTACTGTCAATGTGAGGTTATCATCAGTTTGTCATTATATGCACTGGCCTTTCACTCTTTCAATCAGAAAAGCTGTGGCTTACTCCAAAAGGTGGAGGAGGGACAGGGAGAAATGAAAAACCAAGAGTCTGAAGGCATAAAGTCGCATAGCTGCTCTAGTTGGAGTTTGTAAACAGAGAATAGGTTGAATTTAGATAATCCCAATCTATGAGAATAAAAAGGCCCCCACAGCAGGCTTTTATCCAGCCAGCTTCTTTGAGACCCTTCATGGGTTTTGAGGTCTACAAGGTATGCACTAAAATCCCATAATTCAAAAAGCAATAAGGCAAATAGTATAATCATTATTCCAAAAGTTACAATGGTAGTGTAGGCATACATAGTATAATTTAGTTACAATGTGTGGTACTGTTTCTATTGTGTAACCATATTAACTGTTTATTTCCTACATAATTATAAATTCAGCTGGGTTTCTGTTGAACACAAAACTATCCTTGTATCACCATTGATAGTTGGCAACAGCTCTTTGATAGCAGTTTTTATTCTGCTGTAGAAATTATCCTTGAACTGAAAAAAGCCCACAATTCAATATCCAGTCATTAAACACTATCATGTTTGTGAAGAGCTTCTTCCAACTTCTGGATGACTTTTTGGAAAAATATTATTTGTTGTAAGAAATGCTGGAGATGCAAATTTTCAAAGGAAATGCTCAAGCATTGGTTTGGATTCACAATTCTAAAATCACCCAACTCATAATAAGGGTATGATGGTTAGTTTTATGGGTCGACTTGGCTAGGCTACTCTACAGTTCTCAGTTATTCAATCAAACACTAATCTAGGTGTTGCTGAGAAGGAATTTGGTAGACATAAAGTTCATAGCAGTTGACATTAGGGTCATCATCTAGATAATCTGGATGGGCTGGATTCAACCAGTTGAAAAGCCTGAAAAGCAAAGCTGAGACTTCCCTGAAGAAAAAGCAATTCCACATGTGGAGTGCAGCTGCAGCTGTTGCTTGAAGTTCCAGCCTGCCATTCCTGATGGCTTGCTTTCCAGATCTGACTAGCCAGTCCCCACAATTGCATAAGTCAATTGCTTGCAGTAAATCTTTGACTATGTATCTCCTGTTGGTTCGGTTTCTCTGGTTGAACCCTGAATGAGTTGAAAGAGGAGTGCTCAAGAGACAAGTTACTGAGGAAGGTTTCTTTGGAGAGAGGTATGCTTTGATTTTTTTCCCCTCAAATGAGATGGGGCTTCCATGGGACTCTTAAGAATGTGACATGTGCTCTATGAAGTTGGAGGCAGCATGGACTGATAACAGTTTCTGAGGATGAGAGCAGGTGGGCTACCTCCTTTAGCAGATGAGCCACCTAAAACCAGAACAGAGAATTCCAAGTAAAATATGAATTGAATATATATTGACATTTGCTCGCTTGTGAAAACTGACTGAAATGATAGTACATGGACTTTGTAAAAAATCATAAGAATAGGAAGCCAAAGAGAGGAAACAATAGGAGCAAGATTTTCTTGGAAAGGAAATAAAAGAGGGATTGAAAAATCTAGCAGAACCTATCAGTATCGTCTGAGTATGTAACCAGCTATTGGAAGAAAAAAATTCTCAATATTCCTTATGGGAACAACAGAAAATACAAAAATTCAACTCCAGATTCCCAAAAGAGGCTGTTGGATAAGCACAGATGTTCACTACTTTAGTGCTGGATTATTCTGAATTTTCAAAAGTGGATGTTAGTGTCAGAAGATACAATTAACTTAATAGCACCATAAGAAAAAGCCAAATCAATATCTAGGCGTATTGTTTATGGGTTTGTTTCCTCTCAGCTCCAAATTCACTCTGAATTTCCCTGCCCTGTGAAAACAGTTCTGGAAACTTCAAAGGTTTTTCCTTTGCCAGCTGGCACGATGTTAAGCTTTGTCAGTGGAAGAGTTCTAGAAAGACATTACAAGAGGCGAAAAGGGGTTTTGCTTTCTGATTCCCCATGCTCCTCTCAGCAGGCTCCTGCAAGAGTTTAGTGTATGGGATGTGGGATGAGGCAGTAGCCCCCAGAGGCCAGCAGAACTCCCCTTCCCAACACCAGCCCCTGGTCTTGAGCAGCTTTGTAGCCTTTGTAGCCCAATGCCTCTGGTGAGCTCCAACAATTTTCCCCAGCACCCTGGAGGATAAATTTCCACAAATTCCAGAGGACATGCCACCATAGTGACTTCTGTGCCTTTCCGTGAGCCACAGCCAAGTTCTCTCCAACAAAGTCTGGCTCTCAGCCCAGTGTAAAGGCTTTTCCTTGGATGCTCCATCTCACCTAACAGACCTAGGGATAGTGGTTGCTCCTTATATCTGCTATTCCTGTATTCTTTAGAATTCTCTCTTGACTAGTCAATCCGGGTACACCAATCTCATCATTTAATGCATGATTCTTTATATTAAACCTTTCCTGTTTAAATTACTATGTGTTTCCTCTATCCTAGAAAGAGGAATTCAGATTCAGACAAGAAGAAAAAAGTAGCAAACTAGATACACATTAAATTTTCAGAATTTTACTTTTTTGTTTTGTTTTTTGATTTTGAGATGGAGTCTCCCTCTGTCACCTAGGCTGGAGTGCAATGGTCCAATCTTAGCTCACTGCAACCTCCGCCTCCCAGGTTCAAGTGATTCTCCTGCCTCAGCCTCCCAAGTAGCTGGGACTACAGGTGCGTGCCACCATGGCCAGCTAATTTTTGTATTTTCAGTAGAGACGGGGTTTCACCATGTTGGCCAGTGTAGAGGACTACGTGCTCACAAACAGGGTGTTCCCCATAAGTCCTGCTCTCCCAAACGAAGCAGGGCGTTCTCGACAAGTCCTGCTCTCGCAAACGAAGTAGGGCGTTCCCAATAAGTCCTGCTCTTGCAAACGAAGCAGGGCGTTGGGGGCCTGTTTATATGTAAATATCTTGAAAATCCAGAAAGTCAAGGAAAGGTCAGAAAAACAACAATGTGTCTTGTGACTTGGCAACATTCCACAAACGACTGTATAAAATAAAGTGGAGCGCGCCATTCGGGGCG
>NW_012101655.1:2166-2767 GCF_000951045.1 Mandrillus leucophaeus | reverse complement strand
TAGAGAGGAACATGTTTATGCCCCGGTTGTTGAGGACAAGGAATTGGTAAAAGAGCTAATGCCGCCTTCATCTGAAGGAAATTCTGATTTGCAGCGCATTTTAGACATGTTACAACAGTTGTTAAAATTGCAAGATACCACTGCTCCTGTTTCTCCTATCTCTCCGCCATGAGCCTTCCTTGTTACCTTCCCTTATGCTAAAAGGATTTCCCTCTGCCTCCACCTCCAACCTCTTTGTCTATGTCAGGTCAGGTTTTCTCTGTGCCTCTTCCTCCTGTAGGAGAAAAGAAGGAATAGAAGGAAAAGGGTGATTTCGAGGAATTAGATTTATTCCCAATAACACGGGCTGCTTTCGGCCCCAATGCTCAGTTCCCAAACGGTGGCCAGAATGTGACTTTGACAGCCCTACAATTTAAATTTTTGAAAGAAATGAAAGCTGCAATTTCTAATTATGGACCTCAATCACCGTTTGTCTTTGGCCTTCTCGAAACCTTCTCTTCAGAACCTATGATGATTCCTATTGACTGGGAAACGTTGGGACAGGCTGTCCTTGATTGTTCGCAATGGCTTCAATTAAAAAGTTGGTGGTGGGAGGAAGCAA
>NW_012101655.1:0-279 GCF_000951045.1 Mandrillus leucophaeus | reverse complement strand
ATCCAAACAGTTCCTGAAGGAATTCCAGGAGCTAAATCTGAGCGCTCAGAGAACATTCACCTTTGGAACTCGTGCGGAGCCCCCGACATGGAGACAACTGAAACAGTTAAGAAGCTAAAGGGGTTGTTCAACAAGCTGGGCAGCCCAAAACCCCACTGACTTTATTCCTGGCTATGCTGGCCGTAGTAAACTGTCAGGTAACAGCTGGAGAATTTACATACTGGGCTTATATTCCTTTTCCACCCTTATATCAAGGTGTGGCCTGGGGAGACAGAAGTC
>NW_012101654.1:4081019-4091062 GCF_000951045.1 Mandrillus leucophaeus | reverse complement strand
TAAAAAAAAAAAAAAAACTCTTTAAATCATACTACAAAAAATAAATAAGAAAATGGATAAACAAATAGGTATTTATATTTCTGCCTGGTAGAAACAACCAGAATAGTAAAACAAACTGGGGATAAATATTTGTAACACATATCACAAAGGGCTGATTTCTTAACATTAAAAAAAAAAAATCCCAATTTTTTAAGACTCAAGAAAAGTGAACAATGGCCAGACACATTAAAAAGATGACTCAAACACACTGAAAGTTAAGTTTCACTCTTCAGAGAAATAAAAACTACACTGAATAGAATAAGCAGAGTAAAAATTGATTCAGACAAGAATCATCAATATATGCTTAAAATGACTGGCTAAAACAATGTTGGAGAATAGGACATTCACACAGGGCCCAAATATCACCCCACAGATTAGAGGGGGAGAAAAATACCTTTACAATAGAGAAAAACCATAGCTAAATGAGCAACCTTAATTAATATCACCAACATAGGGCAGAGGCATATACTGTACCTCTAACATAATGCAGTAAGAAGTACATCACCAACATAGCTTGCTTGCCAAAAACACGAAGATGAATAAAGAGTAACCAACAAGACAAAGTCATATTAAGTGATATTGTACAAAACACTTTGCCTGGATTCTTGAAAAATGTCAGCGGCATGCAAAGATTAAAAAAGAACAAGGACAAGAAAGCATTCAACACTAAAGAGGCATGACAACCAAATACAATGTAAAAAGGTCTTTTTTTCTTTCTTTCGAGACAGGTCACTCTGTTGCCCAGGCTGAAGTACAGGGGCATGATCATGGCTCATTGCAGCTTCAACCTCATGGGCTCAAGTGATTCTCCTGCCTCAGCCTCCTGAGTTAGGCTGGGACTACAGGCACGAGTTGCCACATCCAGCTACAATGTGTGATCCTTGATTAGATCCTGAGTTTAAAAATAAAACCAAAAACTGTAACAGACATTAGTGGAATTGTTGAGGAAATTTGAATACAGACTGCATATTAGATAATTATGCCATACCAATGTTAAATTTCCTGAGTATAATCATTGTAGTGGGCCTATGGAGAAGGTCCTGGTTTTTGTTTTTGTTTTTTAAGAGACAGGGCCTCACCATGTTGCCCAGACTGCTCCTGAATTCCTGGGCTCAAGTGATCTGGCCACCTTGGCCTCCCAAAGTGCTGGAATTACAGGTGTGAGCCACCACACCCAGCCCAAGGCCCTGGTTCTTAAGGGATACATGTCAAGTAGTTAGGGGTAGCATGTTATAGTATCTACAAGTACCTCAAATGGTTCAGGGGAAAACACACACACATGTGCATGTTTTGTATGTACACATACAGTGAGAGAAAGATAAAACAAGTAACAGCTAAATGTAAACAACTGGTGAAGATAGGTGGGGATCTAGGGAGGTTTCATGATACTGTGCTTGTAACTTTTCAATAGGTTTTAAAACTTAAAAGATCAGAGAGGCCCGGCACAGTGGCTCATGCCTGTAATCCCAGCACTTTGGGAGGCCAAAGCAGGCGGATCTCTTGAGCTCAGGAGTTTGAAACCAGCCTGGGCAACATGGGTAAACCCCGTCTCTACAAAAAATACAAAAATTAGCCAGGCACGGTGGTGCATGTATGTAGTACCAGTTACTTGGGAGGCTGAGGTGGGAGAGCCTGGGAGGCGGAGGTTGCAGTAAGCCAAGATTGTGTCACTGCACTCCAGCCTAGGTGACATAGCCAGACCCTGTCTCAAAAAAATGATCAGAGGAAAAAATTAAAAAAAAAAAAAAACCCCAAAGATCTAAGATGCTATTTTTCACCTTTCCAACTAGCAATGATATTCAAAATGTATGACATGCTGAGAGGCATTAGGCATATTTAGACATTCATTCTTTTTATAGAGAAATAAAATATCTAGCAATATAGGTCAAAATTACAAACATACAGAACCTCTAGCCCATCAATTCAACCTCTATAAATTTATTATTAACCTATTTCATGCATTTACCACTTGATTACAAAGGGTTAAAAAATATGTACTAAAAATCAACATCATAGGGCTATCTTGAAAAGCTTTTGTCCACCAAGTACAGGCAGACAGAACCTTCTTCCTACAAAAAAAAAAAAAATCAAGAAAAACAACAACAAAAATGCAGTTCCCAAAGGTAAGTATGTTCATCACAATGTTACTTCACTGATGTCATTAACAGTGAACAATATCACGTAATCAAAAATTCCACTCAAAAAATCCACATCATCAGTTCTTATATTTTTTTAAGACAAAAGATCTAATACTTAACACTAATCCAATAAGAACAAAAATCCTATTACTAAATTCTGGAGAGGAGGAGGAAAGGCATATGTTCTTAGACACTAACAGTGAAAACTCCCAAAACAAGCTAAGAACAAGTTTTTAAAACATTGACTAAGTTGCCTACCTTTAACAATTATTTATAAATTTCCAACGAGCTCACCCCCAAAACATCAGAGAACAGTTACAAAATGCAGGCAACGAACAGAATACAATATGCTAAATATGATAAACTGCTTTTTTAAAAAAAGATATATGAAGATATATGAAGCAGCATGATAGTGACAGCTGTGCCTTTTTAAATACTGAAATCATGTTGTGTGATAGTTACCTCCTCTGTATCTTTCAGTGTACACACATGATATGGCATAGATATTAATGTCTGCTCCTTCCTATCTGCAATGTAAAGCCACCACCATTCTTGTTTTTCCTGGAAAGAAAAGAAGAAGAAGAGTATAAATAATTGGAAAGAACTAGAGAGAACATAATTTTGGCCTCTCTTATCTTAGAGATTCTCTGCACTGACAAAGTGCTTGGTACAAAATAGGTGTTCAAATGAATGTTTACTGAAAGAATAAGCTGTTCTTAACATTTGCAGAGCCATTGCCTAAAAACATTCCGTATCCAATTTTGGTGATTTCAATAGCTCCTTGAAACCTATTGATTGGCCTTCATATTAAAAACCTCATGACTAACCTTAAGGAACAAGCATTATTCTAAATATATACAACTATTACAACAGCATGTAGCAAATAATCTTAGTAATCTTACCTAGTAATAAGAAAAAGCCACAAAGTAGGAGTGGAAGGAACTTGGGCAGCCAAATCAAAAATCAATACATTAAATACTTTATACACTTTTAAGAGGATATTTCAGATTGTAAGAGTCTATTTATACTTTCCACTGGCCCATGATTGTACTAAACTTGGCATTTCTAGCTGAACTCCAAAAAAATTAGGAACAGAAAAAAGAGCTGGGTTTAAAAAAAAAAAAAAAAATTCACCAGAATATCAGAATGTACACAATGACAGCAGGGAAAAATCAGAGAACAAGAGACAGAAAAGTATTAAATATATACATAAATTTTAGGCAGGGTTCAATGGCTCACGCCTGCAATCCCAGCACTTTGGGAGGCCGAGACAGATGGATCATGAGGTAAGGAGATCGAGACCATCCTGGCTAACACAGTGAAACCCCGTCACTACTGAAAATACAAAAAATTAGCCAGGCATGGTAGCAGGCGCCTGTAGTCCCAGCTACTCGGGAGGCTGAGGCAGGAGAATGGCGTGAACCCGGGAGACGGAGCTTGCAGTGAGCCCAGATCGCGCCACTGCACTCCAGCCTGGGCACAGAGCAAGACTCTGTCTCAAAAAAAAAAAAATATATATATATATATATATGTATGTATGTATGTATGTATGTATTTTAGAAAGCCAAGTCTAAAAGCACCAAACCTCTGTGCATTCAGCAACAACTGCTCTATTACAGCACACTTCAGTTAACTATTTAGTCATCTGCTTAGTAACACCTGTTTAAGAGGTGGGTAGGGAAGTATCTTTCTAAAACGGTTTAAAGAAAAATGTTTTACAGCTTAAAATAAACTCTAGGATGTTCTAAATATTTATTTAACCAAAATAGTACTAGACTATTCTAAATTCTCAATTGTCTGAAATGGGTTAAAATATCATCTTACTGAAACAGTTTCTTTGAGAAAACGTGGGTTTTTTTTGTTTTGTTTTTTGTTGAGACAGGGCCTCACTCTGTCACCCAGGCTGGAGTGCAGTGGCACTATCTCAGCTCACCTCACTGCAACCTCTGCCTGTGGGGCTCAAGTGATCCTCCCACCTCAGCTTCCCAAGTAGCTGAGACTACAGGCATGCACTACAACGTCTGGCTAATTTTTGTATTTTTTGTAGAAACAGGATTTCATTTATTTTGCCCAGGCTGTCTTGAACTCCTGGGCTCAAGCAATCCTCCCACTTAGGCCTCCCATAAGTGCTAGGATTACAGGCATGAGCCACCACACCTGGCCCATAGTTATGTTTTTAAACTAAAATTGCTGCACTTTCTATTTTAACTATAAAAATAGATTAAAATTTGGTTTATCTTTCAAACACTACTATACTAAGCACAACTAAAAACTCTTCTGTTTAAATACCTTAGGAGATAAAGCACTGCAACATTAATAAGCCTAATAAATAAATGACAAGTACATGGTGACATGAGCAGCAGCTAACAAGAAAATTAAATTCTGCTTAAACCAAGGGTTAGGACTACTACCGTAGGCATATTTGTATATATAACTTATGTGTGTAAATACATAACAGCCTCAAAGTGGAATATTAACACCTCTGTTGCGGCTACTCAAATCTGCCCTTGCAGCATGAAAAAAAATGAATGTGGCTGTATTCTAATAAAACTTTATTTACAATAAAGCCTCATTGACAAAAACAGGAAGGGAGCCAGATCTGGCCTGTAGACTGCAGTTTAAAAATATCTGTTTTAAAGACACAGAAACCTGGGTTATTTCACCTCCCTAAAATCTCATTTTCTTTTCAACAATCAGTGCCTACTTCTGGCCATGTTGCAAAGATGATCTGAGAAAATACAAATAAAAAATGTATGTTAGAAAGCCTAGCACATGCAGTATAATAAATGGCAGTTATGATTATTAGTGACATGAGGTACAATAACAGTTCTTTTACTTAAGTCATTTTGACATTTGTCAGAAACATCATTACCACAACAAGTAGGGAATGTAAGCAGCACAGGATTATGTTGAAGATTATGCACTTCTTCACCTCCCTACTTAGAGAATGCCTTTCCCTGCCACCTCTCAGCCTATTTAATTACAATGAGATGCACTCAATATTAAGGGCCAGCCACGGTGGCTCACACCTGTAGTCCCAGCACTTTGGGAGGCCAAGGCGGGTGGATCACCTGAGGTCAGGAGTTCAAGACCAGCCTGACCAACACAGAGAAACCCCGTCTCTACCAAAAATACAAAATCAGCTGGGCGTGGGGGCAAATGCCTGCAATCCCAGCTACTGGCTCAAAAAAGGAAAAGAATATTTATTAAAAAGCCAATGAATATCAATTAATGGCACTATACTTGTGCCTAGACTCTGATGCACATGTTAAAAGTGAAACAGATGTTCTATGAGTTTGCACTTTAGACAAAACCATTTTTCTTGTGTGAGATTCCCAACCATTCTTAACACATTAAATACAATAAATGAATTTCACTAACATGTAAGTCAAATATTATTAATTGGGTAGTTTGGTAGTTAGGTTACTTAGGTAAGAAACATGGAAATGTAGATACATAAAGAGGTTAGGAAGATCCTAAATAAATTTTGTTTGTTCATTTGTTTTGTTTTGTTTGAGACAGAGTCTCGCTCTGTCACCAAGGCTGGAATGCAATGGCACAATCTTGGCTCACTGCAACCTCCGCCTCTCAGGTTCAAGCAATTCTCCTGCCTCAGCCTCCCAAGTAGCTGGGATTACAGGCACCCACCACCACAGCCGACTAATTTTTTGTTTTTTTGAGACAGAGTTTCACTCTTGTTGCCCAGGCTGGAGTGCAATGGTGCCATCTCGGCTCACCACAACCTCCAGCTCCTGGGTTCAAGCGGTTCTCCTGCCTCAGCCTCCTGAGTGGTGGGATTACAGGAATGTGCCACCATGCCCGGCCAATTTTGTATTTTTAGTAGAGACGGGGTTTTGCCATGTTGGCCAGGCTAGTCTCAAACTCCTGGCCTCAGGTGATCCACCCACCCACCTCAGCCCCACAAAGTGCTGGGATTACAGGTGTGAGCCACTGAGCCCGGCCCTAAATAAATTTTATCTGATAAACAATGATCTTAAATGTTTACCATGCAGATGCAGATTAAATTTGAAAAAGGCATTTTGCTGATAAAAATGATTCTTATTTTTTTTGAGACAGGGTCTCGCTCTGTCATCCAAGTTGGAATTCAGTAGCACAATCATAGCTCACTGCAGCCTCAATCTCCCGGGCTCAAGTGATCCTCCAACCTCAGCTTCCCAAGTAGCCTAGGACCACAGGCATGAGCCACTAATGTGCATTAGTGGCATGTGGCCACTAACAAATGTTCTGAGGGAGTGAATGAATGTTTCTCTTACTAACTAAGCATGGTCTAAAATGAAACTGTCTGTTATATGGGTACACACTAGGCAGCTTTGAGCACCCCATGGCACTTTTTACAACAATCAATGAATGGAATTTACTTGCTTCATTTCAGGATGCCTGGTGTTGGCAGGCTACCTCTGCAATGGGCAAAATGCTCCTAACAGATGGACTAAAGCTCAGGACATGCCAGAAGATCAGCGTGTGCATTAAGATGGAATCCTGGGCAGACTTCTCTCTAAGTCAAAACAACAGTCTGTGCAGAGCCACTCATTTATTACTAAGAGAGCCAAATTATTTAGGAATTTGCCTTAAGCAGTCCCCAGAAACTCTAGATTGACATTCTCAAGCAGAAAGTAGATTTATACATGAAATCACCTGCCAAACACAAGTGGTGAGCAGAAGGTTCTGTGGCAAAGCTGTGAGGTAGTCTGTGGAACAGTTTCCCGAACTGGGGGAACCAGTTCTTGACCTCTGCTCCAGACAGAATTATACTCTAATGCAAAATGTCAATGGAATCCCAAGGTAATTTGAAAGATGAACAACACAGGCTATCAAGGAGATCTAAAGTTGAGCAGGCTGCAATTACAAAGTAAACAAGGACAAGGCAACAAATAGCATTGTAATGACCTGTCCTGAG
This sequence comes from Mandrillus leucophaeus, assembly GCF_000951045.1. Classification (NCBI taxonomy): domain Eukaryota; kingdom Metazoa; phylum Chordata; class Mammalia; order Primates; family Cercopithecidae; genus Mandrillus; species Mandrillus leucophaeus. The sequence goes on along the minus strand of NW_012101654.1, from coordinate 4,083,967 downwards.
CCCGGGGCTCAGTCATGATCAAGCTCTTATGGAACTTTATTTATTAGAGCCAAGAACACAGTTGGTCCCACAGCCATGGGCTCACACATTTCCATGGACTGGGACAACAATAACCAGGGTCAGAGCAATTCTAATGGTTCCATGTGGCCAGCAGGATCCTCAGAGGGAAAATTTAAGTATTTTTTTATCCTATTTAAAAGTTGGCAGAGGTGAGAGATTCACAATAGTTAAGTATTCAAAGGCAAAGTACGCATTTTTCTGATGAAGACTGCCTAATCTGCTAATAAGAAATCACCATTATGCACAACACTCAGTAATTAGGGCACAGAAAAGATAGCAGCAAAGAAAACCACAGAAATACTTAAGAAGCTAACCATCTCTTTTATAAGCAACACGTTCCCTAAGTATAATACCTATTGTAATATTCCCTTTAAAAATATGGCCTTTCAGGACAGACCACATTTAGCACATATGAACTAATATACACGACAGAGGGCTAAAAGTCAACTGACAAATCCCAGAGGAGAAAGTGAATGGAATAAGAAACACACTAGCCTGTATATAACTCACCTCAGGAAAGTAAAGGCTATACACAGGATGTGTTATCTTTGATTTGGTTTCCAGTAGAGCTCTCTCTTTTCGCTGTATGCTTTGTTGTAATTCTTGCCACTCCTAGTAAACAAAAAAATTAAAATATTTAAAATCTAGTATGTGTTTTATCACTTTGAGGAGTTTCCAGGTATTATTCCTGACAATGCTAATTAACTACTTAGGATTAGAACAAGTTCAGTTCCACAAATCTGATCATCTCCCTGCTCATCCTTACAATGCCTTTTTAAATATATGAAATCTAACCACTGTAGTATCAACTACATAGCTGCTAATTATCTGACCCTAGCCTGCCTCTCTTCGGTCTCCTGTCACTGCCTCCCTCCTTGTGCTTTTTATTCTAGTCATTTCAAACTACCTATACTTCTCTGAACTTACCAAACTATTTTACTCTTCCTAAACCCTGTTTAGACTTTGGTTTCTCCCTTTCTCTGACTACTCATTATTATTTAGGACCAGCTAAAGCCCAAAGTATGAACTCCTGAGTAAAGCTCCCATAAATTCCCTTCTATCTCAGGACTGAACTGATCACTCCCTCCTTACGTACCTTGCATAAGATGTGTATAATTTCATATGTACTATAATATTTATCTACAAATCTGCCTGCTCCATTAGCCTACGTATCATTCAAGAGCTGCAGCTGTTTCACATTTGGCTTTGTAATTCTTTAATCTCAGATAGCCTTGGGATGTGACAGATAATAAATAATGATTTGTTGATTTAATGAATGTATTTTTGGTCATATGAAGAAATCAGTCTGTCAACACCCTAAGAGTCACTGCTACTAACCCTAATATACTTAGGAATATGTCAATTCTCAAAGTCAGGCCAGGGATATAAGGTATTTGACAGATTTTAGTTTCCTGGCAATCAATTTAATTCTCCAAGTACAAAAAAAGCCAAGGCCCTGCAAATGCTAACAGTAGTCGTCTTTGTTTTCTACCATTCCCAAGGCCAAGTGTGTTATTACTCCCTTATACTTTTATCCTTTGCCCTTTACCTCCTTCCTCCTTTTTGGGCCTCTCGTTTGCCTCTGAGGCTATTCAGGCAATCCCTTTTTATCTCCTAAACTACAGTGTTACTTTTAGATCAATGGCCACTCAAAAAGAACAACGCTAACAAAACCTAAAGGAAATGGCCAGTTTATTTGCAGTGAGACTCTAAGGACCACATTCTTCTCTATAATTCTCCCATAAATCATGTGCAACTTAATGCCGTGAGATTTTTCTTCTATACTCTGTACTTTCACACCATATTAATAAATTCTCTAAAGACTTCCCCTGTCCTTAATGTATCTTATATACACCCATGAAACAAGGTGGTATTCTATAAAAGTTAGCTTTTCCCTTAACCAACCTCTTGACATCAGGGTCCACAGTACTGTTTCTCTACAGTAAACATGACCTGGAGCTCGTGACACAGCCTTCCAAGTAAGCACTATGCATTTCACAAACACCTTTCCTTACTCGTATTTCCAGAGATATCCCCAACACTGAAAATCCCCTTATGAGATCAACTGACCTAACCTCAAAACCAGGTCCTACTCCACCTAACAATTTAATATTTAAGAAAATGAGGATTTCCAATCCTTGTTAGAAATCATTTTTCTTTATAACCTTGACTACCATTCCTTAAAAACGTTTGTCAAAGTAATAAAATTATAAAATATACAGGTAATATTTAAAGCAAGCAAGCGAGCAAGCAAACAAACAACGACAAAACCCAAAGCTATCATCAGAGATATAATTCCAATTATTTAAACCTATAAGGCTTACTGCTTCATCATCTTTGTTTTGTTTTTCATCTTGCTCTCTATCAGAGTCTCTGTCACTACCATCATCTTTTTCACTTTGGGAATCTCTATTGGTTTCTTCTTCTTCAGAATCACTGCCCTTATCTGAAACTTCTTCTTCATCTTCCTTTACTGCAGCTTCCTAAAAGGAAAAAGCAAACACAAAGATTCTGCGTATCTCAATGAGCACATATTAATCTGAATCCCTGAAGTTAACTTATTGTCAACATAACTAAACTGACTCGATGACAATTTCACTATTCATATATAATTTTTTAAAATTATAAACATTCCTACTTATAAAGATGTGGGAGTCAGACTGAAGAGTTTAGTACCTGGCTAGTCTGTCTATTGTTAGTTATTTTATTCATTCTTCATAATTTGTCAAATGAAAGTATTTCTATTTGTAAAGCCCAGTAACACAAAGGCTAAGATGGTTCTGCTTTCAAAAACATCAATTATATTTTATTTAAGGAAACAGGTAGTTTATAGAAAAGTATAATGTTGGGGCTAGCCACAGTGACTTATGCATGTAATCCTAGCACTT
>NW_012101654.1:4076951-4080354 GCF_000951045.1 Mandrillus leucophaeus | reverse complement strand
GGCGTGGTAGCACATGCCTGTAATCTCAGCTACTTGGGAGGCTGAGGCAGGAGAACCACTTGAACTTGGTAGGCGGAGGTTGCAGTGAGCCACTGCCTGAGTAACAGAGTATGACTCTGTCTCAAAAAACAAACAAAAAAAAAGCAGAGAGAGGTATAGAAAAAGAAACTTAAAACTAAAAGTTGGTTCTTTGAAAAGGTTAATAAAATTGATTAAACCCCTAGGCAAGAATGATCAAGAAAAAAAAAAACAATAAAAATTACCAATATGATGAACAAAAGAGGCGTAACTATATCCAACAGACATTAAAAGAAAATTATGAATAATGTTATGCCAACAAATTTAATAAGAGGAAATAGACAAATTCCTTGAAAAACACAATTTGCTAAAATCAATAAGAAAAATGCAGAATATATATTAAAGAAAGAAACTCCACAAATAAACTCCCTTTGAAAACTCCAGGCCCAGATGGTTTCCCTGGAGAATTCTTCCACAGACTAAAAAAACAAACTGAAGCTTACACATACTCTTCTGAGCAAAAAAGGGAATACTTCCTAGCTTGATTAATAACGCCAGCATAAATCTGATACAAAACCTGACAAGGATATTACAAAAAAAGAGAATGACAAATCAATATTTGCTCTTAAAATTAGATGTGAGAATACAAAGAAAATACCGTCAAATCCAGATAAATATAAAAAAGGATACTAAGTTATGGCCAAATGATATTTGTTCCAGGAATGCAGGGATGGTTTCAAATTTTTTAAATCCATCAATCTAATTCAACAGAAAAGAAAAAAGTAAAAAAAAAAAAAAAACCTTTAATAACATTCACTATTTGCTAGTGATAAAAATTCTCAGCAAACTGGAAATAAAAGGAAACACTTCCTTAACCTAACAAAGAATAGTTACAAAAAACTTACACCTAACATCACATTTAGTGGTAAAATAATGTTTGCTTTCTTCCTAAGACCAACAATAAGATAAGGTTTCTACTATCATAACTCTGAATAAATATTACACTGAAAGTTCTAGTCAGCACAGTGAGACAGAAAGGAAGAAAGGGTATAAAGATTAAGAAAAAAGTAAAACTGTCTTTATTCACAGATGGCAACATTGTATATGTAGAAAATCTTTATTAAAATATCTACAAATGGTTAGAATTATTGCCAATTCATTAAGACTCTTTGATACAAGGTCAATATTTAGAAGCAACTATTTCTATACACCAGCAACAAACACCAAATAAAAATTTTACTGACATTTACGGTGATATCAGAAAGGATCAAATACATAGGGGTAAATCTAACGAAAGATGTGCCATACCTCTGCCACTGGAAATTACAAAACACTGCTGAGAAAAATTAGGGAAGATCCAAATTAATGAAGATAAACCACAATCATGAATAACAAGACTCAGTATTGTTAACATGTCAATTCTCCCCATATTGAACCATGGATTCAGTGCAATACCAATGTAAATTTCAGCAGCTTTTTTGGGGGGAAATTGTTAAGCTTATTCTAAAAACTGGCAGGAAATGTAAAGGAATTAAAACAGGAAAATTTTGGTCAGGAAAATTTTGATCAGTAAAACAGAGTTGGAGCACTCACACTACATATTTTGAGACTTAACATAAAGCTACAACAATTAAAACTGTATGGCACTGGCATAAGAATAGACAAATAATCAATAGAATGAACAGGACAGTCCATAAACAGACCTACACATCATATACAGTATCACCTGTTGTTTTTTTTAATTATACTTAAAGTTCCAGGGTACATGTGCAGAATGTGCAGGTTTGTTACATAGGTACACACATGCCATGGTGGTTTGCTGTACCCATCAACCCATCATCTACATTAGGTATTTCTACTAATGCAATCCCTCCCCTAGCCCACCACCACCTGACAGGCCCCAGTGTGTGATGTTCCCCTCCGTGTCCATGTGTTCTCATTGTTCAACTCACACTTACGAGTGAGAACATGCCAGTGTGTGGATTTCTGTTCTTGTGTTAGTTTGCTGAGAATGATGGTTTCCAACACCATCCATGTCCCTGCAAAGGGCATGAACTCATCCTTTTTTATGGCTGCATACTATTTCATGGTGTATATGTGCCACATTTTCTTTATCTAGTCTATCATTGATGGGCATTTGGGTTGGTTCCAAGTCTTTGCTGTTGTAAACAGTGCCACAATAAACATACGTGTGTATGAGTCTTTATAGTAGAATGACTTATAATCCTTTGGGTATATACCCAGTAATGGGATTGCTGGGTAAATATTGCTAGTTCTAGATCCTTGAGGAATCGCCACACTGTCTTCCACAATGGTTGAACTAATTTACCAACAGTGTAAAAACGTTTCTATTTCTCCACATCCTCTCCAGCATCTGTTGTTTCCTTTTTACTGATTGTCATTCTAACTGGCGTGAAATGGTATCTCACTGTGGTTTCGATTTGCATTTCTCTAATGACCAGTGATGATGAGCTTCTCTTCATATTTTTGTTGGCTGCATAAATGTCTTCTTTTGAGAAGTGTCTGTTCATATCCTTTGCCCACTTTCTGATGGAGTTGTTTGTTTTTTTCTTGTAAATCTGTTTACGTTCTTTGTAGACTCTGGCTATTGGCCCTGTGTCAGATGGATAGATTGTAAAAACTTTCTCCCATTCTGTGGGTTGCCTGTTCACTCTGATGATAGGTTGTTTTTTGCTTTTTGCTGTGCAGAAGCTCTTTAGTTCAATCAGATTCCGTTTGTCTATTTTGGCTTTTGTTGCCATTGCTTTTGGTGTTTTAGTCAAGAAGTCTTTGCCCATGCCTATGTCCTGAGTGGTATTGCCTAGGTTTTCTTCTAGGGTTTTTATGGTTTTAAGTCTTAAGTCTTTAATCCATGTTGAGTTAATTTTTGTATAAGGTGTATGGAAGGATCCAGTTCCTGCTTTCTGCATATGGCTAGCCAGTTTTCCCAATACCATTTATTAAATAGGGAATGCTTTCCCCATTGCTTGTTTTTAACAGGTTTGTCAAAGATCAGATGGTTGTAGATGTGTGGCATTATTTCTGAGGCCTCTGTTCTGTTCTATTAGTCTACATATCTGTTTTGGTATAAGTACCATGCTGTTTTGGTTACTGTAGCCTTGTGGTACAGTTTGAAGTCAGGTAGCGTGATGCCTCCAGCTTTGTTCTTTTTGCTTAAGATTGTCTTGGCTATGCGGGCTCTTCTTTGGTTCCACATGAAATTTAGTTTTTTCCAATTCTGTGAAGAAAGTCAACAGTAGCTTGATCGGGATAGCATTGAATCTATAAATTACTTTGGCGAGTGTGGCCATTTTGACAATATTGATTTTTCCTATCCATAAGCATGGAATGTTTTCCATTTGTTTGTGTCCTCTCTTATTTCCTT
>NW_012101654.1:4075724-4076241 GCF_000951045.1 Mandrillus leucophaeus | reverse complement strand
ATTCCCTCTTTTTCTATTGTTTGGAATAGTTCCAGAAGGAATGGTATCAGCTCCTCTTTGTACCTCTGGTAGAATTTGGCCGTGAAACTATCTGGTCCTGGACTTTTTTTGGTTGGAAGGCTATTAATTGCTGCCTCAATTTCAGAGATTATTATTGATCTAGTCAGGAATTTGACTTCCTCCTGGTTTAGTCTTGGGAGGGTGTATGTGTTCAGGAATTTATCCATTTCTTCTAGATTTTCTTGTTTATTTGTGTAGAGGCATTTATAGTATTCTCTGATGGTAGTTTGTATTTCTGTGGGATCAGTGGTGATATCCCCTTTATCATTTTTGTATTGCATCTTTTTTATTCTTCTCTCTTTTCTTCTTTATTAGTCTGGCTAATGGTCTATCTATTTTGTTGATCTTTTCAAAAAACTAGCTCCCAGATTCACTGATTTTTTTGATGAGTTTTTTGTGTTTCTATCTCCTACAGTTCTGCTCTTAGTTATTTCTTGTCTTCTGCTAGCTTTTGAAT
>NW_012101654.1:4068598-4075454 GCF_000951045.1 Mandrillus leucophaeus | reverse complement strand
TTATTTACCCAGTAGTCATTCAGGAGCAGGTTGTTCAGTTTCCATGTAGTTGTGCAGTTCTGAGTGAGTTTCTTAATCCTGAGTTCTAATTTGATTGCGCTGTGGTCTAAGAGACTGTTTGTCATGATTTCCATTCTTCTGCATTTGCTGAGGAGTGTTTTACTTCCAATTATGCAGTCAATTTTGGAATAAGTGCGATGTGGTGCTGAGGAGAATGTGTATTCTGTCGATTTGGGCTTTACAATTTGGTATGTTTTTGCAGTGGCTGGTACCAGTAGTTACTTTCCACGTTGAGTGCTTCCTTCAGGAGCTCTTATAGGGCAGGTCTGGTGGTGACAAAATCTCTCTGCATTTCCTTGTCTGTAAAGGATTTTATTTCTCCGTCGCTTATGAAGCTTAGTTTGGCTAGATATGAAATTCTGGGTTGAAAATTCTTTTCTTTAAGAATGTTGAATATCGGGCCCCACTCTCTCTTCTGGCTTGTAGGGTTTCTGCCGAGAGATCTGCTGTTAGTCTGATGGGCTTCCCTTTGTGGGTAACCCGATCTTTCTCTCTGGCTCCTCTTAATATTTTTTCCTTCATTTTAACCTTGGTGAATCTGATGATTATGTGTCTTAGGGTTGCTCTTCTCAAGGAGTATCTTCGTGGTGTTCTCTGTATTTCCTGAATTTGAATGTTGGCCTGCCTCGCTAGGTTGGGGAAGTTCTCCTGGATAATGTCCTGAAGAGTATCTTCCAACTTGGTTTCATTCTCCCCGTCACTTTCAGGTACACCAATCAAACACAGATTTGGTCTTTTCACAGAGTCCCATACTTCTCGCAGGCTTTGTTCGTTTCACTCTTTCTTCTCTAATCTTGTTTTCTCGCTTTATTTCATCGAGTTGATCTTCAATCTGATATCCTTTCTTCTGCTTGATCAATTTGGCTACTGGGACTTGTGAATGTTTCACGAAGCTCTCGTGTTGTGTTTTTCAGCTCCATCATGTAATTTATGCTCTTCTCTACACTGGTTATTCTAGTTAGCAATTCGTCTAACCTTTTTTCAAGGTTCTTAGCTTCCTTGCATTGGGTTAGAACATGCTCCTTTAGCTAGAAGGAGTTTGTTATTACTCACCTTCTGAAACCTACTTCTGTCAGTTCATCACACTCATTCTCCATCCAGTTCTGTTCCCTTGCTGGCAAGGAGTTGTGATCCTTTAGAGAAGAGGCGTTCTGGTTTTTGGAATTTTCAGCCTTTTGGGGCTGATTTCTCCCCATCTGCATGGATTTATCTACCTTTGGTCTTTGAAGTCAGTGACCTTCGGATGGAGTCTCTTGAGTAGACATCCTTTTGTTGATGTTGATACTATTTCTTTCTATTTGTTAGTTTTCCTTCTAACAGTCAGGCCCCTTTGCTGCAGGTCTGCTGGAGTTTGCTGGAGGTCTGCTCCAGACCCTGTCTGCCTGGATATCACCGGTGGAGGCTGCAGACTAGCAAAGATTGCTGCCTCTTCCTTCCTCTGGAAGCTTTGTCCCAGAGGGGCACCTGCCAGATGCCAGCCAGAGCTCTCCTGTATGAGGTGTCTGTTGTAGGAGATGTCTCCCAGTCAGGGTACATGGGGGTCAGGGACCCACTTGAGGAGGCAGTCTGTCCCTTATCAGAGCTTGAATGCTGTGCTGGTAGATCCGCTGCTCTCTTCAGAGCTGCCAGGTAGGGATGTTTAAGTCTGCTGAAGCTACACCCACAACTGCCCCTTCCCTGAGGTGCTCTGTCCCAGGGAGGTGGGGTTTTATCTATAATTCCCTGACTGGGGCTGCTGCCTTTTCTTCGGAGATGCCCTGCCCAGAGAGGAGACAGGCCGCAGCAGCCTTGTTGGGCTCAGTGTCGTCTGTTTTACAACGAAGTGCCATTACAATTTACTGAGGAAAGAATGACCTTTTCAATGAATGGTGATGGTGTAAGTGGTTCATACCCCCTACCTTGCACCATTCATGAAACGTTAATTCAAGATAGTTTTATCAACTAAGGTAATGTTTCCAGAAGAAAACAGAAAAATACCTCCCTGACTTTGGAGCAGTCAGGATGTCTTAATTTTTAAGACACAGAAGCATTAGCCATTGATGAAAAATGACCTCATTGATGAAAAAAAGAGACTAATGAAATTGACCTCATTAAAATAAGAACCATTAGAAGCTACCAATAAGAGAGTAAAAATGTAAGGACTCTTACCCAGAATATATACAGAATTCCTACAAATTCAGTAACAAGACAAACAACCTAATAGAAAAAGAAGTTATCCAAATGGCCAGCAAGCACATGAAAAGGTGTTCAACATCATTAGCCATCAGGTAAATGCAAACAAAAATCACATGAAGAGATATCACTACAGATCTACCAAATGGCTAAAAGACTGGTAAAACCAAGTATTGGTGAGTATGTAGAACAAAAGACTCACGAATGTTGTAGGAAGGAGCATAAAATGGTACAACTTTGGCAAATAGGCTCTTTTAATGAGTTAAGCATGCACCTACTTTATAATCCAGCAATTCCACTGCTAGGTGGAAAATGACTGTCCACAAAATGCCATGTATAAGAATAAGCATAGCACCCTTTATTCATATTAGATTAAGAACTACAGACAACCCAAATGTCCAACAACCACAAAACAGATAAATGTGGTATATTCATACAATGAAATACTATACACATATACACACACACAAACACAGAATTAACTACTGCTACAAATACAGAGGGATTATCATGAACATAACGCTGAATGAAAGGAGTCATACATAAAATATGACACTTATATGACCTTTAAGAATAGGCAAAACTAATCTATGGCGATTACAGACAGAACAGTGGGAGGTAGAGGGATGGGGAGATGGGTGGAGGGCTCATTGAGAAGGGCACAAAGGAGCTTTCTAGGGTATCACAGGTGCATAAATATGTAAAACTTTTGAAGCTGTACACATAAGATTTGATCATTTTAGTGTTTGTATATTTTAGCTCAATGATAATAACGATAATAATAAACTTACATTCCCAACAACTCCATTTGCCTGCTTTTGTTTCTGTTGCTTTGACTGTGGTAACAGCACAGGTGTAGGTTTTTTTTTTAAAGGTTTCTTTTTTTTTGATTTAGCAGTTTTCTTGGGTCCTTTACTCTTCTGTTGCCATCCTCCTTTTGTCCTGTTCTTGTTAGTTTCCCCCTGCTGTAAATCATAACATGTCACACTTGTAAGTTATAGCAATAGATATTCAATTGAAGGTTACAGTAATTTTTAGGTGGAAATGGCTAAACTGAGTTACTCTCCCAGAGCAATATAAGTCAACTGGAGAAGTAAATAAAATACTTCTTTCACTAGGAAAGATAGGTTCGGAAACCCAAGTTTTTACCCCATCTTCTGCTGGCTGTTCCTCTGCAGCACAGATGGACTGCTCCTTTTCAAATACTTCCTAAGGGGTAGCAAAAAGAGAAATACAAAATCTGTCAACCTATATTTATCTTTCAGACAAAGCAATCTTTCAAACTGTATTTTTAAAGTATTTTTAACTGGCTACAATTGAGGAAGAAGGAGGAGACATTTAGCAATTACTAGCTGATGACTGTGTGCATATGCAAGTAGATACCTTGTATCTCACATCTGTCTTGAACAAGTTTTGAAAGTACAGTCTACTCAAGTTTACAAATGGAGTAAGGATACACACAGTAAAAATATTTAAAATTTCACTTTTATTCTGCTGGCACAGTGGCTCAAGCCTGTAATCCCAGCACTTTGGGAGGCTGAGACGGACGGATCACAAGGTCAGGAGATCGAGACCATCCTTGCTAACACTGTGAAACCCCGTCTCTACTAAAAAATACAAAAAACTAGCCGGGCGAGGTGGCGGGCGTCTGTAGTCCCAGCTATAGGGAGGCTGAGGCAGGAGAATGGTGTAAACCTGGGAGGCGGAGCTTGCAGCGAGCTGAGATCTGGCCACTGCACTCCAGCCTGGGCGACAGAGCAAGACTCCGTCTCAAAAAAAAAACAAAAATAAAAACAAACGAACAAAAAAAAATATTTAAAATTTCACTTTTATTCTAATAGAAAGCAAACATGAGTATTTTAATGTTATGAGTATACTATTTTCTGCATTAAAACCTTGACAATAAGTCAGTGTGATGTGCAAAATAACAACAACAACAACAAAAAACCCTTGAGACTAGTATTAGTTTATTCACTATTGTCAGTGATACTACTTAATGGACCTGAGACCTGAGACTAAGAACTGAATCATCACAGGTGGGGCACGGTGGCTCATGACTATAATCTCAGCACTTTGGGAGGCTGAGGCAAGAGGATTGCTTGAGCCCAGAAGTTTGAGACTAACATGGGCAACATAGTGAGACTCCACATCTATTAAAAAAAAATCACCAAGAAAATCTACCTATCCTAAAGCTATATCCACCAACCATACAATCCATTTAGAATCAGTACAGAACCGACAAATTTAGGATTTAAATCCCAGTAAGCATCTATACTAGATGACATACAGACTGTGTTTAATAAACTCCCTAGAATTATTAAAGCTAACAAGTAAAAGCAGTTATAATTGTTAGGCTCTATACAATAAAGAGAGCCTAATTCAGAAGTCAACTCTGAACAGTCCATACCACTTGCCCTTTTTCTTTTTTTTTTTTTTTTTTTTAAAAAAAGACAGTGGTCTTGTTATGTTGCACAGGCTGGTCTCGAACTCCTGAGCTAAAGGATCCTCCCAGCTTCCCACCTCAGCCTCCCAAGTAGCTGTGCCACTGTGCCTGCCCTGCCACCTGCTTTTTAAAACAAAGCTTTACTGGAACATGACCACACCCATTTGTAAGTTCAGTAGTTGCTACAAACACTGTATCACTTATAAAACCTAAGATACCTACTATCTGGACCTTTAAAGAAAAAGGTTGCCACTCCCTAGTCTAATTCTGTCATAACTTCCTCCTTTCACTTATTAGCTGGGTTCTGCTACTTGATTACTCCAAGGGACAGTTCATACAAGAATCGGAAGATAAAAACAATTCTTTTCTTTACTCCAGGGCAGTTCCATTCTTTTTTCTACCAATCACTCCAGAAACGTTAATAGTTCAAGAACAAATTTTTGCTCATTTTTCAGGCTGGGAAGTCCAAAGGATGTGGGTAGTCTAGATTCGGATTCTAAACCCAATTTTAGCATTGGTTTCGGTTCCTCTTCTCCCAGGAGGCACCTCTCTCACCCAGAGTCCACGACAAATGCTTCCTTATCACTTGCTATAATAAAACCAACATCTTGGATTCAATATATCCTACTACAAAATATGATTTTCAAGCCGGGCTTGGTGGCTTACGCCTGTAATCCCAGCACTTTGGGAGGCTGAAATGGTAGGATCACTTGAGGTCAGGAGCTCAAGACCAACCTGGCCAACACAGTGAGACCCCCATCTCTATAAGAAAAAAATATATATGTTTTTCCTACCAGCAATTTTAGGCATGGGATATAAATGTGGCATATATTTCTTGCAGATGCTCAAAAACCTCAGGGCAAAAGGCTAAAATCTACCACTAGTTGAATAAATTGAGTAAAAATACTTCAGTCTCTACCAGTTGACTCAGGAGAAAATATAAATAAAAGAAACTGAGAGCCAAGCATGCTGGCTCATGCCTGTAATCCCAGCACTTTGAGAGGCCAAGGCAGGAGGATCCTTTGAGCCCAGGAGTTTGAGACCAGCTAGGCAACCTACAGAGACCTGCATCTCTATTTAAAAATACATATACATATTAGGCCAGGCATGGTGGCTCATGCCTAAATCCCAGCACTTTCGGAGGCTGAGGCAAACATATCACTTGAGGACAGGAGTTCGAGACCTGCCTGGGCAACATGGAGAAACCCCATTTCTACTAAAAATACAAAAAATTAGCTGGGCATGGTGGTGCACACCTGTGGTCCCAGCTACTCAGGAGGTTGAGGTGGGAGAATCATTTGAGCCTAGAAGGCGGACGTTGCAGTGAGCCAAGATTGCACCACTGCACTCAAGACTGGGTAACACAGTGAGACCGTGTCTCAACAAAAAATAAAATAGGCCAGGTGCAGTTGCTCACGCCTGCAACCCCAGCATGTTGGGAGGCCAAGGTGGGTGGATCACTTGAGGTCAGGATTTCAGGACCAGCCTGACCAACATGGTGAAACGCCATCTCTGCTAAAAATACAAAAATTAGCCAGGCATGGTGGCATGTGCCTGTAATTCCAGCTACTAGGGAGAGGCTGAGGCAGAAGAATCACTTGAACCCGGGAGGCAGAGGTTGCAGTGAGCCGAGATTGCACCACTGCATTCCAGCCCGGGTGAGAGCCAGACTCCATCTCAAAAAAGAAGATGAAGGAAATATATGCAAAATGATTGCACCAGATTTAACAAAAAAGCATGAGACAAGTATCAATCTACATTTAAGTGCCTATACGTACGTATGCACTATAAAGATCCAGATGGTAAATATGAGCATGGAGAAAGATAGGAGAAGATACAAAACAACAAGATTATGCATTCTGGTCATTTGAGGCTGACAAGGGGTTTTCCTAAAGAAAATGAGAGATGGGCTGGGCACGGTAGCTCCTGTAATCCCAGAACTTTGGGGGGCTGAGGCAGGTGTATCACCTGAGTTCAGGAGTTCAAGACCAGCCTGGTCAACATGGTGAAACCCCATCTCTACTAAAAACACAAAAATTAACCAGGTGTGGTGGTGCGTGCCTGTAATCCCAGCTACTCAGGAGGCTGAGGCAGGAGAATCACTTGAACTCAAGAGATGTAGGTTGCAGTGAGCCAAGATCATGCCATTGCACTCCAGCCTGGGCAACAAGAATGAAACTC
>NW_012101654.1:4067110-4067832 GCF_000951045.1 Mandrillus leucophaeus | reverse complement strand
GAGACTCTGTCTCAAAAAAAAATAAAAAATAAATAAATAAATAAAAGAGTCAATTCTCTATAGAACTCACTAAAAAGAAATGTGATGAAATTCTTATCAGTAACAACTTCTGCATAGCACTTCACAGCTTAAGAACTATATCCACATTACTTTGCTATGATTATGTTTTATAGAGAATTAAACTATCACACAAAGGACTATTTTCCAGGTTTTTTTTAGTGTATGTGAAAACTGTTTCATGAAAATTAATTGAAAATTTCAAAAGAGTTAATAGAATTTGCAAAATTAGATCTTGGTATTACAACAGTTTTGACTTTGAGAATGACGGAAATAAATATAAAAGCCTTGACACACAACTCTTAAAGCATAAAAATACAGATAGACTACTTACAGCCATTGTTTGCCTTGTCAACTTAACCAACACTGTAACTAAGGATCCTACTGTGATGTTGTTGCTATCTTCATCATCTAACACTGTTAAGATGGAAGAAAAAAAAAAACAGCAAAAAATAAAAATCAAGTTCTATGTCAATGCAAACAGCAAAACTTGGCTTACCTAAATTAGTTTGGCACTTCAGTATTTCAAGCATATTGTATTAAATTTGTTAAAAAAAAAAAAACAACTGATTGACTACTCTGTATAAGGCTCTCCAGTAGATGCTTTTAATAATTCATTTAATCTCTAAAATAGCTCTACAAAGTATAGAAACTACTTAGAAACT
>NW_012101654.1:4061022-4062162 GCF_000951045.1 Mandrillus leucophaeus | reverse complement strand
AAAAAAAAAAAAAAAAAGCACTTTTGAAAAAGTATTTTTTCAATAAATGGTACTAAATACATGTTTTTGCAATTAATTTTTAAAACCACATTTCCCACACATATCCCCAAAAACTCTACTATAAAGTTAATAAAACAAAATAAATAAAAATAACTCAAATATACCTTCCATTCAAATGTGATCCTTAATTTATTTTTTCTACAGATTTTATCTGTAAGATAGTTCTTCTTATATATTTTTACCTACAATTTTAAGTTTGTTACGTTTGCTTTTCATACTGGTCTGGCATTTACTAACATACCATCAGTTGAAAAGAATGACCTCCAATAATCTACAATTGCTATCTCCATTACTGGCTATAAGGTGCAGCAGCTGGGTATCAACAAAGGGTATAACATCCCTTCTTCACCCTGGAAGTCTCTGACCTGCTGCTTGGTGCTTTAAAGTGAAGAACTTAGTTTGGCACTTCAGTATTTCAAGCATATTGTATTTTAAATTTGTTAAAAAAAAAAAAAAAAAACTGATTTGACTACTCTGTATAAGGCTCTCCAGTAGATGCTTTTAATAATTCATTTAATCTCTAAAATAGCTCTACAAAGTATAGAAACTACTTAGAGACAAAACCCTGTCTCTACAAAAAATACAAAAGTTAGCCAGGCGTGATGGTGCAAGCCTGTAGTCTCAGCTACTCGGGAGGCTGAGGCGGAGGACAGCTTGAGCCTGGGAGGCAGAGGTTGCAGTGAGCCAAGACAGCACCACTGCACTTCAGAGCAACAGAGTGAGACACCGGCTCAAAAAAAAAAAAAAAAGAAAGAAACCGAGGTTCGGAAATATTTAAGTAAAATACCCAAACCCAAACCCACACAACACGTGCATTCGCACGCTAAGCTTCAAACCCAGGTTTTTGAAAACACAGTATAATGTGAGACTTACCATAACACAGTTCTCTCATAGTGACATAAAAATAGGCTTCTGTCACCCTATTAAACTGTGCAAACCTTACATTCACAAGATTTTACCTGTATGATCAATGTCTGTCTGAATAAAATAATGAAAACTAGTATTCCTAACCACACAAAAGAGACATTTTTTTAAAGGCAGGAACAAATATATCCTCTTTACACTAAAAAGCACTTTTGA
>NW_012101654.1:4055197-4055656 GCF_000951045.1 Mandrillus leucophaeus | reverse complement strand
TCTCATGCCTGTAATCCCATCACTTTGGGAGGCCAAGGTAGGCGGATGGCGTGGGCTCAGGAATTCGAGATCAGTGGGACAACATGTCCCACTGAATGCTGACCTGCTGTTTGGTGCTTTAAAGTGAAGAAAAGGACTACAATAGATTCTATTACAGATTCTTGCACGGTAGGGAAGGAGATCCACCATCTCCAGTATTACTGTCAGACAGATGCCCCTTTCCTGCTTCTATACTTCTTCTACTCCTCCTTCATCAACTATAGCACTATTATTAGATAATTAGGCAGCATTGTAAAAATATAAATAAACTGTCTATACAAGATGCTATGGAGTGGAACATATGGTAATATTTGTCGGTGAGGCTAAACACTCTTATATTTCTACTTCCTATAAGAAAATCTCTTCTAATATTCATTTTTCTAAGAAGCATGTACTTTTGGCCAGGCATGGTGGCTCACA
>NW_012101654.1:4028725-4053618 GCF_000951045.1 Mandrillus leucophaeus | reverse complement strand
GCACCTGTAGTCCCAGCTACTCAGGAGGCTGAGGTAGGAGGACTGCTTGAGCCTGGGAGGCAGAGGATGCAGTGAGCCAAAATCGCACCACTGCACTCCAGCCTGGACAACAGAGTGAGACCCTATCTCAAAAATTATTTATAAATAACTAAATAAAATAAAGACAGAAACCATTATTAATACATCCCTGTATTCTTGGTAACTAAAAGAATGTTCTCATAATGGTAACTTAGCGAATGTTAAAGCTCAGACCACCACCACAATGGAAGAATGGAGCAGATAGTCTCTAATTCTCTCAGTATTCTAAGACCATTCAGATATTGAAACAGAAACACAGGGCAATTATATAGGTAGAAAAATAGCCTTTATTTTTTTTCCCTCAAAGAAAATATAGAGGTAGGGTAAGAAAAACACATGAAATGTGGCGTAAAACATAGTAATTTTCAACATTTAATTAACATAAACAAGTTGGGTTTTAAAAATTTAATTTTACAACTAAGCAGCTATTTCTTTCATACTAATAATATATTTCAAATATCTCATTCTTTTATCATGCCTGGAAGTCTTCACCATTCTTTGGAAAGTTAAGAAATTGCTAAAAGTTGAACTACAGAACAGAGTTCTCAGGCTTCATCCCATTATGAGGATAATAAAAGTAGGACTCCATCAGTGTTCTCAAACTATTAGGTATAAATCATTTTCCAACACACAAAATCTGACAGGTTCTGCAAAGTCTAATAACAAGTTCTGTTATTAAGTACAGTGTTTTGAGAATCCTGAGTCAAATAAATGAGAACCAATCTATCAAAAGGGAAGCAATGTTCAACAGAGAAACCTCCCACTTACCCTGTGATTTTATATCCATGGTCACATATGGAAAACTCCCAAGGACAGCCATAACCTCTTCATATTTTTCATCTTCAAGGAAGTGCAGTAGAGTGTGACGATCTGATTCTTTTAAACTCACCAAATCCTGGATAGTTTTAATTTTATACTGAATAAAAAAAAAAAGAAAATACATAATTCCCTAACTCACAAAGCTTTTCATAAAAAGAAAATTACTCACACCTTAACTACAACAAAATCCAGCAACTTTTAGAAAAATGTTGATTAATGTGCATTTCAAAGCACAAAATAACCACATGGCATTTCATGACCTTTTTCTCCAAGAAAATTTGAATTAAAAATTTTTAAATTATAAAGTTAATACAGGCTTATTTTTTAAAATTAGAAAAAATAAAGTTGGAGGGGAAAAAAATAAGAATCTTGACTCAACCAAAAACTTTGTCAACTGATGTCCTCAGTTAATTTTCAATTTTAACAACAAAAACCTTTAATTGCAATTAATAGGTTTACTATTACCAAACCTGTACTAATAAACCTTTACTTTTACCTAACAAAAGTAAAAATAAACCTCAATAAAGGCGCACCTTCAAGGTTTTACTACACAATATTCTCATTTTTGTTATTCTTAAAATATAGCTGTTACTGTAGTAATACCCATCTTGGCAAAATGGTTACTTAGGAGCATGTTCTTTAATTTTCCAGGTCTTTGGTGCTAGTTATTTTTCACTTTCAAAGACACAGATTAGATCATGAGGCATGTAAAATCTCTGCTTTTAGATTCTAAAGTGTTTAATTATGACTTAGCATATAATCAAATTTATAAGGGGAACATGAGTACTTGAAAGGACAGAGAACTCTGATATAAATTTCCAACATGCATTTATTAATTCTACATTAATATACTATCAAATCCAATGTCTATTGCTCATTTATCTATTATATACAAAATAATGTTTAAAATCTCCTACTAGAATTGAACTTCAGTTTCTTGTATTTCCTCATTTATACAAATTTTTGTTATACCTTAAGATTCATTATCATGTCTGTACTATAGATTACACATTCTAAATAAGAACGGTCTTTATTTAATTTATTAAATGTTTTTGTTGTTCATACTTAACCAGTAAACAATTGCCCAACGTTTAAGCCAAGAATAAAATGATTGGAAAGTAGACAGTACATTTATTTTTGGTAACATAATATAAGGACCTAACTGTTGACTGTTTAAATGCACCAACCCCCAAAATAGTAAAGCCACTTACAATAGTAAAGTACTATAAAACAGCTACCTAGTCATGAAAATGTTAACAGAACCACCTGAAAGTTTTAGAATATTTAAGACATTCTAAATCTAAAAAATGCACAGTAACTATTTCCAGAAAACTTTTATTCATGTTACCTTTAAGTGACAGGACAGGACAAACTGCTCAAAACTGACTTTAAAGTAGCAAAGAATTACCTTCTTATGATTAGAAACCCGTCTAAGATTGTCCTCTTCAATATGAGGGAGCTGCAGAAGGGGAGACTTAAATTGCTGAAGTCCCTGAACAGCCATCTGAGAAAGCTTCATGCAGTTTTCTAGGGATGCCAAAGTTGGAGCACGAAACTCCCTTTCTTAGAAAGAATAGGAAAAAAAGAAACAGGGCTGGACTTTTTACATGTTCAGGAGTATACAATTCATCACAAAAAACACAATTCACACTAAATCCTTAACATCTCAAATTTGAAGATCATAATGAAGATTTTCCTTTAAAAGTTACCAGAGAAGATGCTAAAATTACACAAACTTGATCAAATGAACATTTTCCAGCAACAACCATTGATTTTTAAAAGAAAAATTATTTGCTTCACCTCAAAAATAGTAAATTATCAGACATTATCAGTATCACCAACATATGACACCATGACAAGAACCAACATCGCCAGTAACAACAAACCATACCACTATCCTTTTTTAAGGGTATTCCTTTCCGTTACCGACCACAAATTTCCTCATTCTTTTCCTTCTATACAAAAAAAAAAAAAAAAAAAAAAAGGCTAGATGCCTGTAGGCATGTGGCTCATGACTATAATGCCGGGGCTTTGGGAAGCTGAAGTGGGAGGATTGCTTAACGCCAGGAGTTGGAAACCAGACCAGTTGGGCAACAAAGTGAGATCCCACCTCTACACAAAATGTAAAGTTAGCTCTGTGCTGTGGTATGCGCCTGTAGTTCTAGCTACTCAGAGAGCTAAGGTAGAAGGACTGCTTGAGCCCAGGAGTTTGAGGCTGCAGTGAGCTATGATTACTCTACTGGACTCCAGCCCTGGTAGATGCCGTCTATAATTAATTAATAAAAATTACATAACATATGAATCACTATTATATTAGTTAAATAATTATTTCAAATTCACTGTTAGAAAAAAATAATGACTTAACTCAAAAATTATTCAAAGAAAAAGGAAATTTTAAATCTTTGCAAACAATTGAACAATAAAACAATTAAATTATCATGCCTGTAATCCCAGCACTTTGGGAGGCTGAGGCGGGTCAAGGTCAGGAGCTCAATACCAGCCTGACCAACATGATGAAACCCCATCTCTACTAAAAATACAAAAATCAGCCTGGCGTGGTGGCACGCGCCTGTAATCCCAGCTACTCAGGAGGCTGAAGCAGGAGAATCGCTTGAGACCGGGAGGCAGAGGTTGCACTGAACCAAGATTTTGTCACTGCACTCTAGCCTGGGTGACAAAGCAAGACTCCATCTCAAACAACAACAACAAAAACCCCACAGTGGGCTGTGATATAGACTTTAAATAACAGAAAATATAGAAAAAAAATATGAAAAGCCATGAGTAAAACTGAAAAAGTTCACTGAACTGGCAGACAGAATTATACTGAGTACCCATAAATCCTAAAATATGAAGTATAATCTGCATATGCTTGCAATAAAAAGTATAACAGAATTAACTATATTTCCTCCTCACCTTCACGGTTCCGGGCCATTACTATCAGTTGGCAGATTACATTAACCATTTCTTGAAGTAGGGCAGGACACTTTTTTAGCATGAATTGCTGATCTGCAAAAGAATAAAAAACCTGAAACAGATCATTTTAATTTTACAGTTAAAGCATCTTTACCACTGTGACCCAAAACTAATATTAATGTTATGCCACAAATATTTCACATGATCTCAGAATTTTACAGATTGAATGGAAGAGTTTCTCCTCAGTATCACTATGTCGAAAATCAGCCATAAAACCCTAGCTCAGATTAGACATTTCAAAGACAAATTTTTAATAACATAACATTAGGCTTAATAAACCAACTCCCAGCCGGGCATGGTGGCTGACGCCTATAATCCCAGCACTTTGGGAGGCCGAGGTGGGCGGATCAACTAAATATGTCAAAATAAATATGTCAACTAAATACAGGGGGAGAGATGAGAGACACAGAAGAGAAGAAGAGGGCAACTTAGAGAAAGAGAGAGACTCTTTCACTTATACTGCATTTAATAACAGTTCTAACTATTAAGACCACATTAACCTATGGATTTGATACTCAACCTAACAATGGTTTCCTGCTTCTTACAGGTAAGTAAAAATAGAGATGCTTATGCATCTCTACAGAACATTAGCAACAGAATTACTAGTTAATTCAGTATTTCAAAGCAACTCCAATGATAATGCCTAAATAGTGCTCCTTCATTCCACCATAAGCATCCTGTCCTATCAACAATTACTAAGTATCACATGGCCTTGTTTTCAGAAGCATTTAATTGCATTACTGCCTTAAAGGAGGTGGGGGATGGTAGGATATCATTCAAAAAGAACATTTATTTCCTAGAGATAATAACTGTCTTTTAAAACTGTAATTCAAATAATGTTGGTGAAAAAGAGATAATTAATGACATCCCTAGAAACACTGTTGCCTCAATCAACTACTTTTCTTTTAAGCAAAATACATGGCTTCAAGTACTTATGAAGCTTTAAATAACCATAAAACAGACATTATTGGTAACCACTGTTGGAGGAAGCTTGCAGATGCTGAGGTGAGAGGTGTTGGTTGTTGTGAAATCCATTTTGCTCCCTCCAAAAACTTACAGAGTCGTTTAAAAAAAATCATTAGGAACTTTTGTATGATCTGCAACTAACTAAACATTTCTCATACAGAGCATTCTCTCACCTTGAAACACTAAATTTTAACACCTGCCAAAATATCTGACTTACTTAGATCTTCAAATCATTTGTGAAGTAATTATGTAGCATATACACTTCTTTTTTAAAAAGTCCTTAAGCAATTTTTTGCCCAAAAAAGAACAGCAACAAAAAACATTGCACCACCATGCTATGGTTTGGGTCTGTGTCCCCACCCAAATCTCATGTTGAATGGTAATCCCCAATGCTGGAGGTGGGGCCTGGTGGGAGGTGACTGGATTGGGGGGCGGAGTTCTCCCTTTGGTGCTGTTCTCAAGATCAGTTCTCACAAGACCTGGTTGTTTAAAAATGTGTGCCACCTCCCCCAACTCTCTCTTCCTCCTGCTCTGGCCGTGTGAAGACCTCTGCTCTGCCTGTGCCTGCTCTGGCTTTGCCTTCTGCCATGAATAAAAGTTCCCTGAGGCCTCCCCAGCCAAGCTTCCTGTACAGCCTGCAGAACAATGAGCTTCCTGTACAGTCTGCAGAACAATGAGTCAATTAAACCTCTTTTGTTTATATATTACCCAGTCTCAGGTATTTCTTTAGAGCAATGGAGTACAAACTAATACACACCATTAAGTCTAATTAAATCTGCTGCTTTCACCCCACTAAAACTGTAGATACCAGAATCACAAATACCTTCTTCAAGGGTCTCAGGAATTTTCATTCTAGCAAGATGAGACAGTAAAAGAACTCTGGCCTTCAGGCTATATGGGCAGGTAAGTGGAGGCTCATTCTTCTTTAAATTAATGCTGCCAATTTCTCTGATTAGCTAGAATAAATAAAATAATTATTCAAAAACACAGTTGTTTTTTTTTTAAAGTATTCACTTTAATATTTAACTGCTCATCGGGGGATTTGGGAAATTAGCCTAACCTGTGGTATTAGAATATTATCCGTTGGTCTGCTTGTGGCATCTTTATTATACTGAGGATCAAATTCAGAAGCTCCAGCCAAAACCATGATAAGACCTAAGAAAACAAAATATGAAGGTAAATAAATATGCTCATTTATTAATTCCCCCTCCTGAGATACTTAATTCACTTGAAAGTGAAGCACTTTTCTAAACATGCACAATGCTAAAAATTATCTGAACTCCACTGACAAGTATTCATTCCTTCCATAAAAAAAGTAACATCTCCCTTTTTAAAATGTACACAGTATCAACCACCACAAGTGAACAGAAGTATAGATCAAATAAAGCACACCAAAGCAACTAGAGGCATTAAAATCACTGAAAGTTCCCCAGAAACTTTCTATAGAACATTAGTATTCTGTGTGGTATTAATAACTTACAAGAAAAAAGGGGGCCCTATGGTTAAATAAAGCTGAAAATAATGTAAACAAGTTAAAGGTTTCTTTACTACATGACTTCTCAAGGCCTTGTGTAAACTAACATGCACTGTCATTTTCCAAAAAATTGTATTATGGAACCCGAGAGGACTTCGTGGAAATACACATGATTAAAACCCACAGGTCGGTGGTGGCTCACGCCTACACGCCTCCCAGCACTTTGGGAGGCCGAGGCAGGAGAATCACGAGGTCAGGAATTGGAGACCAGCCAGTTCGAGACCAAGCTGGCCAACATGGTGAAACCCCATCTCTACTAAAAATACAAAACTTAGCCAGGCAATAGTGGTGCACGCCTGTAATCCCAGCTACTTGGGAGGCTGAGGCAGGAGAAATCACTTGCACCTAGCAGGCGGATGTTGTGGTGAGCTCAGACTGCGCCACTGTACTCCAGCCTGGAAGACGAGAGAAACTTTGTCTCGGAGAAAAAAAAAAATTCATGTAATGTACTCACAAAATGCAGGATAGTATAGAAGTTAAGTGCACAGACCTTGGTATTTTGTTACTTCCTAGCTAAATGACCTAGGATAATATTCTTCATATCTGTGTATCTCAGCTTCTTCATATGTGCCTGACACACAGCAAGCACAGTACTTGTGTGAGCTACTACTATTACTACCCTCAAATGTTTACTTAATAAAAATTGTTCCTAAAACAGCTAAAATAACCTAGAATGTCTAAAGAAATCCACCAGCTAAACAACGCTTCCTGACAAAGCTGTGTAAGGATACCATCCTCAGAAAAGAAACAGAAATCAAAATGATTGAGGCAAAAAGCACACTTAAAATTATAAACATGAAACATTTTCATAAGGGAACAAGTTTCTGTATTAACATTTCAATCCAGCTTTAGGAAGGGTAATATTTTCGGTAAGGCAAAGTAGTATTAACTCATTCAGAAATGTAAAATCTGTTCACACACAGTCATATATGATCGTAAGTCTTTCTCATTACTAATTAGTAAAATTGCCAAATCCAAAATACAGAAAAGTCCATTTTGGTCCCAGAAACACAATTTAAAACTTACATTCTTTTATCACTTTTTTTTAAGGAGGGATGGAGGAGCATCTATGATTTTTGCAGAGCCATCATTCTGAAAGGCAACACTCTATCTCCCAGGGATAAACTACAATGTTTGCTTTATATAATCAAAAGAAAGTGAAAATTTTTTTCTCAAATTTTTAAATAAGAAATGGGAATGAAATATTCTAACAGTTTCCTTTCATACACCTAAGACTTTTTATTTTTACTACAATCAATACAATATGACATAATGGTTTAAGGCTCAAGAACCAGATTGCCTGGGTTCAATCCTGGATATCCCTTACTGTGTATCCCTGAGTGTGTTACTTTTCTGTGCCTCAGTTTCCTCATCTATAAGATGTACTTAAAAACAGAACTAACTTACGGGAGCACAGCAAAAATTAAATGAGTCAAGACATGTACAGCAACTAGCAGTGTCTGGCATACAACAAATAATAAATGTTAGCTAGTATTACAAAACTGCACGCATAAGGCTTCTGGTAAAATTTCTGATGAAATACATGAGCAAACGTGAACAATGGAAATATAAATTAATAAATGTGATAAAGGGTGCTGGCATTTTTCTCTAGCTTTAATTATATAAATTAACTATTTATAAAACTGTACAATGGAATCTCACTAGTACAGAGTTAAGGAATATATATATATCAACCCCACATAAGTGAGTCACAAAATAATGTGATTAATAGCAAAGTTACTTAAGTTTACTTACGTTTCATATCCATATTTCGGGTTTTATAAACAAAGTATGTATAAATCTGTGTTGTGCGTATTAGAATCTGGTCTCCACTATAGCGTATTGAGCGATACCACCAAGAGCCCTAAAACACAAATAAAATTAAGAAAGAAACTATAAAAACTATGATAGGCTGGGAGAGGTGGCTCATGCCTGTAATCCCAGCACTTTGGGAGGCTGAGGTGAGAGGACTGCTTGAGCCCAGGAATTTGAGACTAGCCTGGGCAACATAGTGAGACCCTGTCTCTACAAAAGAAAAAGAAAAATGCAAACATTAGCTGGGCACGGTGGCACATGCCTCTAGTCCCAGCTGCTCCGGAAGCTGAGGTGGGAAGATTGCTAGAGCCCAGGAGGTCAGGGCTGCAGTAGCCATGATCACACTACTGCACTCCATCCTAGGTGACAGAGGGAGACTCTTGTCTCAAAAAAAAAAAAAAAAACCAAAACAAAATCCTTATGTTAAGTTTGATGCAGAATATGTTTATGGTCAAATCTTCTAAATATTCATAAAACAACAAAAATACCTGAGTCTTAAAATAAGCACCTCTTTGTTGCTATTTCAAGTGATTTCTTTAGCAAATATTTATATTGTCTGACGCCTAAACACTAACCTAAGTCACTGCATATATATAATTAAAACATTTACCATTTTGGATAGAAATTCCTTAAAGACCAAAAAGGGATAAAACTACCCACTGCTATAAGCACCAAGCTGGTTCTTAGACACAAAACATGTCTTCAATAAATACTTGATAAACAAATGTAGGCGTAATTTTACAAGTGACATGAAACTTTCATTCATATTACTCAATATGATTGGATTCTTGCAACAATCCTTTGAAGAAGGCAAAACAAACAACTTAATTAGTTTCACTATGTGACTAAAAGGAACTCCAGGATCAGAAAGGACACAAGTAACAAAAGTAATAAATGGTAAAAATCAAATGGTATCTCCATATTATAGTATTATACAGCTGCTTTAAAAAATGAGGCTGTTCTATATGTTGCATCCTCAATATATTAAGCAAAAAAAACAGAATAATGCATACATACAGTAAAATCTCATTAAAGGTTAATTTTTAAATGAAATGTGTGTACATGAATGCATAGAAAAATATTTCAAAGAGAAAACACCAAACTTGGCAATGATTCCTAAATAAACGAAGTTGAGGGTGGTAGTGCAGGAAGACTTTCATTTTAAACTTTAAATATATCTGTGTCAGCCAGGCATGGTGGTTCACACCTGTAAACCTAGTACTTTGGGAGGCCAAGGCAGGATAATCATTTGAGTCCAGGAGTTTAAGACCAGCCTGGACAACATGGCAAGACCCCATCTCTACAAAAAAAATCAAAAAATTAGTGGGGCATGGCGGTACACACTTGTGGCCTTAGCTACTTGGGAGGCTGAGATGGGAGGATTTGCTTGAATCCAGGAGGTAGAGGCTGCAGAGAGCCATGTTTGCAGCACCTTACTACAGCAAGACCTTGTCTTAAAAATAAATAAATAAATAACAAAAATAAAATTATAATGGACAGTTTTCCCTGTATTTAAAATATATATACATAGATACACATATGTATGTATGTTATATATATACACATATACACATATGTATATGTATACGTATGTATATATGTATCTGTGTTAACTCAATTGTAACTTTTGTGATTTTTGTTTTTTTCTTTGAGACAGAGTCTCGCTCTGTCACCCAGGCTGGAGTGTAGCGGCACAATCTTCGCTCACTGCAACCTCTGCCTCCTGGGTTCCAACCAGCATGCCCGATTAATTTTGTATTTTTAGTAGAGACAGGATTTCACCATGTTGGTCTCAAACTCCTGCCCTAAACTGATCTGCTCGCCTTGGCTTCCCAATACGCTGGGATTACAGGAGTGAGCCACCATGTCTGGTCAGTTGTGGGTAACTTTTGAATTGGGAGGATATACATATTATCATGCTCGAGTAATGTCATCTTTAGAAGACCTTTAATAGTATAGTTATATAATTTTTTTTTAAGTTGGGGTCTCACTCTGTGGCCCAGGCTGGAGTACAGTGGTGGGGTCATGGCTCACTGCAACCTCAAACACCTAGGCTCAAGTGATCCTCCCACCTCAGCTTCAGTGTTGGGATTACAGGTGTGAGCCGTCTCACCTAGCAAGATTCTTAAATTCAAGGATCAATATTCTAACATACATTAAAAATGTTATAGGGAGACTCCAAAACATGTCAATCTCCTTTCCAAATAAACGTTAACTTAAAAAGCTACAACTTACCACCACAACTGGAAGGATAACCATAAATGCCAATCCATACACAAGTAAAACCTAGAATTGAAGACAAAAAGAATTATGGCCTTCATCAGGTAAATTAAAACAACATCCATGAATTTATTTTGAGGCTTAAAATGGGGGAGCCACTATTAAAAGGATTCCTCATGTATTATCTTGTTTAATCCTTATTCTCAAACTCCAAGAGTAAGGTACCATTATTAACCTTCCTTTTGTAGGCAGAAAACCTGCAGTACACATCATTTAC
Organism: Mandrillus leucophaeus; assembly: GCF_000951045.1. NCBI lineage: Eukaryota > Metazoa > Chordata > Mammalia > Primates > Cercopithecidae > Mandrillus > Mandrillus leucophaeus. The sequence continues at coordinate 4,042,936 of NW_012101654.1, read as the reverse complement.
AAAACTAGTCCTAGGACACAGTTAGTAAATTGTACAGCCAGGATTTGAACTCAAGTAGTTCAGCTCTATAGCCTATGTTCATATCCACTATAATAAATTACCTTTTAATTTGTCATTTACTGACACAATACAGATAACACCAGTAGAACAGTTTTGTAAATTGCATTTCTCTTCCAGTCAGGCAGGTACTTACATAGCCATAACCTCTCAGTAGTGTGCCCTGGGAACAAATGAGATAAGAAGTCCCTGGCCAAACGTTCCTTTAGCGAAATATCAAGAAGCCACTTCATAATGTTGACCAGCAATTTTTATCTACTGATTTTTCTCCTATTACTTGATCCTAAATCTGGTAGTAACTTCTTGCTTTTCAACTATTCCTACTAAGCAGAAGCATGATAAACAAGCTTAAGCAGCAACTGTATACCCCTCAAGGTAACCAATTTTAATCTGCCACAAAATAACTTAATAGTCATTTTCAAAACAAATCACAGACTGTGTGGATTTTGTTTTTATTGCCTCAAAGACAGCCTTTAAACAATTATTTTCAAGAAAGCTGAAGTAGGAATGTATCCCTGAGTAAGATAATTCCTGCCATTTTAGGGTTGCAGTACTATCACTGATTGAGACTGATATCCTACCTCCTCCTGAAATACCATACGGAATATATACAATTTAATTTATCATACATTAAAATTAGGCATAGTGCTCACGGTTATAATCCCAACACGGTGGGAGGACAAGACAGGCAAATCACTTGAGGTCAGGAGTTAGAGTTTGAGACCAGCCTGGCCAGCATGGCAAAACCCCATCTATACAAAAAATGCAAAAATTAGCCAGGCATGGTGGTGGGTACCTGTAATCCCAGCCACTCAGGGGACTCCGGGAGGCGGAGGTTGCAGTGAGCTGAGATCCCACCACTGCTCTCCTGCCTGGGCAACAGAGCAAGACTCTGTCTCAAATGAATGAATAGCACACCAGTATTTTCTCTGTAATAGTTCTTCTTATATTACCAAGACAGATTGTACACAACAAAAATTTTGTCTAATACATTATAATGTATCTTATTTAAATGCACTCACCAGAATTGAATTTTTCTGGTCAACTATCCAAGCTGGCAGGGCAATTCCAAAGCTTGTGGCTGAAATAGAAAAAATACGAGTTTCTGAAGAATCTCTACTTTCAGTCTTAATAAATATATTAAATATATTTGGGATCTATAATATATCCCAAAACTCTCCCCCACAACACAAAAACAAACTTTGAGAAAGACGATCTTATTAGTAGGTCCCCATTACACAAAAGTTCAGGGATATAGTTTATATCTGAAACTTCAAATTTTTCAAGAAGGAAAACAAAACCCTGTGTACGTACAAATTCCTTCTCTCAAGAAAATGTAAATTATTTTATATGTCCTGAGTTTACATAAACACTATGAACACATAAGAAAATATGAAGTCAGTAAAGAAAAATAGATTTTTTCCTCCAAATTTTTATCAACTAGTAATTGGAAATGATAGTGATTACTCTTCTCTCTGGATCAACTTAAATTATATCGTTCAAACTAGTCTTTAGAAAGAAAAATAAAGCAAAAATTAATGAGAGCTCAATTTATCTATGTTAAACTCCACGTGAGTATAAGTTTAGTAAGAAAATAATATTATTTCTTTAATCTGGTTTACATTTTTATAATATATATCATATCGCCAATATTTTAAAATTATCATTTACCATACCTTGAGGCCCATCTGGATTTCCAAATTCTTCCCAATTTTTCCGGGACTCTTCATCAGTTAAACTAGCATCAAAAGAACAAAGTTGCAAAATTAGAAAGCCACATCTGAAAAATAAGCACTCATGTAGACAAACTCCATTAGCCAACCAACTCATTTCTTAGAAGATACTGATTCCATGAATCAAAAACAGTCTCTCTGAAATCAGGAGAAAGGGAAAGGGAGGAGCAACAAATGCTGCATTAACAGAAAATGCTAACTACTGCACCTTGATACTAATTCCTGGTTGGCCCATGGTTCTCAAGCTTAGCCAGTTCAACCAGACCAAACTTTCAAAGCCACCACATTTTCCAAGAAGGCAGGGAGAACTGTAGGGAATTTTTTCCCCCTTATACTCTCACATATTTTCCAAAATTTCCTCAATGAGCATGTTTACACATTAATAATGATAAATACATATTTTTAAAAACATAAATTTAAATCATAATGGTAGCTTCCCTACAAAACAACAGCACCACATTCCGAAAGAAACAAATGACCACCACATGTAAAACTCCATTGCTGTGGGTAAGGTAATTTGCACTGTGCTAACATCATAATTTTCTCCTAAGCCAATTGCCAGAAAAACTAGGAAAATTTCTCCTAAACAGCAGCTTCCTAACCCAGGGAATGTGAAAGTTAAAGAGTAATTTTTAGATACCTAAAATTTAACCCCTGACTTTGACAATGGCTCAAGGTACTGAGTCAAGAGTAGTTTTATTCCAGTTCCCAGTGAAAACGTCAAAAGGCATTAAAATAAATTCCCAATTCCTTAGAAAATTTTACACATGCTCAAAAATGACCAATAACATAATAAGGAAGGCATTCTTGGAGACCAATTGGTAAAAGATCTTGCATATGGTCAAATCTAATTTTAAGCATACTTCAGCTTCTCAAAACTTAAGAGTCAATGTAGTTTCTATTTAACAAAACTCCAATCTGAGATAGGCGATGCAGAAATACCTTTATAAAATAGCAAAAAGGACATTCATCAGTTTTCAATGACTTGAAAATATTTTTAAATTTATCAATTTAGTCATGTACACAAACAGGTGCCTTGATATCTTTAATCCTTATTTAATTGTAACTACACTTACACTATTTGATTAAAGGCCACAGAAAAATACAGGGCCAATGAAGAGCATTACTAGACAGGTTGCAAGTTAGTAAGGAATAGTGTTAAGATTTTCTTTTCAAAATTGACAGATGTTTCTGAAAAAAATTTGTCCTAGATTCCCTGTACAACTGTCCGTCCAACTCAGAGTTTTAGCTATTGTTTCTTTCACTATTGTCTAACTGGATCCTTCTGCCCAAAATAATCATCTCTGTCCCCTTCTGCCTTTGTGATTATGGCAGCAAAACAAACTGCTCTGTCCTCTATACAATACTCCCAGATTTTGTCAAATAAAGCACAGCTCATATCAGAGACATTCTGATTTTGCAACCTACACGGACACAGGAGTTATGATTACAATAACTCACTCATTAAACTGACTTCTTTACATTAACTCACTCATTAAACTGACTTCTACAACTGCTGTGTGATGGAACCACGTTGAACATTCAATCTAATAAAATAAGTCAGCAACTTAAAGTCAGTTTAAGAAGCAAATGATTTTTTGTTACTATTTCAGTATAATACCACTTCTAAGAGTTAAAATACTTAAAACTTGTGTAATTTTAGTGTAATTCACATTTAACAAGCTTAAACAAAATTAATGATGCTAAGAGAATTTTTGAAAATTTAATGAGTGTAGTTTCCTAAACATGATTATAACCCTTAACTTTTTTGGGGTTAGAGGGAGGATGATTATAGATTCTCTTATGAATCTAAGGAAATCTATGACCCCTTTGCCCTGGGAAAAATGCACATTACAAAGACACATAAATTGTGTATATAATTTCAGGGACTCCAGATTACAAATCCTGATCTAGAGAATGCTTTCACTAAACTGTAAACAAGTGACCATGAGTTGGCTATGCATAGTTATTATAAGTTACATGCTCATCTGTAAAAACCATATGCTTTTATAAAAATTAACATATCTTTAAGGTGACAATGCTGCCCACTTGCTATAAAATAGCTTTAAAGACAGGTTTTATATCTGAGAGCAAAATCTCAATTCTATCTAGATAATGAACCAGAGAATTCAATGGCATAACTCCTAAAAAATAACCAGACTTTCTTTCAAGTTAGAATCTGATTAAAAAAAAAAAAAAAAAAATGAAATGACCCAGCTGGTTTATTATAATAGGCAACTAAGGAGAGAGAAATGATCTCAAATAACCTACGCAAGTTCTAAAAAACTTTGCACATCAAAGCCTATATAACTGCATTCCAAGGCTGCTAGAGTTATTCACGAGATAGGAACTTCAACTCAAGCACTTAGAACTTATAGTTAGTAAAATATATGCCTTTATCTAATTTAGTTATATTTATGCAAGTTACATAATCTCAAGGTTCTAGGTCCCATGATCATTTCACTTTTTCATTGGTCTGATAGAAAGTCAACTATTTAAGATATTTTATACATAAAATATTCTATAGTTTAACCACAAAACTGAGTTAAAACTAAAGGCCTTATATTATTCTTGTGCATTTTTCAGAATAGTGACCACACATCACAGATTTCCACAAATCTGAGAACAAAATCATAAACTTGAAAATGTTAAAATACCTTAAGACTGGGGGGTAGGGTGGGGAGATTTCACCAAAGCACTAAAATTAAAGCTACTAATTAAATAATCTTGGCTATCTGACTTCCTCTGGAAATGTCTTTTTAAATTACCTGAAGACAGCAATCAAGGCATACCAATACTTGTGAAAAGAGAGTAAATGCTTGAAGGAGACACTAACTGAAAGACAGCAATCTCAAGGACAACTGCTATGCAGAAAATGTAATACACACTTCAGAAATCCTAATGGCACTGCTTTATGACAGAATCATATAGTAATCCATACAGATAAACAGCAAGCCACAAAACAAGGGGAGAGAAGGGACATAGTCAATATCCTCTAAGTACAAAAATAAGTAAGGTGATATCTCCCAAACTTCTGTCATTCACATGCCACTTTCACAATTTGCTATTATAACTTAGTATCCAAATACAAGTAAACTTCTTATTGCATTTTGCAGATAATCGTGTGTGTTTTTTTGCCATTTGTGGCAACCCTGCATCAAGCAATTCTATCAGTGCCATTTTTCCAACAGCATGTGTTCACTTCATGTCCCTCTGTCACATTTTGGTAAGTCTCACAATATATCTAATGTTTTCACTATTATCTTATCTGTTATAGTGACATGTGATCTTTGACATTTCTATTGTCATTGCGGAGCTGGCACAAAAACTGCACCTGCAGAAGAAAAAGAACTTAATACACATGTTTTCCGAATGCTCCACTCACTGGCCATTCCCCCATCTCTCTCCCTCTCCTCATGCCTCCTTATTCCCTGAGACACAACAAGATTCAAATTGGGCAAATCACTAACCCTAAAATGGTCTCTAAATGTTGAAATGAAAAAAAGACTCACATGTCTCTCACTCTGAATCAAAAGCTAGAAATAACTAAGCTTAGTGAGGAAGGCATGTCAAAAGTCAAAACAAGCCAAAAGCTAGGCCTCTTGAGCCAAACAGTCAAGTTGTGAATTCAGAGCAACAGTGCTTAAAGGAACTTAAAAGTGAACACACAAATAAGAGGAATGTGAAACAGCCTTGTTGCTGATTTGAACAATGTTTCAGTGGTCTGGATAGAAGATTAAACTAGGCACAACATTCCCTTAAGCCAAAGCCTAATCCAAAGCAAGGCCTTAACGAAGGCTGAGAGAGGTGAGGGAGCTGCAGAAGCTAGCAGATGTTGGTTCACAGGATTTTCCAAAAGAAACCATCTCTACAACAGAAGTGCAAGGTGAAGTAGCAAGTGCTGATTTGGAAGCTGCCGCAAGTTATCCAGAAGATCTAGCTAAGATCACAATGAAGGTGGCTAAACAACAAATTTTCAATGTAGACGAAATAGCCTTATATTGGAAAAATAACGCCATTTAGGACTTTCATAGCTAGAGAGAAATAAATGCCTGACTTCAAAGCTTCAAAAGACAGGTTGACTCTCTTGGTAGAGGCTAATGCTACTGGTGACTTTAACTTGACGCCAATGCTGATGTGCCATTCCAAAAGTCCTAGAGCTCTTAAGATCTATGCTAAATCTATTCTACCATGCTCTATAAATAGAACAACAAATCCTTGATGACAGCACATGTGTTGACAGCACGGATTACTGAATATTCTAAGCCCACTGTTGAGACCTGCTCAAAAAAACAAAACGATTCCTTTCAAAAGATTATTGCTCATTGACAATGCACCTGGTCACTCAAGAACTCTGATGGAGCTGTACAAGGATTTTAATGTTGTTTTCACACCTGCTAACACAACATTCATTCTGCAGCACACAGATCAAAAAGGAGGCCAAGATGGGCGGATCACGAGGTCAGGAGATCGAGACCATCCTGGCTAACACAGTGAAACCCCGTCTCTACTAAAAACACAAAAAATGAGCCGGGCGTGGTGGCGGGCGCCTGTAGTCCCAGCTACTCGGGAGGCCGAGGCAGGAGTATGGCGTGAACCCGGGAGGCGGAGCTTGTAGTGAGCTGAGATCCGGCCACTGCACTCTAGCCTGGGCACAGAGCGAGACTCCGTCTCAAAAAAAAAAAAAAAGTGATTTTGACTTTTAAGTCTTATTTAAGAAATAATAACACTTGCACTAAGCAATTTCAGAGGCTGAGGTGGGCAGATCGCCTGAGATCAGGAGTTCAAGACCAGCCTGGCCAACATGAAACCCTGTCTCTACTAAAAATACAATAATTTGCCAGGCACAGTGGTGCATTCCTGTAGTCCCTACTACTCGGGAGGCTAAGGAAGGAGAATTGCTTGAATCCAGGAGGCAGAAGTAGCAGTGAGTCAAGATTGTGCCAGTGCACTCCAGCCTGGGCAACAGAGTGAGACTCCATCTCAAAAAACAACAACAACAAAAACACAAACACTTTGTAAAGCTATAGCTGCTACAAACAGAGTGATACCTCTGATGGATCTGGGTAAAGTAAATTGAAAACCTTCTGGAAAGGATTCACTATTCTAAATGCCATTAAGGACATTTGTGATTCACAGGAAGAGTCTAAAATGTCAGCATCAAGAGGAGTTTGGTAGAAGTTTATTTCTTTTCTTTTTTTTTTTGATATGGAGTCTCACTCTGTCGCCCAGGCTGGAGTGCAATGGCACAATCTCAGCTCACCACAACCTCCACCTCCCGGGTTCAAGCAGAGTCTCCTGCCTTAGCCTCAAGTAGCTGGGATTACAGGTATGCGCCACCACACCCGGCTAATTTTGAATTTTTAGTAGAGATGGGGTTTCTCCATGTTGGTCAGGCTGGTCTCAAACTCCTGACCTCAGGTGATCCACCTGCCTCAGCCTCCCAAAGTGCTGGGATTACAGGCATGAGCCACCACACCCAGCCAGAAGTTAATTTCAACCTTCATGGATGACTTGGAACAGTTCAAGACTTCAGTACAGAAGTCACTACATATGTGCTAGAAATAGCAGGAGAACTAAAGAAGTGGAGCCTGAAGATGTGACTGAATTGCTGGAACCTCACAATCAAACTTGAACAGATGAGTTGCTTCTTATAGTTGAGCAAAGAAAGTAGCTTCTTAAGATGGTATCTATTCCTGATGAAGATGCTATGAACACTGTTGAAATGACAATAAAGGATTTAGAATATTACATAAACTTAAGTTGATAAAGCAGTGGCAGAATGTGAGAGGATTGACTCCAATTTTGAAAGAAGTTCTGGCCGGGCGCAGTGGTACACACCTGTAATCCCAGCACTTTGGGAGGCTGAGGTGGGTGGATCACGAGGTCAGGAGATTGAGACCACCCCAGCTAATACAGTGAAACCCCATCTCTACTAAAAATATAAAAAATTAGTCGGGCACGGTGCCAGGCGCCTGTAGTCCCAGCTACTCGGGAGGCTGAGGCAGAAGAATGGCGTGAACCCAGGAGGTAGAAGTTGTAGTGAGCCAAGATCATGCCACTGTACTCAAGCCTGGGCAACAGAGCAAGACTCCATTACACAAAAAAAGAAAGAAGTTCTGTGAATAAAATACTATCAAATAGCACCACATGCTAGAGAAATCTTTCATGAAAAGAATTTAACTTATGTAGTCAACTTCACTGTTGTCTTATTTTAAGAAATTGTCACAGCCAGCCCAACCTTCAGTAACCACTATTCTTATCAGTCAACAGCCATCAACATCAAGGCAAGACTCTCCAACAGCAAAAAGAAAGCAATTTGTCAAAGGCTCAGATTACTAGCATTTTTTAGCAATACGGTATTTTTAAATGAAGGTATTACCTTGTTTTTTAAGACATAAGGCTACTGCACACTTAATAGACTATGGTATAGTAGAAACAACTTATATGCAGTAGGAAACAAAAAAATTTATGTGACTCACTTTATTGCAATATTTGCTTTATTGTAGGAGACTGGAACTGAACCTATAATATCTCCAAAGGATGCTTGTATTTACTTACATGTTTAAAACGAGTTTACAAAATTATACATCACTGAATCCTCAAAAGACAGACAATCTCATATTTTACTCTTTCATTCAATATAAGAGCTGTGTGGGGATGTACTTATCAAGAGTCCTGAAGAACCTAGTTAAGTTTCATCTCCTGGAAGATTAACACCCAAGAGATCACTGCATCTAATTTTAACATACTCTATTCTGTTTCCCAAAAGTGTGCACAAATGTTCCTCAAACTTCATAAATACACAGACATATGTGTGTGCATATAATGTATATGTGAATATATGTATCTCACAATAACAATGCACCTTACCTAAGGTGTAAGACCAACAAGAAAAATTATTTGGAAGTTCTAAAAAGATTTGTGAAGAAAGTTTCTGAGCAGTAAAAAAGGAGACCTTAAAAATCTGTATCTCAACAAGTACAGTAGTTATTATCTAAGAATAATCTTGTGTGAAGAAATTCTAAGAAGAAAAAGATACCAAAAATGAAGTACTTAAAAGTCCAAATTAAACTTGTCTTTAAATAGTTTAAATGAGATAAGCTATACATTGTCAAAACAAGAGAAACAGAACAAGCCTAAAAAAAAAAAAAAAACATAGAAATGATAACAAGATCTAAGTATACCCTCCTCTAATCAAAATGTTAATAAAACAGCTCAATTAACTTATCATTCACCATTTAATTTAATCAAGTTTACATGGCAAAAATTAAAGTTTAATTAAATTAAATTACCACGTTAGTGCTGCTGTGTAGTCCCCTAAATACCTGGTAGAATCAACATGAAGTAAGCACTTGGACAAAGTGTATGACAACTATTTTACTATTTTATTAAAACAGAAAACTATCCTTTTTCTTTTTTTTTTTCTTTAGAGATAGGGTATTACTCTGTCATCGAAGCTGGGCTGCAGTGGCACGGTCACGGCTCACTGCAGCCTTGACCTCCCAGGCTCAACCAATGCTCCCACCTCAGCCTCCCAAGTAGCTAGGACTACAGGCACCCACCACCACACAGGGTTAATTCTTTTATTTTTTATTTTTTGTAGAGATGGGGTCTTGGTATGTTGCCAGGGATGGTCTCAAACTCCTGGGCTCAAGCAATCCTCCTGCCTCAGCCTCCCAAAGTACTGGGATTACAGGCATGAGCCACTGCACCTGGTTTATCTGTACCATTCTTAAAAATCTGTAATGGATCCTGATACTTACGCAGCATAAGCTTTTGCTATCCTCATGAACATAACCTCATCACCTCCTTTATCTGGATGATATTTAAGTGACAGCAAACGATATTGTTTTTTAATTTCTGCCACTGTAGCTCCCTAAAAAAAAAACAAAAAAAAAACAAGCTTTCTGTTAGCAAAAATAAGCACAATTCTGTAAAGAAATAATCCTATTTTGAACTTAAAATATGAACTACTCAGTATTTTGAGAAAGACAAAATCCATTTTTCATCCTATATATTTTCCCATAAATTTCATCCCACACATTTTTAAATAAAAACACTTATATTGTCCAATATATGTATTTTATTGAGCACCTATGTGCCATGTGATCATTTGAAAGTGAAAACAGATGACACATTTACATAAAATAATACTGACATTTAAATATCAAAAAATAGGCCGGGTACAGCCTGTAATCCCAGCACTTTTGGAGGCTGAGGCGGGTGGATCACCTGAGGTCAGGAGTTCATGACCAGTGTGGCCAACATATGGTGAAACCCCATCTCTAGCTGGGTGTGGCTCTCATCTCAACCTTCTTGGCTCAAACTATCCTCTCACTGTGGCCTCCCAAGTAGCTAGGACTATAGGCATGTTGCCACCACACCCAGATAATTTTTTTTTTTTATATAGAGCTTGGGTGTCACTACGTTGCCCAAACTCCTGACCTCAAGGGATCCTCCCACCTTAGCTTCCCAAAGTGCTAGGATTACAGGTGTAAGCCACCGTTCCTGGCTGATATTAGTTATTTCTAAGATCCCCAACCTAGACTTTACCACACTGCTTAAGTGTCAATGAATACAAGGTCATAAGATTTTTATCATTCAACTAACACAAATTAACCTCCCAGTTTTAACTTTGCATTAACCAATATTACAGATCTCTCTTAAAAATATGCCTTTAGGCCGGGTGCAGTGGCTCACACCTGTAATCCCAGCACTTTGGGAGGCCAAGGCAGGTGGATCACGAGGTCAGGAGATCGAGACCGTCCAGGCTAACACAGTGAAACCCCGTCTCTACTAAAAATACAAAAAATTAGCCAGGCGTGATGGCGGGCGCCTGTAGTCCCAGCTACTCGGGAAGCTGAGGCAGGAGAATAGCATGAACCCAGGAGGCAGAGTTTGCAGTGAGCCAAGGTCGCGCCACTGCACTCCAGCCTGGGCGACAGAGCGAGACTCCTTCTCAAAAAAAAAAAAGACAAAAAAACACCTAAAAAAAGTGACCTCTCCTCTCATCTTCAAATACTTTTATTATTTCAGCAATTGAAAACCAATTATTAATAACAATCAACAGTTATAGCTTAAGAGGATTAGACGTCTTATTTTAATAAACAAACTGACCAAAGTCTGATTTCTGTAGGAATGAACAATTTCTTTTAGAATGAGGACCTATAGCATTTTCATGGGATCATTAAACTAATATGCATTATATAAAAATACTACTTACGGGATCCAAATTTAAGACTTCATAAGGATTGTATTCTTGGTATTCTCGGTCTGTTTTGGAAACTTTATATGCAAGGAATAAGAACAATGCCCATCCTGCAAGCAGAACTATTTTCCTGTTTAGGAAAAAGGTAAGTGAATCATCAACAAATACATCTGCAAAGAGTCTAAAGACATTATGGCAAAGTCAAAGCAAAAACTCTAAAGTAGTACCTTATCACTATGCTACTGACTCAAATTCTACAATCACTGGGTTACAAACTCCTGTTACAGCAAGGACAGTGTCTTTTTTACCTTTGCATTCTTTATAATCTAGTACAGTGTCTACTATGTCATATTTTCTCACTTACTATTTGCACAATTTTAAATACGAAGTGAATTCAACTTATTAACTTATTGGACCTATTAAATTAGATCAAAATATATAAATACTAAGTAAACCATTTAATGGAAAAAAGAATTGCTCTGACCCAGCAATTACACTTTTATTAAGGTAAACTAGGAAAAATAATTGGTCAGTTGTGCAAAAATAAATAGCCTTGTTTATAGCAGTAAAACTTTGGAAACAACCTAAGTGTCCATTCATAGGAACTGATTAAATAAATCATTTACAGAGAAATAATTAAATAAACCATGATACAGTCACACAATGCAACATTTTGTAGCCAACAGTTATAGAAGGATGTTCATAATAGGTTAAAAGTATAAAAGAATGTATCATTTGAAAAACTAATTTCTGCTCCCTCCAATGTGTTCTAGTGAGTAAAATTATGTGAAAGATTAACATTACCAGCACTGGAGAGGTTAAAGAAAAAGAGAAACTCTCATACACTGTACACTCTAAAGTAATATCTGGCAATAAGGTATTAAAAGCCCAAAGAAATACATACAAATGGATTGTTTTTCTATCAATCCATTTCACTTCAAATAATTTGGAAATAAGTATAAAACTGTGGTCACAGATGTAAATAAGAGAAAGTATTTCACCATAGAGATGTACCCATTAGTTTATTTGTACATTCAATGAACCTTTTTTTTAGACAGAATCTCGCAACCAGGCTGGAGTGCAACGGCACGATCTCGGCTCACAGCAACCTCAGCCTCCTGAGTAGCTGAAACTACAGGCTCACACCACCACATCCGGCTAATTGTTGTATTTTTAGTAGAGGTGGGATTTCACCGTGTTGATCAGGCTGGTCTCAAACTCCTGACCTCAAGTGATCCACCCGCCTCAGCCTCCTCAAGTGCTGGAATTACAGGGGTGAGCCACCGCACCCAGCCTCCACAGTGAAATACTTTCTGGCCACTAAAAATATTTGCTGTGGATGACTATCTTATATTGTTAAATTTACAAAATAGCTTTCAAAACTCTACGTATATAAAAGTTATATTACAAATAAGTGTACAAAGTAATTATCTTAATAATAATTAGCTTTAGGTGATGAAACCAAATGACTTTTATTTCTTATACCAAATGACTTTTATTTCTTATACTCTTTGTATGACAATGTTACACTGAGCAAGAACTGTTAGACAACATCAAATGAATGTTAAGAGGCCAAATTAAACAAAATTAGAGTGACCTGTTTTTAAATCACGATTACGGCTCACTGCAGCCTCGACCTCTCAGACTCAAACAATCCTCCCACCTCAGCCTCCCAAAGCACTGGGATTAAGGCATGAGCCACCGCGGCCGGCCTACAACAGCAAACTTTTTTAACACTTTTTAAACCCAAAATTTCGTAACAGCCTCAATATGCTTAAAAAAAAAAAAAAAAAAAACTTGAAAATATGCTTTATTCCCACATGAATTAACTCCCCTTTTGTTTTTCCAACTCCTCCAAAAGGCTAAAAAAGCTCACAAAACAAAGATAAAATGAAATTGGAAACCAAAAAACCAAGATTTAAAACCAAGCAAAGTAAAAGGAACAAAACACCTAGGATATGCTAAACCCTATGTTTTACATAGAGCATCTAGTTCTCCAAGCCAAGGAATGAGAAGAGGAAAGGAGAAGCTCGTAACAGAATCCCAAGGCTAATGAAAATTACCACAACCAATAAAGCCATGCTCTAGTTTCCTGAGAGCCAAAGCAAAGATGGACACATAACAGATCACATCAAGCTCTGTGTTCAATTTTTTTTAAAAACCCATTTGGTTCCTCTGAAAAGATAAGCGTTTTACCCACACTTGGCTTCAGTAATTAACTTGAAGTGTCATCTTTTTTTCTGGGTGGGGGACGGAGTCTTGCTCTGTCACCCAGGCTGGAGTGCAGTGGCACAATCTCGGCTCACTGCAACCTTTGCCTCCTGGGCTCAAGCCATTCTCCTGCCTCAGCCTCCCAGGTAGCTGGGGGACCACAGGCACGCACCACCATGCCTGGCTAACTTTTTGTATTTTTTTAGTAGAGACGGGGTTTCACGATGTTGGCCAGGCTGGTCTCAAACTCCCGACCTCAGGTGATCCACCCACCTAAGCCTCCCAAAGTTCTGGGATTACAGGCTTGAGCCACCATGCCCAGTCTGAAGTGTCATCTTTAGAAGCAACTTTCAAAAATTACATGCCTTAGTTTTGCAGATGATGTCAGAAGAAAAGCATTACACAACAACTGTTTAACTTTGAAAGAATGTTTCAAGATTAAGTAGTAAAAGTTTTAATGGTTTATGACCTTATCTAAATTGTTACCAGTATATATTTAATTCTTCCTTATCGAAACTCCCTTAATCTGTACTTTAAGTAAATCAGTTTATTAATCACTAAAAGAGCTTCACAAAGTTTTTTTCCTTGAAAACTGAGGTTCAGATACCCACAAAGTCTTGAACAAAGCCAGACAAGAGACTGGGAGGCCAAAAATACAGGCATCCCTTGGTATCCTCAGGGACTGGTTCCAGGACCCCACAGATACCAAAATCTATGGATGCTCAAGTCCCCAGTATAAAATGATGTCACATTTGCATATAACCTACATACATCCTCCCGTGTACAATAAATCATCTCTAAATGACTTATAATACCTAATACAATGTACACTGTGGAAACAGTTATTATACCATATTTTTATTTATACTTTTAATTGTTGTATTGTTATTTTTCTTGCTTTTTTCCCCCAAATATTTTCAATTCACAGTTTGTTGAATCTTCCGATGTGGAACCCGCAGATACGGGGGGGGGGGGGGGTGTTTTTTGTCTTGCTGCTTT
>NW_012101654.1:4022275-4023219 GCF_000951045.1 Mandrillus leucophaeus | reverse complement strand
AAAGTTCAGTATCACAAATTATAATTATTTTGTGTTAAGCTGGAAAAGTCTCCTAAACCCGTAAAACTTAGGTTTATGGGGTCAGGCACTGTGGCTCACCTCTGCAATCCCAGCACTTTGGGAGGGCGAGGCAGGCAGATCACCTCAGGTCAGGAGTTGAAGACCAACCTGGTCAACATGGCAAAACCCCATCTCTACTAAAAATACAAAAATTAGCCAGGCATAGTGGTGCATGCCTATAGTCCCAGCTACTCAGGAGGCTGAGGCATGAGAATCACTTGAACCCAGGAGGCAGGGGTTGCAGTGAGCGGAGATCCCTCCAGCCTGGGCAACAGAGTAAAACTCCATCTCAAAACAAACAAAAAACTTAAGTTTACATAAGAGTTGTGACAAAAGCTATTATTTTAAGGCTGGGCGCGGTGGCTCACACCTGCAATCCCAACACTTTGGGAGGATGAAGCAGGCAGATCACGAGGTCAGGAATTCGAGACCAGCCAGTTCAAGACTAGCCTGGCCAACATGGTGAAACTTCGTCTCTACTAAAAATACAAAACTAGCCAGGTGTGGTGGCGCATGCCTGTAATCCATTACTCAGGAGGCTGAGGCAGGAGAATCAGTTGAACCTGGGAGGCACAGGTCGCAATGAGCCGAGAGCGCGCCATTGCACTCCAGCCTGGGCAACAAGAGTGAAACTCCATCTCAAAAAAATAAAATAGCTATTATTTTAAGCCTCAGCAAAAACTTGCAGTTCAATTAAAAAGAAATTAAGCCCAAGCAAAAATAGTATGTATTGTTTTACTAAATTCACCACAAGCACTTGGATGGAATGACTCTCCCAAGTTTAAAAAAAAAAAATGTATTGGGAGGCCGAGGCAGGTGCATCATGAGGTCAGGAGATGGAGACCATTCTGGCTAACACAGTGAAACCCCTTCTCTACTAAAAA
>NW_012101654.1:4017558-4019785 GCF_000951045.1 Mandrillus leucophaeus | reverse complement strand
GGGGGGGGGGGGGGGTGTTTTTTGTCTTGCTGCTTTATGAAAATTTAATTTAAAATGAGAACCAACAGCAAAGAATAAACAGTGAAGAGAAAATTACTCAAGACTAACTTTGCCTTTAGTTTCACCTCATTAAAGAACTCAACACCAAAGCTAGAATTTCCCCCCTCCTACTAAGAAACTAAACTGGGTGGCTCATGCAGGGTGGCTCACACCTGTGATCCTACCACTTCTGGAGGCGAGGGCGGGCAGATCACTTGAGCCCAGGAGTTCAAAAACAGCCTGGGCAACACGGTGAAACCCCATCCCTATAAAAAAATACAGGGAGACCGAGACGGGCGGATCACGAGGTCAGGAGATCAAGACTATCCTGGCTAACACGGTGAAACCCCGTCTCTACTAAAAAAACACAAAAAACTAGCCGGGCGACGTGGCAGGCGCCTGTAGTCCCAGCTACTAGGGAGGCTGAGGCAGGAGAATGGTGTAAACCCGGGAGGCGGAGCTTGCAGTGAGTTGAAATCCGGCCACTGCACTCCAGCCTGGGCGACAGAGCGAGACTCCACCTCAAAAAAAAACAAAAACAAAAACAAAAAAAATTAACCAGGTATGGTGGCACACACCTGTACTCCCACCTACTCAGGAAGCTGAGGTGGGAGGATGCCTGAGCCCCAGGAGGCTGAGGCTGCAGTGAGCCAAGATGGCACCACTGCACTCCAGCCTGGGCAACAGAGCAAGATTCTGTCTCAAAAAAAAAAAAAAAGAAAGAAAGAAAAAGAAACTAAATTAGGTAAAGTTAAACCTTACAAAGAAAAACTAAATCCCCTGAAATTATGCTGAAAAAACTATCATTTAAACCAAGACTTTTAAATAACTGATTCTACTCTCACTAATTTCTTTTGCTACATCTTCTCTTCCTACTGGATAAATGTAGGTAATTCACAAGACATAGTAGTCCAATAAGGGTAACTCTCTCACCTCCTGTCAGTTTCATCTATTACCTCTAAACTGATGACACAGGATAAATGCCCAAAGCCTTGCTCTTAACCAGTACACCCCATAGCCTCACAGAATTAAACTGGTCTGCTATAACTAAACATGTTAATGGCCTGTTTAAGCAGATGGGCCTGCTCAAATAAAGGGTGATTAGGTTCCTGATCCAACACTTCTAACTACATGACTTTGGTCAAGTTATGTCATTATTCTTAGCCTTAGTTTCCTTATCTGAGAAAAAGCAAAACCATCTACTTTGAAGTGAATACAGAATTAAATTAGATAACATATAAAGCCCTAGCACAGATTCTAGCATACAGTAGGTGCTCAATAAACTTTAATTATCACCATAAAATGCTAACTTGTTCATGTCACCTACTTCTGAAATCTTTTAAAGATTTCCCCATAGTCTTTAAGATAAAATTCAAATCCTGGTACAAGGTGCACAAGGTCCTTCAAGATATGACTTATCTCTCTCTACCCCCGATCCCCAGCAACAGCACATTCTCCTTCCTTTGAACTTCTAAACCAATCTGTTCAGACTGTTCCCACATTTTCTCATATCTTACCCTTACTATAGATTACAATTTCTTTACAGACACAATAACTTATTCATCATTACACATATATTTTGTATGACCTAGCAAAGAATAAGCATTAAGTAGGTTTTTTTCTTGAAATCCATTACTTACTTTACTGTAGGAATAATATTTGGCTGGGGTTTTAATAACCGTAAACGATACCACATACACCTTCCGTACACTTTTCTGATATTCTTTAATCGAATTTGCTCTGTCAAGAAAGAAAAATAAGATGAATTAAAAACCATTTTTCACAGTGAAGGCAAAACCAGAGTTAACTGGTTAACCTTCATCATCACGCTAATAGTTTACTGGAACATGAAATTACTGCCTATTCAAATAGCCTTTAAAAAACTTACAAGATAGGTTAAATTTTCTGCCATTTAGAACAAACAACCTATCTAGAAAACTTCATTCAACCACCAGGTGACCATTTTTCACATGAGACTTAATGAAAATGCAAAAACTGACTTGCACTCAAAATATTCAGTCAGATATAATCAGTAATTTCTGGGAAATTCCCTCCCTCTTTCCCCTCTGCTACAGAAGGAACGAGAAGTATAAAATAGTTAAAACATGGTTTATTAAGGAAGCTAAGCAGAAATAATACTCTTCAAACACAAAAATAAATGCCTATCAAAATGTCTTCTTTTTTTTTT
>NW_012101654.1:3997111-4012688 GCF_000951045.1 Mandrillus leucophaeus | reverse complement strand
AAAAAAAAAAAAAAAAAAAAATTAAGTTTCGAAATAAAAATCTGCCTTTTTAAGAAGATGGCACCAAAAACAAAGGAGGAAGCCTTTGCCCACCCCAAAGCCAAAGTCAAAGCAAAGGCTTTGAAGAACAAGAAGGCAGTGCTGAAAGGCATCCACAACCACACAAAATAAGACTGGCCACCCACCTTCCAGTGGCCTAAGACAATGCAGCTCCAAAGGCAGTTCAAATGTCGTAGGAAGACCACCACCACAAAAAAACAAGCTTTATCATTATGACATTATCAAGTTCCCCTTGACCACTAAGTCAGCCATGAAGAAGACACCAGCACATTTGTGTTTACTATGGATGTTAAGGGCAACCAGATCAAACAGGCTGTGAAGAAGCTCTATGACACTGGCATGGCCAAGGTAAACATACTCATCAGGCCTAATGGAGAGAAGAAGGTGTATGCTCAACTGGCTCCTAACTTATGATGTTTTGAATGCCGCCAACACAATTGAGATGATCTAAAATGAGTCCAGCTGGTTAATTACAATTTTTTTTACCATATTAAAAAAATCTACAAAACTGCAGTTCTTAAATGAGATAACAGGTAAGTAAAAGGACTTGGCATATAGAAGGTTCCAAAACCACCATGTAGGAAGTCCAACTACCCTGTTACCACCATGTTTAGATGAAGTCATCTGCATGGGAGGACTACCCAGCAAGAAGCACCAAAACCAAGTATTGGGAAGAGGGAGGGATCCATGTAGGGGAGAGTATGGTAGCAGAAAAGGAAACTGATAATATGCAGGGGAACTGATTGAATAAGTTAATATATTAAAGATACCTGGAGTTAGTTTTCCACTGTCAAGAAAAAGGAGTGAAAAAATAGAAAACAAGAATGAACCCTGTACTGCTGGACTGGAATTAAAGATACCACTATGAATGAATATCTTTTAATAAAGAAATACAAATGCAGTTCTAAATACATACATACATACTCCCTAGCTCTATCTACTAAATGGGCGTAGGAGCAGAAAAATCCCAGTAGCAATGAGCACATCTAGCATGCAGATCTTGGCTTCTAAATACCATTCTCCAATAAAAGGAACCAGGAATCCAAGTATCCTCCCACAAAATACTAATTACAAAGGGGAAACAAATGACTTTACAGTTGGGTAGGCTGAATAACTGTCCCCCAAGATGTCCACATCCTGATACCTGGAACCAGTAAATATACTATCTTAAATGACAAAAGGGACTTTACAGATATGACTAAGTTAACGATCTTGAAATAGGGAGATTATCATAGGAGGACCATAATCACAGGGGTACTTTTAAGAGGGAGGTCGGAGGGTCAAAGACAGAGATGGTGATATCACAGTGAAAGCAGATGCTGGACTAATGCCCTTTTTAAAGATGAGGGAAGGGCCACAAGCTAAAAAATACAGGCTATCTGCAGAAGCTGGAAAAGGCAAGAAAGCAGATTTTACCCTAGAGCCTCCAGAAGGAACTAGCCCTGCCAACATCATGACTTCAGCCCAAAGAAACTGATTTTGGACTTCTGGCCTCCAGAACTGTTAAGAGAACAAATTTGTGCTGTTTTAAACCAATGAGTTTGTGGTAATTTGTTACAGCAGCAATAGGAAACATAGAACATCTCAACAGACACCACCTCAATCAAGTGATCGGTGAGCATCGCCAGAAAAAAAGACAACCTAAAATCATACACCACCTGACAGCATGCAATGAGAAGAACACAGAATCAGTTTTGTGAAATTCCTGCTGAAGATACATAACCTGACTCTAATAATGAGAAAACACTGTACAACTCAAACTCCAATTCATTTTACTAAATAACCGGTCTCTAATCTTTAAAGCAGAGGGAAAAGTGAGTAACTACTTCAGACTAAAGGAGACTAAAGAAATACATCAACTAAATGTGGTATGTGATTCTAAATTGGATATTTTACTATAAAGAACATCAAGAAAAGTGACAAAACCCAAATGGAGTCAGACAATGAGATGGCAGTAATGCCAATTTTCTGATTTTCATGGTTTAGTTATGAACACTTGAAAATACCACTAGTGATTTTTAAATATGTATTTTATTAAATTAAGCCTCTACAGTCTCCCACTTTCAAGTGTAAAATCAAGGAAACATTTTATGAGGTTTTATAAGAACAATGCTGAAGTCTCTTTATGAAGCAGACAGTTTGATCTACTCAAAGGTATGATGTTCTACTGTTCCTGGTCAAGAGAAAGTACATGTGGTTTTCAGCCCCTTATTCTTAGGGGGCCACACAACGCATGGACCTTGTGTGCCCCACTCTTCCAACCTAAAAATTAAATCTTAACCTTTAAGGATAGTATTTAAATCAATCAATAAGTACTACAGGCCACAGTTTACACGTTAACATAGTAGCAGTTCGATTTCCAGCAAAACTAAATATTCATGGTACACATTCCAAATCTCTGTATGAATGACATCAAGTCAAAGTAACTATTACAAGTCAAGTTATTCCAGTTTTTTAATAAGACACTTAACAGAACAAAATGAAGTTCACTTATAAACTTCCTGCTTATTGAATTACTATTTTCATGGGCACTAAAAATTATGTTAGAAGTATCCTTAACTTATACTGTTTTTAAAGAAATTATCCACATTTATAGAACAGGAAATCCTAAGATCATAAAACAATAGAAAACAACATGTCATAACTGCTCTCAGCAGCTGAACTTCATATAGTAAAGCTGCAAGGATAATCTAGATTTGGGTTATGGCTGTGCTTCATAAACCATATAGTGCCTTTACCAAAAAAGTCACTCTGTCCATGCTGGATGATCTGCCAGTCAGCAGTATTACTGATTGAACTCTTAGCACCGTAATCATAAAACCCAAAGAGGTGAAGGAATGTTAGTCAGATCTAAAGTCTTCAAACTTGTTTGCCTACTTACCACATAGTATCCAACAGTTTTTCAACTCTTGTCTCCTTCCCTCCCTCTAGTAGACCCCAGTGTGAACTGCTGCCATCGTTATGTCCATGTGTGCCCAGTGTTTAGCTCCCACTTATAAGTGAGAACATGCAGTATTTGGTTTTCTGTTTCTGCATTAATTCATTTAGAATAATACCCTCCAGCTGCATTTATGTGCTTTAGAGGACATTATTTCATTCTTTTTAATGGCTGTGTAGTATTCTACGTGTATATGTACTACTTTTTTTTTTTTTTTTGAGACAGTGTTTCACTCTTGTTGCCCAGGCTGGAGTGCAATGGCGCAATCTCAGCTCATCACAACCTCTGCCTCCCGGGTTCAAATGATTCTCCTTGCCACAGCCTCTCGAGTAGCTGGGATTACAGGCATGTGTCACCACATGTGGCTAATTCTGAATTTTTAGTAGAGATGGGGTTTCTCCATGTTGGTCAGGCTGGTCTTGAACTCCTGACCTCAGGTGATCCACCTGCCTCGGCCTCCCAAAGTGCTGGTGTGTCCGGAATTGGTGGGTTCTTGGTCTCACTGACTTCAAGAATGAAGCCGCAGACCCTAGTGGTGAGTGTTACAGTTCTGAAAGATGGTGTGTCCGGAGTTTGTTCCTTCAGATGCTCAGATGTGTCTGGAGCTTCTTCCTTCTGGTGGGTTCATGGTCTCGCTGTCAGGAATGAAGCTGCAGACCTTCGTGGTGAGTGTTACATCTCTTAAAGGCAGCGCATCCGGAGTTGCTCGTTCTTCCCGGTGGGTTTGTGGTCTCGCTGGCTTCAGGAGTGAAGCTGGAGACCCTCCCCGTGAGTGTTACAGCTCATAAAGGCAGCGTAGACCCAAAGAGTGAGCAGCAGTTAAGATTTATTGCAAAGAGTGAAAGAACAAAGCTTCCACAGTGTCGAAGGTGACCCCATCCGGTTGCCACTGCTGGCTTGGGCAGCCTGCTTTTATTCCCTTATCTGACCCCACCCACATCCTGCTGATTGGTCTATTTTCCAGAGACCTGATTGGTCCATTTTCCAGAGAGCTGATTGGTCCATTTTGACAGAGTGCTGACTGGTGCGTTTACAATCCTCGAGCTAGACAGAGTCACAGAGTGCTAGTTAGCTAGATACAGAGTTAACTAGATACAGAGTACCAATTGGTGTATTTACAAACCTTGAGCTAGACACAGAGTACTGATTGGTGTATCTACAACCCTTGAGCTAGACACAGAGTGCTAGAGGGAAAAGTTCTCCAAGTCTCCACTAGGTTAGCTAAATAGAGTGTTGATTGGTGCACATATGATCCTCCGGCTAGATATAGAAGTTCTCCAAGGCCCCATCCAATTCAGGAGCCCACCTGGCTTCACCCAGTGGATCCTGCACCAGGGCTGCAGGCGGAGCTGCCGGCCAGTCCCGAGTCGTGCCTGCACTGGGATTACAGGCATGAGCCACCATGCCCAGCCACTACATTTTCTTTATCCAGTCCACCACTGATAGACACCTGGGTTGGTACCATGTCTTTGCTACTGTGAGCAGTGCTGCAATGAACATGGGTGCACGTCTTTTGGTAGAACAATTTATTTTCTTTTAGATATATACCCAGTAATGGGATTGCTGGGTCAAATCACAATTCTCAGTTCTTTGAGAAATCTGCAAACTGCCTTCCACAGTGGCTGAACTAGTTTCCCACCAGCAGTGTATAAGTGTTCCCTTTTCCCTGCAGCCTCACTAGCATCTGGCTTTTGACTTTTTTATAACAGCCATTCTGACTAGTATGAGATGATCTCTCACTGTGGTTTTGATTTGCTTTTATCTGATTAGTGATGTTGAGCATTTTTCATGTTTCTTGGCCACTTAAAAAGAAAATTCTTTTAAGAAATGTTCATGACTTTTGCTCACTTTTTAATGGGGATATTTTTTGCTTGTTAAGTTCCTTACACATTCTGGATATTAGACCTTTGTTGGATGCATAGTTTGTAAATATCTTCTCTTATTCTGTAGGTTGTTTACTCTGTTGATAGTTTCTTTTGCTGTGCAGAATCTCTTTTAATCAGGTCCATTTGTCAATTCTTGCTTTTGCTGCAACTGTAAAGCTGATATATTAAAATAATTACATCTCTTTTAAATGCATCCAAAGAAAGCTAAAAACCACAGCAATTTCATACCCATCATCATCCATTTACAAAAATGTATGAACAGTCCTTCATTCTACTTCTCCCACATAATATTATCCTAATGTAATATATTTCATCCTGGTGAGTTAATTATTTTTGTTTGTTTGTTTTTGTTTTGAGACAGGGTCTTGCTCTGTCACCAGGCTAGACTACAGTAATGCCATCATGGTTTACTGCATCCTCAATCTCCCAGGCTCAAGTGATCTTCTCACCTCAGCCTCTGGAGTAGCTGGGACTACAGGAGCATGCCACCATGCCTGGCTAGTTTTTTTTTCGTAGAGACAAGGAGATCTATGTTGCCCGAGCTGGTTTCAAACTCCTGGGCTCAAGCAATCCTCCCTCTGCAGCCTCCCAAAGTGCTAAGATTACAGGTGTGAGACACCACACCTGGCCCCAGTAAGTCATTTCTCTTTTTTTTTTTCTTTTTCCCTGATGGAGTCTCACTCTGTCACCCAGGCTGCAGTGCAATGGCGCGATCTCGGCTCACTGCAACTTCTGCCTCGCAGGTTCAAGTAATGCCTCAGCCTTCCAAGTAGCTGGGATTACAGGCATGCAACACCACACCCAGTTAATTTTGTATTTTTAGTAGAGATAGGGTTTCGCCATGTTGGCCAGGCTGGTCTCAAACTCCTGACCTCCAGTTCCACCCACCTTGGCCTCCCAAAGTGCTGGGATTACAGGTGTGAGACACCACATCTGGCCCCAGTAAGTCACTTCCTTTTTTTTTTTTTTTTTCCTGATGGAGTCTCACCCAGGCTGGAGTGCAATGGCACGATCTCAACTCACTGCAACCTCTGCCTCCCAGGTTCAAGCAATGCCTCAGCCTTCCAAGTAGCTGGGATTACAGGCATGCACCACCACACCCAGCTAATTTTGTATTTTTAGTAGAAATGGGGTTTCGCCATGTTGGCCAGACTGGTCTCAAACTCCTGACCTCCAGTTCCACCCACTTGGCCTCCCAAAATGCTGGGATTACAGGCATGAGCCACTGCGCCCAGCCAGCCCCAGTAAGTCATTTCTTATAATACCGAAATACACTTCTTAAAATTACTTTTTTAATTCCCTGTGACTTTAAAGTTTTTCCCAATTTTTTTGTTTTGAAAATATTCAAGTCATCATAAAAGTTGAAAGAATATTACAATGGCCAGGCACAGTAGCTCACGCCTGTAATCCCAGCACTCTAGGAGGCTGAGGCGGGAGGATCACTTGAGCTCAGGGGTGCAAGTCTATCCTGGGCAACACAGGAAGACCCTGTCTCTACAAAAACTTTAAAAATTACCTGGGCATGGTGGTACATGCCTACAGTCCCAGCTACTCAGGAGGCTGAGGCAGGAGGATCACGGGAGCCCAGCAATTCGAGGCTGTAGCGAGCCATGATCACATTACTGCAGTTCAGCCTGGGCAATGGTGCGAGACAGTGTCTCAAAGAAAAAAAACAACTAAAACTTATTTTTGAAAACAAAAGTACACTTCTGTCAGTATGGCTCAATCTTTGCCAAAATAGCTTTACCTTGTACTTCAAGTGTATTTTGTCAAAACCTAAAGCTGCAGATTAGCTTATTTGATTTATAGAAAACGTGTACCATATAACCTAATTGGGAAAGGCAGTTTTCATTATTAAACTAACCAACCAAATTGAACTGTCAAAAAAAAGGCTCATGCCTGTAATCCCAGCACTTTGGGAGGCCAAGGCAGACAGATTTCGTGAGGTCAGGAGTTCGAGATCAGCCTGGCCAACATGGCAAAACCCCATCTCTACTAAAAATACAAAAATTAGGCAGGTGTGATGGTGAGCGCCTGTAATTCCAGCTACTCGGGAGGCTGAAGCAGGAGAATCGTTTGAACCCAGGAGGCAGAGGCTGCAGTGAGCCAAGATTATGCCACTGCACTCCAGCCTGGGTGAAAGTACAAGATTGCCTCAAAAACTAAAAAATAGTAAAAAAATAAAAATTAAAATAATTTTTAAAAAAATTTTTTAAAAAAATCTTTCCTTTAATTGCGGTTTCCCAGAATGTTTCAGAATATGAAAAGCATGAAAATAACTTGGAAGTGAAAAACTGGTAATCACGGCTCTAGATGACCAAAAATAAAAGTCATCCAGTAATCACTATGCTCTTAACTTGAATCTGAATAGTTAGCCATGATGTCTCATTCCCAAGGCCAGTTCAGAACCATTTGGATTTGGAATATAGGCTTCATAAGACTACATATTGTTCACCATCACCACCACCCAGGATACACAATCACAGATTACCTAAATCAGAAGGGTTACAGAAACGTGGGATCTACTTAACACCTATCCACTACACATACTCTGGCAATGGAGGAGGGAACCTAGAAGGCAACTGAAAATGTTCTTGAACAACAACAACAAAAAAAAACCACTGGATCACAGCAGAACCACCCCTCTACCACCAAAGTTCACAATTCTCAGGAATTCCTGAACAATCTAAGTGCAAACCAATACAAACCAAGAAGTTCAAATAAATCAAGAGTTTTGTCTTCCCTAAGCGGGTACTTGACAGCAGCATACAATTACATACTATCTCTTTTTCTTTTCCTTTTTTGGTACTGAAATAAGTAGTACAGAGCAGGGCTTTTCAACGTCAGCGCTACTGACATTTTGGACTACACAATTCTTATAATTTAATGTTTCTGTGCATTTTAGGATGTTTAGCAGCATCGTGATCTCTACCCACTAGATGCCAGAAACAGCTCCCCAGTGGAGACCAAACAAATCTTCAGAAATTCACAAATATCCTCTGGGACACAAAATTGCCCCTGATTTAAAGTGCACACACACACACTCACATACACAGGCACACACACATAGCTCCAGAGGGTTCATGAAAAACAAGTTAAACGATATGACCTACATATCAGGAACACAGGGAAAAGAAGGATAGGAAAGGTTGGCAGAATAAACCAGGCAGGCAACGATTGTCTTTTTCCATTCTCCTAAAAATATTCTTTTAAAAAAAAAAAGACTCGTTGTAGTAACTTTCAGTACTTACCTGGGAGGAGGAGAGGGAAGGAGGGAAAGGAGGACCTGGGAAGCTTCATTATTAATGTACTAACCACCCTGTTAGCTCTGTCCTCCTATTTTTCTTTTACTCTTAATCTTATAGTGATAATCCATAGCCTAAGTAAAAGGTTAACCAAAAACAGGTAAAGCAAGAGAAAATGGAAGAGAAACTCAAGTACTAGGAAAGTAAATAAATGCTAGCTAAGAAGGAAAGGCAACTTAACACACAAGAATGTATGTCCCACCAGAACTTTAAACACCACATACCCCAAAGTAAGAACAATTCATTGAGCTGAAAAGGCCTCTGAAGATGAGTGCAGAGTGTGTCTTGCTCAAGATCACAATGCTAGCCAGAGATTGTTTTAGTAAGATTTTGAGTGTTAATACAAATTCATATGTTGCCTAACAACATAGCAAGACTTCATCTCTACAAAAAAAAATAAAAATTAGCCGGGTATGGTGGCACACGCGCATAGTCCCAGCAACTTAGAAGGCTGAGGCAGAAGAATCAGCTCCTTGAGCCCAGGAGATCGAGGCTACAATGAGCCGTGATCGTGCCACTACCCTCGGCCTTGGGAAACAGAGTGAGACCCTGTCTCGAAAAAAAAGGAGGAAAAAGAAAATTTGGCATATAGTGGAAGAAAAAAAATCCACCAATCCAACACCTAGCTAGTAATCATTAATACCACTGTAGTATGTTTCCTTTTAGTTATATTTAGGAGAATATCTGGAAAAGGCAAAGAAGACAGGAGAGTTGGCAAGGTTGAAGGTACACTCTCAAAAGAGAAACAGCTCTGTGAAGAAGGAAGCTCCAGCAACTGACTTCCTGAGGAATGAGCTTCAATCAATTAAAGGGCTGCCCTGCTGCTTCAATCAGGGCCTGTAAGGGCCCTTTTGCAGTGTTGACTATACCTAGTGCTTATCCCCACTGCAGCAGCTGCCCAAGTGAGCTTCTCATAGAGAAAAATGGGACACATAAAAGCCCACTTAAGGGTAGCATTTCTATGATGTATCAGTGTACAAACTGAAAGAGACAAAAACAAAAAGCTGAAGTTTGTGTTAAGGTTGCATTAGCAGTAATTTTTAATTTTTAAAATTTCTAAACATTTCCGTGTGTTTAGATCATTATAAATATCACTTAATGACTACTAATAACCAAATGAATAAAGATACCACAATATACCTACCGTTCCATAATTAGATACATAAAATGTTTCTAATTTCTTGGTATTATGGATCTCCCTGGTCCTAGAAGTATTCAGAACACTCTATCCTTAGAACACAGCCCCAGAAGTATAATTACTAGGTTTAAGAGCATTAACACTTTTGTAACTCCTTTCTAAAAAAGCCAGTAGGACTATACACTCTCTTCAGCAGTTTGCCCGTTGGCACCACCATTCTTCAGCAGCCAGTATTAAAAGCCAATTTTGATTTCTCTGTACTGAAGTTCAAGGGCAGAGACTGTATCTTACCCACAGTGTTCACCCTCCTTTTTCCAATTTCCTGGAATAGAGGAGGCACTATATAAATATTTCTTGAGAATGATGAACTCCTTTATTTAACAAACATTTAGTGAATATCTACTATGTACCCGGACTTTTCTGGACACTGAGGATATAGAAGAAAACAAAACAAAAAACCCTACTCTCAAAAACCATAGCAATAAACAAAGTAAATTATATAATATAGTTAACCCCTGAACAACATTGGGTTTAGGGGCCCTGTCCCCACCCCCTGTGCAGTCACAAATCTGCATATAACTTTTGGTTCCCCCAAAACTTAACTACTAATAGCCTACTGTTGACTAGAAGCCTTATGGATAACATAAACAGTTGATTAACACATATTTTGTGTACGTATTATATACTGTATGCTTACAATAAAGCTAGAAAAAAGACAACGTCAAGAAAATCAAAACAGAAAATACATTTACAGTACTGTATTTATTAATACCTTAAGTTTATGTCACCTGTTTATAAGCTGCAGACCTCAATCTACAGTATATATCAAGCAATTCAACTTTTTCTGTTATTATTATGACTTTTTTCTTCTTCTTAGGAGCACTTAGAGCATCACTAGTGGCACTTTGTATGAGTCCCATGGTGTTGCAAGGTTTATGGTATTGCACTAAATACAAAGAAAAATACAAGAGAACCTCAAGAGATCACTTTTTATGGTGATAAGGAATTTACTGAAGGGACAAACTGCTTACACAGAGATGATTAGCATACACAATGTTTTAAGCGGATACTTGCAACACTTGAGCTCACTGCAATAGCAAAGAAGATGGCTATAAAAGTATTACAGTAGTATACACTAATTTTATGCAGTTATGATTTAATACTACATTTCTCTCAACTGCAAATGGCTCCATGTCCTGTCTATAGTGTTTGTGTGCATAAGTTTTGATAAATTTTACCTTTTACAATAGATACATGCTTCTTTTATGGTAGCGAATGATAAAGCAGACTAGTATCTACATACGTTTTATGCATTTATAACATCTTTTTCTTAATTTTTTTTTGATATTTCTAGGCTACATTTCTTCTGCAAAATTTTTTCAAACTGTTACAAGTCTCCAAAAAGTTTTCCAATATATTTACTGAAAAAAATCCACGTATAAGTGGACCTACATAGTTCAAACCCATGTTGTTGAAGGGTTCTTTGAGAGAAAATTAGTGAGGTAGGGGTAAGAAACACTACAATTTAAAATAGGATGCTCAGGGAAGATGGCATCTGAGCAAAGACAACAGAGATGAGGGAAGAGGTAATGTGACTATCTAAAGGAAAAGTATTCCAGGCAAAGGGAGCAGCAACAGTAAAGGACTGAAAGAAAGAGTGTGGCTTCGCTGTGTTCACAAGTGCAGTGAGGCAGCTATGGCTGGAATGGAAACAGCAAAGTGATCAAAGAGACCATGAAGGACTTTACTCTCTAAGACTTGAGCTTCTTGTCAGATTGAGACAGACAGCCCTGAAGAGTTCTGAGCAGAATCGTATGAGCTGACTCCTGTTATAAAGGATCCTTGCTACTATTTTGAGAAGACTACACTCAGCCAGGGTAGAAACAGACTAGCTAGGAAGCTAATGATAATCTAGGCCATAAACCAGGACAGTGGTGTTTGTGGAGTGATGAGAAATGGTCAGACATGATGTATTTCAAAGGTAGAGTCAAAAGAACATACTAATAGTCTGAAAGCGGAGTATGAAAAAGAGAAGAATCAAGAATAACTTCTAATCCAGTTCACCAGAGCTTAAAGGTAAAAATTTAAATAAAAAATAAAGAATGACCCCTAAACTTCTTTTCTGAACAGCTGAAAAGACAGTTGTGATTAACTAAAGATTATGGGTCAAGAAGGTTAGGCAGGGAGGGGAAGAAAGTAATCCTATCAATTTTGTGCATATTAATAGAAAGATCTCTATTAGATATCCAAGTGAAAATGTGGGTTAAGCACTTTTACACATTAAGTCTGGAGTCTGAGGAAAAAAGTTCAGACTGGGCTAGGTGCAGTGGCTCATGCCTGTAATCCCAGCACTTTGGGAGGCCGAGGTGGGCAGATCACTTGAGGTCAGGAGTTCAAGACCAGCCTGGCCAACATGGTGAAACCCGGCTCTACTAAAAATACAAAAATTAGCCACAGGTGGTTATTATATGCCTGTAATCCCAGCTACTTAGCAGGCTGAGGCAGGAGAATCACTTAAATCCAGGAAGCGGTGGTTGCAGTGAGCCAAGATCACACCACTACATTCCAACCTACATGACAGAGTAAAACTCTGTCTCCAAAAAAAAAAACGAGAAGTCCAGTCCAGCCTGGAAATAGAAATTTGGGAGTCTGGGAGTCCTCATCATATAGGTTGGTTATATTTAAAGCCATTAGGTTGGATGAGATCACCAAAAGGCATAACTGTAGAGGATAATGTCAAGGACTCAGCCTTGAGGTACTCTAATATTAACAGGCCATCACAGTGAAACTATGTTCAATTAGTTACCCCATAAAAAGTAGTTCTACCTATACATCTATGGCCAATTGATTTTTGACAAGGTTACCAAGCCATTCAATGCTGAACAGACTCTTCAACAAATGATGCTGAGACAACCGGATTTCCACATGGAAAAGAATGAAGATGGACCCCCTTCTCACATCATTTACAAAAATTACCTCAAAATGGATTAAAGACATAAGAGCCAAAACCATAAATCTTTTAGAAAAAAAATACGAACAAATTTTTATAAGCTTAGAGTTGCCACAGGATTCTTAGATATGACACCAAAAACCCAGGCGTGGTGGCTCACACCTGTAATTCCAGCCCTTTGGGAGGCCAAGGTAGGCGGATCATGAGGCCAGGAGTTCGAGACCAGCCTGGTCAACATGATGAAACCCCGTCTCCACTAAAAATACAAAACTTAGCCAGGCATGGTAGCACATGCCCCTAATCCCAGCTACTCAGGAGGCTGAGGCAGGAGAATCACTTGAACCTGAGAGGTGGAGGTTGCAGTGAGCAGAGATCACGCCACTGCACTCCAGCCTGGACAATAGAGTGAGACTCCATCTCAGAAAAAGATAAAACACCTAAAGCATGAACAACAAAAAAAAAATAGATAAACTGGACTTCATCAAAATTAAAAGCTTTTGGTTTTTGATTCATTGAAGGACGTTATCAAGAAAGTAAAAAGGGAACCTACAGAATGAGAAAATACTTGCAAACTGTGTATCTAATAAGAGATTTATATCCAGAACACATAGAGAAAAAGATAACCCAATTTAAAAATGGGCAAAGGATTTAAAATAGACATTTCTCCACAAACAAATGGCCAACATGAAAAGATGTTCAACATCATCAGCCATTAGGAAAATGCAAATCCAAACCATAAGATACACTTCAAATCTATCATTTAATTTTTAAAAAATTAAAAAAATAAGCCAGGCACAGTGGTTCATGCCTGTAATCCCAGCACTTTGGGAGGCTGAGGCCAGCAGATTACTTGAAGTCAGGAGTTCAAGACCAGCCTGGTCAACACGGTGAAACTCCGTCTCTACTAAAAATACAAAAATTAGGCAGGTGTGGTGGCACGTGCCTGTAATCCCAGCTGCTCGGGAGGTTGAGGCAGGAGAATTGTTGGAACCTGGGAGGCGGAGGTGGCTGTGAGCTGAGATCACGCCACTGCACTCTAGCCTGGACGACAAAGTGAGACTTCGTCTCAAAAACAAAAAAAAAATACACAAAAAGTAGCCAGGTGTGGTGGCATGCACCTATTGTTCCAGCTACTCAGGAGGCTGAGGCAGGAGAGTCACTTGAACCCGGGAGGCGAGGTTGCAGTGAGCCAAGATTGCGCCACTGCACTCCAGCTTGGGGGACAGGGCTTCACTCCACCTCAAAAACGAAACAAAAACAAAAGTATTAACCATAATTTCATATATAATTTTAATATAATTATTAATTAATATTATAGCTATACATTATTAGCTATAATTTTTCTAAAAAACATAAAACAACAAGCATTGGAGAGGAAGGAACATTGCTTGGAGGAATGTAACACGGAGTTCACAACCAGCCTGGACAACATAGTGAAACCGCATCTCTATTTTTAAAATAAGGAATGTAGCCGGGCGTGGTGGCGGGGGACTGTAGTCCCAGCTACTCAGGAGGGTGAGGCAGGAGAATGGCGTGAACCCGGGAGGCGGAGCTTGCAAAGAGCCGAGATCGCGCCACTGCACTCCAGCCTCGGCGACAGAGTGAGACTCTGTATCAGAAAAAAAATAAATAAAAATAAGGAATGTAAAATGGTGCAGCCACTATGAAAACAGTTTGGTGGTTCCTCAAAAACCTAAACGTAAGGCTGGGTGGGGTGGCTCATGCCTGTAATCCCGTCCTTTGAGAGGCCAAGGCAGGCAGATCACTTGAGGCCAGGAGCTGGAGACCAGACTGGCCAACATGATGAAACTGCGTTCCCACTAAACATAGAAAAATTAGCGGGGACTAGTGGCGCACGCCTGTAGTCCCAGCTATTCGGGATGCTGAAGCAGGAGAATCGCTTGAACCCGGGAGGCGGCAGCTGCGGTGAGCTGAGATCGCGTCATTGCACTCCAGCCTGGGCAACAGAGCAAGACTCCATATCAAAAAAAAAAAAAAAAAGGGTAAGCATAGAATTAGCACATGACCCAACAATTCCACTCCTAGGAATATCCTCGAAAGAACTGACAATGTTCACTGCAGCATTATTCACAATAGCCAAAGGGTGGAAACTGTCCAAGTGTTCAACAAATAAACAAAATGTGGTATATCCTACAATAGAGTATTACTCAGCCATAAAAGGAATGAGATTCTGATACATGCTACAACATGGATGAACCCTGAAAACATTATGCTAAGTAAAATACGCCAGACACAAATGGACAAATTTTTAAGATTCTGCATATATGAAATATCTAGAACAGGCAAATTTATGGAGACAGAAAGTATAGAAACTTTCAGCTGGGCATACAAGATTCTCCATGATTTAAATCTACTTTTGGTCTTTTCTCACATTTTCTCACTCTATGAATCCTGGTTCCAACTAATTTGATATGTATTTTGAACATGTTCCATACTCATGCTATTTCTTCTTTTCAGTCCTCCTCCCCTTCCCCTTTCTACTGATTAAAATCTTTATCCTTCAAAACATAATGTAGGTTAAATTGTGGAAAAAAAAAATTAAAAATCTTCAGCCAGGCGCTGTAGCTCATTTGGGAGGCTGAGGCGGGTGGATCACGAGGTCAGGAGTTCAAGACCAGTCTGGCCAAGATGGTGAAACCCCGTGTCTACTAAAAATACAAAAATTAGCTGGGCGTGGTGGTGGACACCTGTAATCCCAGCGACTCGAGAGGCTGAGGCAGGAGAATCACTTGAACCCGGGAGGCGGAGGTTGCAGCGAGCCAATATTGTGCCACCGCACTCTAGCCCGGGCGACAGAGCGAGACTCCGTCTTAAAAAAAAAAAAAATCTTCTTCGTCCTCAAAAGTCTAGTCAAAAATTCACCTACTGTGCAAAGCCTTTCTTGACCTCTAGATCCCCACTATCACAGCCAACTAGATGCAAATTCATCCAACTAACCTCCACAGCACTTGTTTTCACTTCTCTTACACTTTCTTTCTTGTGTTCTGCATATAATAATCTGTGCATTTGTCTAATCCTAATCCTGTCACCCCACCCGGGTTACAAATTCTACCAAAACATGACTATGTTTATACTGCGTTCATCTTTGTATCATCTGCTGTACCTGTACGGTCAAACAGTGAACATTTAATCAGTAACTACTAAAACTAAACAAAAATCTAAAGCAAAAAAAGATTTGGAATCTACACGAGAAAATTCCTACTGACAAACACAATTCCAAAATGTAAAGAATATTTTTCTTTTTTTTTTTTTTTTTTTTGAGACAGTCTCACTCTGTTC
>NW_012101654.1:3985857-3995471 GCF_000951045.1 Mandrillus leucophaeus | reverse complement strand
CTCCTGTAATCTCAGCTACTCAGGAGGCTGAGGCAGGAGAATCACTTGAACCCGGGAGGCAGAGGTTGCAGTGAGCTGAGATCATGCCACTGCACTCCAGTATGGGTAACAGAGCAAGACTCTGTCTCAAAAAAAAAACATCGACCATAACCTCTAAATATGAACATTAAAACATATCCCTTTGAATACAAAGCTGACACAATTAGTTTTTTCTAATGTCAAGAAACACAGCCTTGGTGACACGGTGAAACCCTATCTCTACAAAAATTAGAAAAATTAGCTGGGCATGATGGCGCACCTGTAGTCCCAGCTACTTGGAGGCCAAGGTGGGAGGATCACTTGAGCTTGGGAGACAGAGGTTGCAGTGAGCTGAGATCGTGCTACTGCACTCCAGCCTGGGTGACAGAGTGAGACCCTGTCTCCAAGAAAAAACAAAACAAAACAAAAAACAAAAACACTCACTATCGGACAAGAAGTTATTGTCAAAAAAAGAACAAAAAAACCAAACCACTCAACAGGAGACTGAGATAACCCATTGTACTGTAATTACAACTCTATAGAGAGTGACAGTGTGCATGTGTAGTTCCTGCTACTTGGAGGCTGAGGCAGGAGGATGGTTCAGCCCAGGAGATTGAGGCTGCAGTGAGCAGTGATGGTGCCACTGCACTCCAACCTGGGTAACAACATGAGACCCAGTCTCAAAAAAAATTCATCCCCATTCTTTTCCATGAACTTAATCCCCAAACTGATCATTGGGCCAATTACCAAACAGCTTTCAAGAGGACAAGAAATAAGTAATCCTGGAAATGAGTGAAAATTCAAAATCTGCACTCCATTCTCATTCTCTCCTCAGTACTTATATTCAATAAACAGTCCAAGCTTTCTTAGAATTCTCTTCCTAATCCGATCGCCTGTCACTGGAGAGAGCCTCTGAAATGTACACCCCCTCCATCTAGTTTCCCACCCAGCCATCACCAACCTCCCCCTCCACCCACCAAACCATTCTCCACACAATACTCCACAAAAGCCAAACTGACCATGTTTTATTACCATACTTTAAAACCTCCATTGTTTACCAAATAACTTACAGGATAAAGTATAACACTCTTAAAATAGTTAACTTGGTTGTAAGTGCCAATCATATTCAAATCTTTACCATATACTAAACACCTCCACGCTTTTGCATATACTTTCCCCTATATATGGAACGTCCTTCTCCCACTTACCGTTTAAGACCAATCTCATGTCACCTCCTCTGCATGAAACACTTCCCCAAATCCCAAAATGTATTTACTCCTTCCTATGTGCTCCCAAAGCACTTTCCACTAGCCATTTTAACACGTATCATAATGTGTTATATTTACTTAATTACAGGAGGCAGCAGAGAGTAGTGGCTAACAAGAGATGCTTTGGCATAAGACAGAATTGAGTCCAATATACAATCTTCCACCTGGTAGCTATATGACTTTAGGAAAGTTGGTAACCTCCTCTAGGACGCAGTTTTCTCATGAATAAAATGAGGTAATACGTCAATCCAGCTCAAAGTGCTACCGTGAGTGCATTCCACACTACCCACCTTCAGGCTAGCACTCACTCACTGAACAGCAGCAGAGCTGAGTCTAGATGAGGAAAACCATGGTTATCTATCTCGGACTGAAGGCGGAAGTGGGTTTTCCTCCTCCAAGGAGGGACTATGTCTAAAGTTATCCCCACAGAGAGGATTCCGGGAGGACAGTGGAGTAAGAAACACCAGGAATCCATCTCCCTATCTAGACAACACTTCACTGGCAGAATCTGTCTTACAAAAACTATTTTGCAACTCTGGAGTCTACTGAAGGCTTGCAAGTTTCAGGGAAAGGCTTGGAGGGTAAATTATGAAGACTTTTGGTCAATTTTAGTTCCTTGGTTTGTACCTCCATGTTGGGGCTCAGTGATACCCGAAATATGGCATTTTGACATGCTGAATGAACAAGCCTCAAGGTCTGACTTTCCTCCCTGCCCTCCTGATACCCCCACCATATCCCAAAGCCTTCATCTGCCTAAGATCCAGACCCACCAAAATGAGTAACTTCTTTTCTTCTCCTCCTGTAGGACCAAGAAGGTAACCACACCTAAACAGACCCTTCACAAGATAATGTACAAGTTCATCTCTGTTCTCTGATCCATTCTCCCTAGCAATCCTATCAACAGAATTCCTCTTCTCCCCCTTCCCATAACCTGTTTCACCAGGATGGTATATAAGCTTCTGAACTACATTGGAGTGTGGGGAATCACTTTGTGGTTCGCCCCATGTACACATCAAATACATTTGTATGTCTTTCCTCCAATTAATCTGCCTTGTCTGAGTTGATTTTTCAGCAAATCTTCAGAGGGCAAAAGGGAAGTTTCCCTTGGTCCCTACATCCACACTTTGTTTTCTAAATAATAAACTAATGCATTTAAAAGAATTATGAGTTTATGCTTTGGGGCACACAATGTACAAAGATGTAACTATGTGAAATCAAACCCTGAAAGAGGTGGGGATGGAGCTATAAAGGAGCAGAGTTTTTATATGTCAAAGTTAAACTGGTATAAATTGAAATTACAATATTTAGGATGTTTAATGTAATCCCCATGGTAACCACACAAAAACTACAGAATATACTCAAAAGAAAATGAGACGTGAGCAGTGGATCACGCATGTAATCCCAGCACTCTGAGAGGCTGAGACGTAGATCGCTTGAGCCCAGGAGTTCGAGGCAAGCTTGAGCAACATGGCAAAACCCAGTCTCTATTTACAAATAAAATAAAAATAAGAAAATGCAAAGAAATATAAACATTTTACTAAAAAAAAAATCAGCTAAACAAAAAAATAGTAATGCAGGAAATAAGGAACAAAAGGCTATATGCCTATACAAAACAAATAGCAAAATGACAGAGGTCCTTCTTTTTATTGTATGTGACAGGGTCTCCCGTCATCCAGGTTGGAGTGCAGTGACATGATCATAGCTCACTGCAGCCTCAATTTCCTGGGCTCAAGTGATCCTCCTGCTTCAGCCTCCTGAGTAGCTAGGACTAAAGGTGCGCGCCACCATGCCTGGCTAATATTTTTTTTATTGTTTGTAGGAACACGGTCTCATTATGTTGCCCAGGCTGGTTCAAACTCCTGGACTCAAGTGATCTTCCCATTTCAGCTTCCCAAAGTGCTGGGATTACAGGAATGAAACACTGCACCTGGCCCTCCTTCCTTAACAGTAATTACTTTAAATGTAAATAGTTAAATGTTCCTATTAAAAGACAGACCTGGCAGAATGGATTAAGAGCACCTGATCCAACTACGTCCATTTACAAGAGACTCACTTTAGATCCAAAGACACAAACAGATTGAAGGTGAAAGGATGGAAAAAATATTCCACGCAAACAGTAACCAAAAGAGAGCAGGGTGGTGACTATAGTATTAGACAAAATAGACTTTAAAACAAAAAAGATTACAAGAGAAAAAAGACATTACATATTAGTAAGAGGTTCAATACAGCAAGAAGATATAACATTTATAAACATTTATGTACCTAATGCCCATCAAAATGTACAATGCAAAAACCAACAAAAACAGATAGTGCTACAATAACAGTTTCAGACTTCAATACACCCTCCATCCCCAATAATGAATAGAACAACCAAAAAGAAGGTAAGGAAATAGAGGACTTAATAACACAAATCAACTAGATCTAACAGACATATATAACACTCACTACCCAACAGCAGCAGCACTCACATCATTCTGCAGTGCCCATGGGACATTTTGCAGGACAGACTATATGTTAAGCCAAAAATTAAGTCTCAGTATATTTTAAAAGATAACTATCATACAAAGTATCTTCTCTGACCATAACAGACAAGTATGACCAATACGGATGAGTACACTGAGATACACAGAAGTTAAAGCAGTAACCAATACAGATGAGTATAATGAAACACACGGAAGTTAAATAACTTACAATAGGCCGTAGAGCCAGGTTTCAAAACCAGGCAATTTTGAAAAAGTAAGGTCAGAGTAAGGTTAAATAAGTTTTGAAAAGGGAAGATCAAGCCCCAAAAGTAAGATCAAGGAGTCAAAACAAAAACTTTTTTCAAAAACTTTTTTGAAATTATATATTTTATCTCAATTGAAAAGGAATTCTTTCCATAACCTATGGAAAGAATAAAAGCATGCTTTTGATTATTTAAAATTCTAATAATTACAAGCAATCAGTTATTTTCTAATCAAAATACCAATAAAAGCCTAATGATATACAATGTTTAAAGTCATAACTCTTCTATTGTAAATCAAAAAAGTAGTAAACAAAATTATGCACATAAGAATAATGGTTGGATTGAAATTCCACGTAAACATTAAGAATACTTGTTATTTTAAAAGCACTAAGCGAGACAAACATTAACAATTACTAAGAAAGCACATAGTGGGCAGTGCACACAAAAGGTATTGTTGGCAACACCAAAGATGGGTAGTGCTAAGGTAATTATGTGCAATTATTTCAAAATATTAAGGATATCCAAATTATATAAGACTCCAATCATGGCACAATGGTAAATACTCTGGAAGCCATTAATACACAACTATGATAAATTGATTGTAAACTTGTATCATTAAAGTTGTTTGACAAAAATATCTGGCTTTTAACTCCCAGAACTTTACAGTACTGTTCTGTAAGTGCTTCTTAGCTATGTAAAACAAAAATGCTAACACATTAGTTTTTTGGATATTTTTGTTGTTGTTACCAAAGAGCACATACCAAAATATACTACCTCCCAAAATGACAACTACAGCAAAAGACCATTACTAAGGAAGCTCTCCTCCAAGCAGCACTTCTCAAACAGCTACAATTTAGACTCCTACAGGGATCTTTAAAAAATACCAATACATAGCACCCACTCCAGACCAAATAAATCAGAGTATCTGGGGATGGGTACAAGTGTTTTAAAAAGTTCCCGAAGTGATTCTAATGTGTAGCCAGGGTTAAGAATCACTGTGCCAAGGAAATCTAAGCCCTCTGTGGTATCATTTCATACAGAGCTTTTGTCCTTAATTGTCTGAAAAAGTATTCATTTTATTCAGCCAACTTGCAAACCAAGAGAGTAAAACAAACAGGACCCTTTAACTACTAAAAGGGGTGTTAATCAGAAGTACACTTAGCTAAACACATTAGGCAAAAATCAAGGCAAAAGGAGTCCATTAATGTTTTAGATAACAGATATGTTCAATTAACATGTCAAATATGCCAATAAACAAACTGCGGATTTTTCAAACCACAGACTTTACAAACTGTGAAATGGTGCTATGCTTTCTGGTGCATTCAAGAGCCCACTAATTCCAAAAGAGCCGTGCTGAAACAACTGTCAACCTTAAAAATTGAAAGTTCCAAATGTGTTGCAAAAAACACAAACAAAAAAACCGAAATAAAGATTACTTAAACTGGGCCGGGCGCAGTGGCTCATACCTGTAATCCCAGCACTTTGGGAGACTGAGGTGGGCAGATCACTTGAGGTCAGGGGTCGGAAACCAGCCTGGCCAACATGGTGAAACCTTGTCTCTACTAAAAATACAAAAATTAGCTGGGCATAGTAGCAGGCACCTGTAATCCCAGCTACTTGGGAGGCCAAGAGGGGAGAACTGCTTGAACCCGGGAGATGGAGGTTGCAGTGAGCCAAGATCATGCCACTGCATGTGAGCCTGGACGACAAAGTGAGACTTCATGCCAAAACAAACAAAAAAATTACTTAAACTGAACTTTAAGGTTGTATAACTGCCACAGCAAACCTTTTCATGCTCTCATGCACACGCTATCTCTGAAAATACTGTCAGAACTCTGAAATTCAAACACATGCCTACATTTTTGTATTTGGCTACTTAACTGTTTCACAGGGCAACTAAATAAATTAAGTCTCAAAAACAAGTATTAAAATATGCTGTTGCGGCCGGGGCACAGTGGCTCACACCTGTAATCCCAGCACTTCGGGAGGCTGAGGCAGGTGGATCAATTGAGGTCAGGAGTTCGAGACCAGTCTGGCCAACATGGTGAAACCCCATCTCCACTAAAAATACAAAAATACAAAAAAAGCCAGGCATGGTGGCTCACACCAGTTTTCCTAGCTACTCAGGAGGCTGAGGCATGAGAATCGTTTCAACACGGGAAACAGAGGTTGCAGTGAGCCGAGATCACGTCACTGCACTTCAGCCTGGGTGACAGAGAAAGGCTCCATCTCAAAAAATAAAAATACTTTTTTATATATATATAAACACATACATATATACATATACACATATATAGACACACACACACACACACACATATATATATATATGCTGTTGTGTTTCCCCAAAACAGTACTACAGGGTCCTCATCTTTTATTTAAAAACTTAAAGAACAAATGTGCTTCAGAATTTTTCAGATTTTAGAAAGATAACACAGCATTTATACCCAAACAGACCCTGTAAGGTCTAAAATAGCACCAATAACCAAATAAATTAATATTCCAAGAGCAGAATGTAACTATTTCCTAAGTGAGATAAGGATTATTAAGTAGCCTCCTGTCAGTACAAGTAAGCAAATTATTTTGCAAAAACTTCTGAAAAAACTTCCTTTTTCAGAGCTTTGAATGAAGCAGTAATTCAAGATTTCTCTTTGATATTCAAGATACGGCAACTGGGCTGCAGAAAAAAGTCACTATGATGAAAACATCCTTTTAATACAACTGTAATTCTACAGGAACAACTCAAGTTATTAGAGTCCAAGCGGTGCCCAATAATTTTCATAATGATTAGAATAGCATTTAAGTGTTCACCTTAATTTTCATAACACGATTTTGAGCAAGACCAAACAAATACATCAAAATATGCATACTGACTAAGGCAAGCCTGAAGCAGAGGGCCTGGTGTAAAACAGGGGCAAACTGACACCCATAATAGCTCACCTAACTTTCTATCTAGCAGTGTGGAAACCACACAGGGCTCTGAAGCTAAGTGATCAATGTTCTAATCCAAGCTTAACCATACAGGAAAATTACTTACATACTCTACCCCCAGTTTCTTTACCTGTAAATGGAGATAATAATAGAACCTACCTCACCGCATTTTTTTTTTTTTTTTTGGAGACAGAGTCTCACTTTGTTGCCCAGGTTGGAGTGTAGTGGCACGATCTCGGCTCATTACAACCTCCACCTCCCAGGTTCATGAAATTCTTCCTGCCTCAGCCTCCTGGGTAGCTGGGATTACAGGCGTCTGCCACCACGCCCAGCTAACTTTTTGTATTTTTGTAGAGATGGGGTTTTGCCACGTTGGCCAGGCTGGTCTTGAACTCCTGACCTTAGGTGATCCGCCCGCCTCAGCCTCCCAAAGTGTTGGGATTACAGGTGTGAGCCCCTGCGTCCAGCCAACCTCACTGCATTTTTAAGATTAAATAAAGTAAAAGTTGAACTCCATGATTTACAAATAGCATTAATCCCCTCCACCTAAACTACTACCACTTTTTCAAAGACACTTACATACTGAAGGGGGTCAAGTATGACTTGTTGGCAGGGCGTGGTGGCTCACACCTGTAGTCCCAGCACTTTGGGAGGCCGAGGAGGGCAGATCACTTGGTGTCAGGAGTTGGAGACCAGCCTGGTCAACAT
This sequence comes from Mandrillus leucophaeus, assembly GCF_000951045.1. Classification (NCBI taxonomy): domain Eukaryota; kingdom Metazoa; phylum Chordata; class Mammalia; order Primates; family Cercopithecidae; genus Mandrillus; species Mandrillus leucophaeus. Next base: position 3,987,821 of record NW_012101654.1, on the reverse strand, counting down.
GGTGAAACCCCATCTCTACTAAAAATACGAAAATAAGCCAGGCATGGATGCCTATAATCCCAGCTACTCAGGAGGCTGGGGCAGAACTGCTTGAACCCAGCAGGTGGAGGCTGCAAAGAGTGAAGATCGAGCCATTGCACTCCACCCTGGGCAACAGAGTGAGTCTCTGTCTCAAAAAAATAAATACATACATAAATACATAAATAAATAGTATGATTCGTCTATGAAATCAGGTGAATTTTATAATACAAAACTCACCATGAAAATATGACTTTCAAATTTCAAAAATCCGTCCTGACATGGTGGCTCAAGTCTGTAAGCCCAGCTAGTCAGGGGGCTTGAAGCGAGTTCAAGACCAGCCCGGGCAAATGAGACTCTCTCCACTTTGAAAAGAAAAACTTCAAAAATCCAATGTAGATTAAAAAATGATGGCTAATTTCTGAAATCAGGGCCCGTTCTCAAAACATTTTTTATACCTTTGCTCTGCCTGATCAAAACACATTCTAGCCAAAACCACCGACTACTCTCCCAATATCTTTTTGTCTCCTACACTACCAATTGCACACATAATGGTTGTTAGGTGAAAATAAAACTACTGAAAAGTGAACCCTTTTAACTTGAAATACAACAACGACAAGAATGACCTAGGTTTTGCAGACAAGAATAAGTCAATACAGTATTAAGACTTCACTTATACACAACCACTGTCCAAAGAACCTACCCAATATTTTTTTTCCTTTTTCAACATCGAGGAAGAACCTACACAATTTAAATGCACTTAGGAAATAAGGCACAACAGTCCAAAATCCAAATTTCATAAACTACCCATTGAGTAAGAAAAGTATTAAGACTGGTAACTGTGCACAGAGTTTTGCATCTAATGGATTTTTTAACTTACTGTCAAAGGTGCAAAATGATGGAATCCTTTACTATTTATCCTAAATTTATTTTAGTTCTATTCCAAGTCAAGAATGTTAGTTTCCTGCAGATCACAACGGGCGGGGGGGGAAAAAGAATGTTACAGGGCATTGAATCCATTCAGCATAACAAGTTCTGAGCTGATTCAATGCTTCACTGTTAACAACTTCCCCGAAGTAGAATATGTAACCTGGACAACATAGACCTCCAGCACACCCAGTTGAAGAGAAGATATTTAAGCAAGTTAGCACAGCTCTTGTGAAACAGAAAGCCTTCCCTAAGTTGTTAATACTCAAAACCTACTCCTTACTGTTAACACTACCATAAATAACCCATTAGGCCCTCGCAGTTACATCAGCTTTAAGAATATCATCTGCCATATGTCCTAGTAGAGTGCAACAAATGGATGCAAACATTACCCAAACATAAAGTGAAATATGAAAAGAATCTGTTATTCTGTGCTTTAATTCGATGTTGTTTAATGTGAAAAGACTTAGAACCAAAAGCAAATCGACCCACTACCTCAAAATTCCCTATAAGATTAATTAAACGAGACTTAACCCTTCATACTTGCACTTTTTCCGTCACAAACAGGAAACTCCAAAGAAAAGGAAATAGAAAAAATCCTATTTTTGCTAAGAGGAATAACAGCATTGCTTCCAACCCCCACAGTGAGTGAACAAATGAAAAAGCAACGGGAGGAAGTGACGGGGGTAGGCGGTGGAGAGCTCAGTCGGAGTCCTAAGCGTGCCACCCGGCTCAGAGATGCCTCAAAACATCTGTTAAGAGCAGCTGCAACAGGGAAACAGGAGTCGGGGGAGGAGGGCCGCGAACTGGAGGGACTGAGAGTTGTGCCCGCACCTTCAGTTTCTTCCCTGGCCAACTCTTTGCTCACCTCCCAAGTCCCCATCCTCCCCATCCCATCTCGCTTCCTCCATAAAGAAAAATCCCCAATAAAAGCAGAGGCAGAGAAGACAAAGAGGCAGGAGGAGACTGCAAGGAGCGTCCACAACAATGGAGAAGATGGAGCGAGCGAAACTCCTGAG
>NW_012101654.1:3985022-3985527 GCF_000951045.1 Mandrillus leucophaeus | reverse complement strand
GCCGTCGCCGCCGCCGTCGCCAGCTCTCGCGAGAGGAGATAGTTCCCGCCCCGCTCAGTTTTCCCTCCCCCTGCCTGTCCCCAGCAAGCTAGCTAAGGAAGACGTGGCGAGCGCAACGGTGGAAGTCGGCGAGGTCTCGCCCTTAGCCCCGCCCCAACGTCAAAGCCCCGCCCCCTAACTCCTCCCCTAGGACCCCGCCCCTAACCCCTCCGCCTTCCTCCACCGCTCAGTTCCCAGCGCCCCACGCCGGATCCCGGGCGTCGGCTTGTGGGATCCCAGTGAAGGCTTCCCGCCCGAGCAGCGGCCGCGGGCGGTTCACTTGGCTGCGACTGGGGTCCCAGATATTCAGAGAAGAGCTGAGGCTTAGCCTGTCCTGCCCTCTCGATTAATTGCCCTGGTTGATCATGTTTCCTTGGGTTCTGGATCTTCTCCTCCAGCCCCCATATTTTGGATGACAAATGTCATTTAGAATAAGGGGTGGGAGGCCGGGAGCAGTGGCTCACAC
>NW_012101654.1:3977798-3980318 GCF_000951045.1 Mandrillus leucophaeus | reverse complement strand
TGAGATCGCTCTTCACTGGGTGACAGATTGGAATCTACGCTGTGCTCATTTTGCAGATGAAAATTTCCCCAGTCCCCTACAGATGGTTCCCTGTAAGCTGAGACCTTGATTGCTTTGTGTCATTTAATCATCAGTAAACCCCATGGAATAAAGCAAAATATGTCCGCTCTGCAAATGAGAAAATTGAGGCTCAGAGAGACTGCCCAAGGTCCCTCACAGTAAGAGAATGTCTGAGGAATCAAACCCGTATCATTTTGACGCCACAAACCCTCCTTCGCCCAGGACCTTAACATTTCCTGACTGTGGCTGGCACTTTTTCCGCAGGCTGTGAACAGGAACCTGCATTTCAGGGAAGGACGGTGTTGGTAGCAGTCGCTCTCGGGGGGCTCTCCCTCCCCTGGCTGTGGGACCCTAGAGGCTGGTGTCTGCTGAGCTGGGAACTGGGCTTCTGCCTGGATCTTGGAATGACCCCACCCACGGTCCAGCGGCAGCTGTGGTTGGGGTCTGTCCCAGAATCCATTGACCCTCCCTGGGTTTAAAGGATAGCCCACCTGGTTGTAGAGATTGAAAGGACTAATTGCGAAAATGCTTTTTGAAGGAGAAAGTGTGTAATATGCAAATACCAAATATTACCCTATATTTTAAAGACTCATTTTAATACTTTATAGTCTGTTAACTAAATGCATCATAATATTCCTTCCATTGTTGGAGCAAAAATCTGGTTGCTCATTGTCTTTTATTTCATGTCTTCAAAACTAGTATCTATCGTAATCAGTAATGCTTTCCTTCATAATAGATTGTGTTCATATGTATTCTCTCTTCCCTTCAAATTTCCTATCTACTCACTTTGAAAGGAAATTTCTGAAATTCATTTCTATGCATTTCCCCCCTCACTTTTTTTCTGCACAAAGTTTCAAAACTATATTATAGGTGAAAAAATAAAACCAAGAAATGAAGGGAAGGTTGGACTGTGAAATCAACATAGTATTGTGATCTCCCAACGCTGATAGACCCAGAGTGAACAATTTGCCTTGCTGCAGAAAATTAGTGACAGACTTGTCTCAGCTGAAGTGAGTAGGATCCTGAAGTTCCTTTTGTTTGTTGAATATGTTTTAAGTCTTCCTGGGTTTTAATACTGTTGAACTGTTTTTTTTATTATTACTCCTATTATGTTTTACTCCGCATTTGTGTAAAGATAATACATCAGTTTTGTAACCTTGTAGCAATATAAGTTATGGATGATAAATACTCCGCTTCTTTCTGCAGAAATAATATTTTCACTGCAACTTTGGAGTCGTGCCTAAAAGTGGCTTGAACCAAATTGAAATAAGAATTTGAAAAAACCCCAGACCAATCTAAAATGTTATCTTTTTAAACCAAAGCATGTTTAAGATTTGAAAATGTACCCTCTATTTTCAAAAATATACATATAATTTACCCTAGAACTTAAAATTCCTGAACATAGATAACCTCAGACCACCCAAATATTCTCCAAAGCAAATGTTAATCATATCTTTAAATAATTTCATTGCAATTTGTGATTCACACTTTTTTTTTTTTTTTTTTTTTTTTTGAGACAGGATCTCATTCTGTTGCCCAGGCTGCAGTGCAGTGGCCCATTCTTGACTCACTGCAGCCTCTTCCTCCAGGTTCAAGTGATTCTCGTGCCTCAGCCTCCCGAGTAGCTGGGACTGCAGGCGTGCACCACCACACCCGGCTGTTTTGCATTTTTAGTAGAGACAGGGTTTCAGCAAGTTGACAGGGTTTCACCAGCCTCCCAAGTCACTTCTGACCTCATGTGATCCGCCCACCTCGGCCTGGCAAAGTGCTGGGATTACAGGTGTTAGCCACCATGCCCAGCAGATATTTTTAACCCAATAAAATTGTTTCAAGAAATTATTTTAGTGATATTTAATAAAAGTAAATTAATATGGCCGGGCGCCATGGATCACATTGAAGACCAATCTGGCCAACATGGTGAAACCCCATCTCTACTAAAAATACAAAAATTAGCTGGGCATGGTGGTGGGCCCCTGTAATCCCAGCTACTCGGAAGGCTGAGGCAGGAGAATCACTTGAACCCGAGAGGCAGAGGTTGCAATGAGCCAAGATCACGCCACTGCACTACCGCCTGGGTGACAGAGCAAGACTCCATCTCAAAAAAAAAAAAAGAATGTGGAAGAAGCAAAGCTACAGACATAACTTGTCTTTAGTCTAACAGCATATATTAAAAGGCATTTAGGCCTGTAATCCCAGGACTTTGGGAAGCCAAGGCGGGTAGATCATTTCAGGCCAGGAGTTAAAGATCAGCCTGGCCAACATGGTGAAACTCCGTCTCTACTAAAAATACAAAAATTAGCGTGGTGGCGGGCACCTGTAATCCCAGCTACTCCGGAGGCTGAGACAGAAGAATCACTTGAACCCAGGAGGCGAAGTTTGCAGTGAGCTAACATCGTGCCACTGTACTCCAGCCTGGGTGACACAGCGAGACCATGTCTCGGAAAAAAAAAAAAAAAAAAA
>NW_012101654.1:3961800-3977403 GCF_000951045.1 Mandrillus leucophaeus | reverse complement strand
TGCCATGGCGTGATCTCAGCTCACTGCAACCTCCGCCTCCTGGGTTCAAGCAATTCTCCTGCCTCAGCCTCCCGAGTAGCTGGGATTACAGGTGCCCGCCACCATGCCCAGTTAATTTTTTGTATTTTTTAGTAGAAACAGGGTTTCACCATGCTGGCCAGGCTGTTGTCAAACTCCTGACCTCAAGTGATCCATCCGCCTCAGCCTCCCAAAGTGCTGGGATTACAGGCATGAGCCGTCGCTCCTGGCCAGTCATCCTTATACTACATTTTTGACTTAAATTTATACATACTAAAGTATATTTCTGTAGCCATAATCAGCATTATTTAATTATCTGCTGGTGGAGTTAGCTGCAAAGAAACTGGAAGGAACCAAATTATGATTAAATAAGGGCAGGCAGTTACTTTCAGTCTTTTTCCCTTTCCCCCATGCTGCAGTAGACCATAACCTTTACTGCCAAAGCCTAGAAAATTATCTTTAATGTTAAACGCGAGTTTTAATGTAATCTTTAATGTTATACCAGAGATTTTTTTCATTAAGAGGCTAAATCTCTTTTGATACAAAGTAACCAATCCTGCTTATGACAACATCAAAAAAGTAATGTTTGTACAACACTTATGATTTACAAAAATCTTCCAAAACATTATTCCAATTGAAATTTCAAATCATGACCATATGTTGGAACTTTGACTAGGTAAAAGATATTAAATCATTGTAATCCTTTCATTTCCTGACCCAGTAAGGCCCTTCAGACCCAACAAAACCACAATCTCCTATCTGGACAAAATGTAAAGAGAGGCATGAGTTGGAAAAACAGCAAAACTAGTTTAAGGTCAACCCTGAAACCATGAAAACAATTCTAAAAGAGGAATTGAGGGCTGTGGTTTTCCTTTGGTATTGGAAGCAGGTTTGTATTTTGACTTCTTTCTATGAGTATGTTGGACTTTTTAATGTTGTGTGATTTTTGTTTATTTTGGTTTTTGTTGTTGTGGGGTTTTTTGGTGGAGACAGTGCCTCGCTATGTTCCCCAGGCTGGTCTTGAATTCCTGTACTCAAGCCATCCTCTTGCCTTGACCTCCCAAAGTGCTGGGATTGCAGGCTCAAGCACTGTACCCAACCTATTGTTCTTTTTCTATCCCTGCTTTTGTGATTATAAAGCTGAGAATTTTTTGCACTAAAGGCAGTTGTCAAAGATACATCAACAAACTCAGGTCATTCCTTTATGAATTAATTTTACACATTACTAGTTGCTATAGTTTGAATGTGTCCGCTCCAAAATTCAGATGCTGAAACTTAATTGCCAATGCCATACTATTAAAAGGTGGGGCCTTTAAGAGGTGATTAGGCCATGAGGATCCTCCCTCATAAATGGGATTAAGGTCCTTAGAAAAGAAACTTCATGAAGTGTTAGTGTTTGACTGTCTTGCCCTTCTTCTCATGCCATGAAGATACAGCAGTCCTCCCCTCTGGAAGATGCAGCAACAAGGCACATCTTGGAAGCAGAGACCATGCCCATCACTAGACACTGAACCTGCCGGTGCCTTGATCTTGGACTTCCCAGACTCCAGAACTGTGAGAAATAAATTTTGGTTCTTTGTAAATTATTCACTGTCCAGTATTTTGGTATAGCAGCACAAACAGACTAAAATGCCTACATATATCAAGGGCTTAATGAAAAAATAATGATTGACACTACATGTTATGCCATAAAATAGCACTTACTGAAATTTCCCACCCAGATCAAAATATAACTTGGGAGAGTGGTCATAAATAAAAGGAATAATTCACTCTAGGAATTTCAAAGGTATATATTTGAGTAAGAAGAAAGAAAACTCTCAAAAAGGATTAAAACAAGCTTCAGGGAAGATACCAATTATCTTGTGTCAATCATTTTGTTGAAAAATACTGTGGGTCTTAAAGCTTATAAAATTAGAGGTCTCTTATCAAGGAAAAGAATGTATCTGCGGGACCAGGTATGAAAGAAAAAAGGAATATAAATTATGATTTTAAAATTAGATACAAAAGTTAATATTTGAGGGAGAAAAAAGTTAATATGTATTTCTAATATATTCTAACTGCTATCAAAGCTCATCTTCTACAAACAGAAGAATTCTTATAAATTATATTTTGCATGATTTCTATTTTTTAAAATGTGAGACACTTGTTATTGTATACACTGCATATTTGTTATCTGAAAGAGGTCCCATTCCAGACCCTGAGACAGGGTTCTTGGACTTCTTCCAAGAAAGAATTCAAGGCAATTCCACAGAGTGAAATGAAAGCAAGTTTATTAAAGATATAAAGAAACAAAAGAATGGCCACTCCATAGTCAGAGCAGTGGCATGGACTGCTTGACTGAGTATACTTACGGTTATTTCTTGATTATATGCTAAACAAAGGGTGGCTTATTCATGAGTTTTTCGGGATTAGGGTGGGGAGTTCCTAGAACTGAAGAGTCCTCCCCTTTTTAGACCATATAGGGTAACTTCCTGACATTGCCATTTCATTTGTAAATGGTCATGGCACAGGTGGGAGTGTCTTTTAGCATGCTAATATATTATAATTAGCATGTAATGAGTAGTGAGGACAACCATAAATCACTTTCATTGCCATCTTGGTTTTGTTGGGTTTGGCAGGCTTCTTTACCGCTCCCGTTTTATTATCGGGGTCTTTGTCACCTGTATCTTGTCGACCTATCTCATCCCCTGACTAAGAATGCCTAATCTCCTGGGAATGCAGCCCAGCAGGTCTCAGCCTCATTTTACTCACCCCCTGTTCAAGATGGAGTCGCTTTGGTTTGAATGCCTCTGACATATTGAGTACGTTTCTATTTGACTAAACCTCGATCAAGAGAACCAAATCCTTAGCTTATAATTTTAGTATGTGATAAGTGGAAGAATTTTCAGAGTAGTTTTTGACTCAGTACATTTCAAACAACCTTTCTCCTCCACAGCCTACATACTTCAGGTGCCAGGCCCCATGGGATATATTCATATTGTGAATCAAGGTGTATCATACTTTCATGTTGAGACAGCCAGGTGGGAGGGGGTCCCTGGCAAAACTCCAACCAGCCTGCACTGGGAGTGTGCACTGGGGTGGAGCTGCAGAAGCCTGGCCCCTCCTCTTCCTGTGTGGAATCTGGGATTCAAACGGGAGGCGGGAAACACACCAGCAGGGACTCTGGCTTTGTGGAGGATCCCTGTTCCCCCTTTTTGTTCCTTTTCAACCAATAAAATCCTGCCTTACTCACCCTTCAAACCGCGGGCAAGCCTAACTATGTGGCTGTGGGACAAGAACCCTGTCTTTAGCTTAACTAAGGAAAAGTCCTGCAACAATGTTACAAAGCTAGATGAGTTTGCCTCATGGGGGAAGAAGTATTCCTGGAAGTGGCAACAACTATACATGAAAGTAACTGTAAACAACTTAAAGATAGCCCCCTAACTCCACAGGACTGTGTAGCTGGAGTCAGGACAGCATTCTCAGCTCTGAAGGCTAACATAAGATTAGGACAGAATTGGCCGGGTGCGGTGGCTCATGTCTGTAATCCCAACACTTTGGGAGGCCAAAGTGGGTGGATCACAAAGTTAGGGGTTTGAGAACAGCCTGGCTAATATGGTGAAACCCTGTCTCTACTAAAAATACAAAAATTAGCCGGACGTGGTGGCGCACACCTGTAATCCCAGCTACTCGGGGGGGCAGAGGCAGGAGAATTGCTTGAACCCAGGAGGCAGAGGTTGCAGTGAGCCAAGATCACGCCACTGCACTCCAGCCTGGGTGACAGAGCAAGACTCCATCTCGAAAAAAAAGATTAGCACAGACTCATCAGAGTAACTGCCCTAAAGCTGTTTGATAACTAGCCAAGAGGTTTCAGCATCAACGGGCATTTCCGGTCCACCAAAAGCACACTGGTAACATTAATGTGGTGAGCACATCTCTGCCAACACTGACAAATCAGATAGGAGGAAGGAAACTTTGACCTACAGATTGACTAGTTTCAGCCCTCATTTTAATTTCTGATTCACTGGACAAGCTGGCAAAAGACCATAGTGTTAAATAAATGAATAAACTTGCCCTACAGGTTAAATTGTTGTCTTGCATTCATGGCTAGTGAGACAATGGATAGACCTATATGCCCACAACCCTTACAGCAACCAGTTCAGGGAGCCAACCCACAGCCTCTACAGCAGCTGGCCTAGAACATCAGGATGTGATCAATGACTACCAGCTTCCCAATTTTTTACCCCACTTCCAAATCAGGATCAGCCAGCCAAACACACATAAACTAATCACATAGGATGCCTTGCTTCTAGTTAGCCTGCCTCCAATTTCCCCATGCCAACAACCTACAATCTAAGCATACCTGAAACCTTCCTTTTTTTTCACTCTAAAGCTTCCCCACTCCCCTGCCTGGTTCTGAGTCTCTGCCAAACACAAGGAACGGTGGCAGAATCCATTGCTATAGCAAGCACTGAATAAACAGCATCTGTTTGTTCTCATTGAGGTGGTCTTGCTTTATTTCTAGGTAGATAAATGCTAAATGAATTACTCTTAACAGTTGTTAAGTATAGTATTACACACATATTAGTAGTTTTGCATAGATGTCTTAATGTCCTGCCAAGTACCTGCATCTCCTGTCACTAAATCCCAGACACTCAGGGGAAAAAAGGAGACAACAACCAACCAACCAAAGCTCACTGCTTGAATCTGAGTCAGGACCATAGCAGTAAAGAGCCTGATTGATTGATTGATTGATTGGGACAGAGTCTTGCTCTATTGTCCAGGCTGGAGTGCAGTGGCACAATCTTGGCTCACTGCAACCTCCACCTCCTGGGTTCAAGCGATTCTCCTGCCTCAGCCTCCTGAGTAGCTAGGACTACAGGTGCCCACCACCACACCCAGCTAATTTATGTTTTGTTTGTTTGTTTTTTGAGATGGAGTCTTGCTCTGTTGCCCAGGCGGGAGTGCAGTGGTGCAATTTCGGCTCACCACAACCTCCGCCTCCCGGTTCAAGCAATTATCCTGCCTCAACCTCCCAAGTAGCTGGGATTACAGGTGTGCACCATCATGCCTGGCTAATTTTTGTATTTTTAGTAGAGACAGGGTTGACCAAGCTGATCTCGAACATCTGACCTCAAGTGATCCGCCTTCCTTGGTCTCCTAAAGTGCTGGGATTACAGGCATAAGCCATTGTCCCCAGTCTCAAACTTGTTTTTGACCATTATTCATAATAAATATATTTTACATTATGACTCAATGTATTACTGAAAAAAAATCATGTGCAAACTACTGTGATTTTTTTCTTATTCTATATATTTATTTATATAAAATATAAATAAATTATACATATTACTATATAAAATGCTTTTTTAAATAAATAAGCAACTACAGTCCAGAACTTTTCTGCAGGTGCATTGGGGAACTTGGTCATAAAATGTAGCTAAGATCACCTTAGTGTGTTCTTGAACATTCTTTGTATTATCAGGTGGAAAGCTTTTCATTTAAGAAATTCCTCTGGTGCAGTAGTTCTCCGATTTAGCAGCCTGACAATCACCTGAAAGGCTTGTTAAAACACAGATTGTTAAGCCCCGAGCCAGAGTTTCTGATTCAGGCCCTCAGGGTCAAGTTTTGTAGTTCTACCAAGTTCCCAGGTGATACTGATGCTCCTGGTCTGGAAACCACACTGCTCTAGGGAATCATTTCTGTGAATCAAATAATCCTTTGCACAGTGAATAATCACTTCCTAACTTATTTGTTGGTCATATGTCAAGTTCACTGAAGCAAAGTATATTGTACTGGCTGGATATGTGTGAATATAATTTTTTGAATGTACAGGAGGTCAAAAGTGAGGACTTCAAGGAGGCAGCCTGCTTCCTGGTTCCTTCCTCCAAGTTATTCTGGTGTTCCTTTTCAGAACTATTTAATCAATCATTCATTCATTTATTTAAATATTGAGACTATGTGCCAAGAGCCATGCTAGGTTCTAGAATACAGTCAGCCTGAGCGTTTGAAAAGAAAACATTGCCCTTAAGAAAGCTGTAGAATGATGCTGAGACCATTTTTTATCCTTTTAAAACCATTTAGTTTTTGATGGTGAGGATCAGGTGCTCTTCCAGAGACAGGAAGATGACAAAAGCAGGCAACTGCTGGCAAGTTTTCAGGCTACTAACCCACTGGTCTTTGAAAACGGTATTTCCCAAGCCTCCCTTTGAGAAGGAGCAGAGCACCTGGGTGCTTGATAAATGACAGCTGTCAGGCCATTGGTAATCCTGAGACAGTGAGCTGGGGATGAGGCCTGGTAGTTACGGTTTTAGCAAGTACTTCAGATACTTATCAAAGGAGTATGGGAAACACTGTTTTAAACTATCTTCGGCCAGGCGCAGTGGCTCATGCCTGTAATCCCAGCGCTTTGGGAGGCCAAGGCAGGTGGATCACCTGAGGTCAGGAGTTTGAGACCAGCCTGGCCAACATGATGAATCCCTGTCTCTACTAAAAATATGAAAAATTAGCCAGGCGTGGTGGTGGATGCCTGTAATCCCAGCTACTCAGGAGGCTGAGGCAGGAGAATCACTTGAACCTGGAAGGTGGAGGTTGCAGTGAGCCGAGATCGCACTACTGCACTCCAGCCTAGGCAACAAGAGTGAAACTCCATCTCAAAATAAATACATAAATAAATAAATACATTAATAAAATAATCTTCAAATACAACATAGCCCCCAGAATTGTATTAACCAAAATGAGAAAGTATTCACAATAGTTCAGTGCTCCTCAAACTTTGCTTCATGTAAGAATTATTTAGGGAACTTAAAAACATTTCCAATGCCTAGCCCTATTCCCTATAGCAATTAAATCAAAATCTCCCCCAGGTGATTCCAATTGGCAGCCAAATTTTAGAACCAGCCCATAAAAGTTAAGCCTTTCTTCATATTGAAGCACCTTTCACAGTCTCTTCCCATTGAAACGGTCTCCTGTTACCATGACAACCTACATCCTGCTTAAGTGCTGGGGGCTTGTGTTGGGGAGGTGAGGATCTTGAGGGCTCTTGATCTATTGAGGCCAGCAGCCTGTCCTCTTTTGAAAGTTCTGTAAGGGATCAGGAATTGCCCCAAAGTTTTGTGGCTTCTGGGACTCTGCTCAAAGCTGTAGACCAGTGCCTCTCAAACTTTCATAGGTATATGAATCCCCTCGGAATCTTACTAGAATGAAGATTCTGATTCAGGACTGGTGTAGATTTTTTGCATTTCCAAGAAGCTACAAGTGATGCTTATGCTGCTGGACTATAAAGTACATTTTAAGTAGCAAAGTTATGCATCCTTCCTGAAAGCCAGTGTCAATTGATAAAAGCAGTAAGAGCATGTAGCAGTGACAAATATGCTAAGATAAAAGGGAATGGTGACTGTTATGTAGGCAGGATACTGTAAAGCCAATTGGGCCGGGCATGGTGGCTCACACCTGTAATCCCACCACTTTGGGAGGCCTAGGCAGGTGGGTCACCTGAGGTCAGGAGTTCGTAGACCAGCCCGGCCAACATGGCGAAACTCTGTCTCTACTAAAGATACAAAAATTAGCAGGGTGTGGTGGGACACCTGTAATCGCAGCTACTCAGGAGGCTGAGACAGGAGAATCACTTGAACCGGGAAACAGAGGTTGCAGGGAGTCAAGATGGCGCCATTGCACTCCAGCCTGGGCGACAAGAGTGAAACTGTCTCAAAAGAAAAGAGCATAAAAGACAATATTTGAGGAAACTAAAGTGGAAAGAACGGTAGACCAAACTGATGAGATAGATTTGAGATAGTCATAGTTACACTAAAGAGTGGGTAAAACAATACTGAAAGATACGGTAGAAGGGTAGATAAAGGAAAGCAGAGTAGCAGAGAAGAGCCTGGGCTTCCAAATCAGTTTAAATTCAAAACCTGGCTCTGCCGCTTACTGCCTATGTGACTTCAGCAGATGACTTAATGTATCTGTAAAACGGGAATAGCTTTCCTACTAGTTTTGTACCTTTGGAAATGGGTTAACATGAAAGGTGCCCAGCCCGGGCTTCTAAGAGTATGTCCTCAATAAATGATTGCTACCATGATATAAATATATAAATGAAGCCCAGGTGTCTAGGACTTCACCAGTTGTATGTTCATTCATTCAATCTTGATGACTTGCTTTCCTTCCTTCTTTCTTTTCTTCCTTCCTTCCTTCTTTCTTTCCTTCCTTCCTTCCTTCCTTCCTTCCTTCCTTCCTTCCTTCCTTCCTTCCTTCCCTCCAGACAAGGTCTCACTCTGTGGCCAGGCTAGAGTGCAGTAGCATGATCATGGCTCACTGCAGCCTTGACCTGCTGGCCTCAGGCGATCTTCCTGTTTCAGCCTCCCAGGTAGCTGGGACCATAGCCACATGCCACCACGCCTGGCTAATTTTTTGTATTTTTTGTAGAGTTGGAGTTTCACCATGTTGTCCAGGCTCATCTCAAACTCTTGGGCTTGAGCAACCCGCCCACCTCGGTCTCCCAAAGTGCTGGGATTACAGGAGTGGGTCACCGTGGCTGACCCTAGGTGGCTTTCTAACCCTGTTTGACAGGCTGCAGGAAATCCAACTTTATGCAGAAGTTGTGCAAATAACCTGGGTAGCTCTCTTGCCTGCCTATATTGGACTTTCTCATTGTTCTCTGCAGGCTCAGACCACAACAGAACCCAGAGAGGCATTACCCTTGCCATCACCACCAAGGTTGCCAGTGACTGAATATTGGAGCATTTGCATCTTGATAGTTGAAATCCATGTCATTGCTCTTGCAAAATGAACGTACCTGAGTATTACCTACATTGTTTGTCTAGAATTTGGTGATGGCAGTAGCGTATATTCTCTGAAATTGGGGTGGAAGTAGAGGTGTCAGGAGAGACATCCACAGAAAGGAATCTTGAGCATCAACAGGTCTCAGAACCTTCACTTCACACACACAGGCATTTTCTCCCCAGAGTACACAAATGAAGTGGAAGTTCCAGTGTAGACATCTACTCTGTTCAGAGCTGCTCACTAACCACTCTCTGATAGTAAAGTCTTATTGCTGATAACATGAGCATTTGCTGAAGACTTATATCAGCTATCCTCAACTATCCCTATGTAGTAGGAACTATAACTGCATCGATTTTCCACATGAGAGAAAGAAGGTTTAGGAAGACTAAGAAATAGGCCCAGGGTCACACATATAGTAAGCAGTAGAGGTGAGTTTTGAATAAAGTCATTCTGACTCCAAGACAAACATGTTCATCTTTGTTTGTTTTTTTTTAAATTTTATTTATTTATTTATTTTTGAGATGGAGTCTCACTCTACTGCCCAGGCTGGAGTGCAGTGGCACGATCTCGGCCCACTGCAATCTCTGCCTCCCAGGCTCAAACGATTCTCCTGCCTCAGCCTCCCAAGTAGCTGGGATTACAGGCACCTACCACCCAGTCTTGAACTCCTGGGTTCAAGGGATCCTCCCACCTTGACCTCCCAAAGTGCTAGGATTACAGGGGTGAGCCACTTGTCTAATTAATGGTTTTTTTGGTTTTTTTTTTTTGGAGACGGAGTCTCGCTCTCTGGCTCAGGCTGGAGTGCAGTGGCGCCATCTCGGCTCACTGCAAGCTCTGCCTCCTGGGTTCACACCATTCTCCTGCCTCAGCCTCCCCAGCAGCTGGAACTACAGGTGCCCACCACCATGCCTGGCTAATTTTTTGTATTTTTAGTAGAGACAGGGTTTCACTGTGTTAGCCAGGATGGTCTCGATCTCCTGACCTCATGATCCGCCCACCTCGGCCTCCCAAAGTGCTGGGATTACAGGTGTGAGCCACCATGCCTGGCCTAATTTTTGTATTTTTAGTAGAGATGGGATTTCACCATGTTAGCTAGGCTACTCTCGAACTGCTGACCTCAAGTGATCCTCCCACCTCGGCCTCCCAAAGTGTTGGGATTACAAGGGTGAGCCGCCTCTCCCAGCTGCATGTTCAGCTTTGTGTCCACTCACTATTCTATTCCCTGCACCAGATTCCTCATACTGACCATTTCATTCTCCAAACATCTAGCTTCCACTTGGGGCCCCTAGTCAATCAGATATGTCTGTATATGTCTTAATCCTAATCGTGGACAGTGTTCAAGTATTTTATTCAGAGGGCTTCTTAATTCTGTTGCAAATAGCTACAAGGTAAAGGGAGTTACCAGCCTCCACTCTCCAGGAATATCTGAGTCTCAGTCTGATCTTGAAAGCCCTGTACAAAGTTGCTCCATCATTATCATCTTAATCCCATAACTGGGTTACTTTGATAGGCTGGAACTAAGTTTTCTGGATTTTATAGGCAAATTCTATGACTATATCATTCATGTAATGGAAGGGGGTAAGGAGGACAAAAAAGGAAGAAAAAACGGAATTTCAGGTTCATTTGCTCAGGCTCTCGGTTCCTGCACAACATGAGTTGCAACAGTAGTGATGAGGGCAGCCCGGAGTGCTTCAGATGTAGTATCAGCAGCTCAAGTCCTGCTGCTTGCCGCTCAGAGGTCAAAAGCACGAGAAGCAAGGTGTGGTGAAAGGAAAGCAACTTTATTCAAATGCTAGCAGTTGGGGAATAGCCAGGCTCGTGACTTTAAAAGACCATTCCCAACTCTAGGCTGGGGAGAGGGGCTTAAAAAGGGGAACTTGGAATGGGAAGTATGCAGGAGTGGTGCTGAGTTCAAGATCTCTGTCTCTTGTTTCCCTGGTGACTGTCAGGGTGATCTGATGTCATCTGAACAATGGCCGGGTTACAGACTAACAGCCTTAAAGTAATCTCTGGTATTTTGCAGCTGGGCCTCCGTGTCTGGTTTATCTCAAGATCAGACCCTGGAACTTCTAAGTAAGCACATAATTAGATCCAAGAACAGTTAGATGAATGTGCATGGTGTAAGGGAGTGTACGGTAAGAAAGGGAGGGATGTGGTCTTTCAAATCAAGTACGTTTCAAGGCTACATCCTAATACTGAGAAGGAAAAAAAGGGTTCTGCAGTAAACTTCAAGGTTACATCTTGAGACTGGAGAGAAAAGAGAAAGAGGGGGAAGAAAAGTTTTGAAATGCATTTTGAAACTGAGCTATTCAGTTACCATAGGGTCCCATCTCCAATAGATGAACCTAAGAAATAAGCCAGCAAGAGAACTGTGGGGCTATCTTTTATACGGTGTTACAGCTGCTGTGACCCATCCCTCACCTGCGGGCATCAGAGGAAGGGTCCTAAACTGGAATCAGGCAGAGAGAGAATAAGAGAAAGAGAAGGGATTGAAGTATACCCCAAAATCCTTTATATATTAACAGGCATGTGAATCTTTAAGATGCAGTACAGGATGTGAGGTTTACCAAATTATTTGACCACTGCCTCCCTTTTATAACAAAATAGGCATAACAAGGGTTTTTTAAAAATTATTATTATTTTTCTTTTTCTTCCTCCCACTTTGGTAGAGTCAGGGTCTCACTATGTTGCCCAGGTTGGTCTTAAACTCCTGGGCTCAAGGGCTCCTCCCACCTTGACCTCCCAAAGTGCTGGGATTACAGGGGTGAACCACCATGCCTAGTCAACAAGGATTTAGTATTTCGCAAAAGCACACTTGGGAAATGCTTGTCTAGTAGATTTCTGGAACACATATGCCAGCAATGGATGACTTTATCAAGTGTAGAGAAACCAGTTTGTCAGGTAAGAAGGGAAAGGAAAGACAGGGAGGAACGAAGGTGCTCAGCGGAAGGGAAGGAACAGGAATGACAGCTGGAGAAAGCGGCATGGGAGGAGGATACTGAGGAAGAACTGATTGCTAGGGGTGTTTTGTTTTGTTTTGTTTTGTTTTGTTTTGTTTTGTTTTGTTTTGTTTTTGAGACAAGGTCTCATTCTGTGGTCCAGGCTGGAGTGCAGTGGTATGATCACAGCCCACTGAAGCCTCAACTTCCTGGGCTCAGGTGATTCTCCCTCCTCAGCCTCCAAAGTAGCTGGGACCACAGGCCCACACCACCATGCACGACTAATTTTGTTGTTGTTGTTGTTATTTTCTGTAGTGATGGGGTTTCACCATGCTTCCCAGGCTTGTCTCGAACTCCTGGGCTCAAGCTATTTGCCCACCTCAGCCTCCTGAAGTGCTGGGATTATGGGCATGAGGCACTGTGCCCAGCCTGGTTTATTTTCTTTTAAAATATGTGTGTTTTTACGATGTTTCTAGAATATGCTCTCAGCCCTTCTGTTTTCCATCTCTTACAGGATGCTTCTACCTGCTGTCTTGGGTGGAACATTACAGAAATCATCCCCTTGCCCCACTCTGGGGCTAGGCCGCTCCTGGTCTGCCAAGAGGTTCCCATGCTGGTTGCCAAGGGGCCATCTTATTTTTAGATACAATCTTATCTCCAATCCCTACGGAAGGTTTAAGTAGTAATTTACTCAAAGATTTAGGAAAGAAGTCCAGAACCAAGCTTCACTGGGGATGGGAGTTGGGGTGGGTGCGGTTTAAGGTAAATGTCCTCAGACCCCTACCCAGCCACTTTGCTCTCAGTCACCAATCACAAACCAAATCCCCACCAAGGGGTTTTCTGAACTCTTACAGTCTCACAGCCTTTGATGTTGGCCCTCAATGGCCTGTGAGGGACCAAACTCTGGTCACATGGATGAAGAGAAGAATAAATGATTCCACTTGTTATTGCTGTGTCTTACATTTGGGGATGTTGCTAGTTTCCTCTGACCTAGAGCGTCCAAAGCACATTTAATCACCTTAAGGAGTAATTTTCTTTTCTCCTTCTTTTTCTTTTCCTTTTTATCTCTTCGAGATAGGGTCTCACTCTGTTGCCCAGGCTGGAGTGCAGTGGTGTGATCATGGCTCATTGTAGCCTCCACCTCCTGGGCTCAAGTGATCCTCCCATCTCAGCCTCCCAAGTAGTTGGAACCATAGGCAGGTGCCACCACATCTGGGCAATTTTTTTCTTTTTTGTAGACATGGGGTCTCACTATGTTGCCCAGGCTGGTTTCAAACTCCTGGGCACAAGCAATCCTTCTGTCTCAGCCTCCCAAAATGCTGGGATTACAGGCGTGACCCACAACGCCTGGCCAAGAGTGATTTTCACACCCTGTCTGGTCACCTTAGGAAATCTGTATTTCTCCTAGTAACTGAACCGTGACTATCTTGACAGCTAATGATCCAGTCTCATTCTGTCAGAAAAAGAAATGCCTCTTCCTTACATTAAGAGGAATGGGAAACCTGGGCAGCACATCCCTAATTCCTGCAGTGTGTATGTGAGGGGGCATCAGTCTCTGTGAGAGTTGGGGAATGGGGAGAAGATGGGAAGAAGGAAGCCTGTGGAGTACGTGGAATTGAAGATACAGAAAGAGGAATATTTTGAAGATGTATTTATGAACCCTAAACTGTTTTTGTTTTGTTTTGTGTGTGTGTGTGTGTGTGTGTGTGTGTGTGTGTGTGTGTGTGTGTGTTTTAAGACAGAGACTTGCTCTGTCGTCCAGGCTGGAGTGCAGTGGGGAGGTCTCAGCTCATGGCAACCTCCGTCTCCCAGGTTCAAGCGATTCTTCTGCCTCAGCCTCCTGAGTAGCTGGGACTACAGGTATGTGCCACCGCGCCTGGCTAATTTTCTTTTTTATTTTTAGTAGAGACAGAGTTTCGCCATATTGGCCAGGCTGATCTCAAACTCCTGACCTCAGACGATCCTCCCGCCTTGGCTTCCCAAAGTGCTGGGATTACAGGCATGAGCCACCATGCCTGGCCCCTAAACTGTTTTTAATTCCAATCATTAATGTAGTTATAAACAAGCTTGGCAAGAAAAATACTTAGTATAATTTATCATCTCAAGAGATAAAAGTACAAAACTTTAATGCTCCTTAAAAAGATAAGCTCTAATTCTGAATACGCCATTAACTAACTTTATGACCTTGGACAAGTCACATCACTTTGCACTTTACAATTGTGTGTGTTTGTTTTATCATCTACAAAATGATATAATATTTATATTTTGTTTATCACTTTATCCCCTTTACAGGGATACTATGAAGGTCAAATCAGATTACATTAAAATAGTGATAATTACTTACATTTGCATAGTACTTTATCACCCACAAAACATTTCTGCATATATTATTTCATTTGCATGAAAGAGCTTTGAAAAGTTATACTGTTATAAAAGGACAATGCCTCTGTTTGAATACCAGCTTCATCTTTCTCTTCTTCAAATTGCTAACCAGTAAAATGAGGCTAGTAGTAGTATCTGCCTCATAGGTTGTTGAGAGGATTACATAATATGCTGCATAGGAAGCAGTGGACTCAGTGCCTGCATAAATAAATATTCAGACTGGGCACAGTGACTCACACCTGCAATCCCAGCACTTGCGGAGGCCGAAGTGGGAGGATTGCTTGAGACCAGCCTGGGCAATAGAATGAGACCTTGTTTCTACAAAAATATTTTAAAAATTAGCCAAGCATGGTGACACATGCCTGTAGTCCCAGCTACTCAGGAGGCTGAGATGGGAAGGATCGCTCAAGCCCAAGAGGTCAAGACTGCAGTGAGCAGTGACTGCACTACTACACTCCAGCATGAATGAGAGAGTGAGACGCTGTCTCAAAAAACAAAAAAGGAAGAAAGAAATATTCAACAGAATCCACTTTCCACTTTGTTCAGGTTTACCTGCAAATGTCATCTCCTAAAGGCCTTTCGGGCCTCTCTATCTAAAACAGTGCCCTCCTTCTGCCATCACTTTCCAGTTCCTTGCCCTGGTTTATTTTTCTGAGTAACACTTAGCACTACTTTATATCATATTGATTTATTTGCTTAAAATCTCTATGAAGATAGAGATTTTGTCTGTCCTGTTTACCTCTCTATTCAGGATAGTAGATAATAAATATTTATTGATTGAATGAAGTTAGCTGTCATAATTGCTATTGTTATTATTATCTAATGTCCCTTCCTCACTTTGCCATCAACTGTCTTATATCATCGAGGGCACTAGAAATATTCTCTCTGGCCGGTGCGGTGGCTCACGCCTGTAATCCCAGCGCTTCGGGAGGCTGAGGCGGGTGGATCGCTTGAGCCCAGGAGTTTGAGATCAGCCTGGGCAGCATGGCAAAACCCCATCTGTACCAAAAATATAAAAATTAGCCAGGCTCATAACCTGGTCTCAAAATAAACAGAAAAAATAAAGTGTTTAAAGAAATATTCCATCTGAGTTTTCAAGAACTACTTAAATCAAGCAATAACCAGGTTGTTGCAGTCTTCCTGGGAATTTTTATTTTCTAGTATGGAGGACCACCAGCAGATGGCAATCAAGGAATACAAAATCTGAATTTATCCTATTCAGGAAGATTTTGGTAAACAGATTTAAGAATCATAAGATGAGCTTGGCACAGTGACTCACCCTAAAGTAATCCCAGCACTTTGGAAGGCTAACGCAGGAGGACTGCTTGAAGCCACGAGTTCGAGACCAGCCTGAGCAATATAGCAAGCCCTCATCTCTACAACAACAGTAATTTTTTTTTTTTTTTTTTGAGACAGAGTCTCCCTCTGTAGCCCAGGCTGGAGTGCAGTGGCACGACCTCGGCTCACTGCAACCTCTGCCTCCCGGGTTCACGCCATTCTCCTG